>NC_077246.1:32687500-33002500 GCF_947179165.1 Solanum dulcamara | reverse complement strand
AGTTGAACTCTTACGTATTAAGTTCCTCCTATGTCATTCATATGCATGCATGTTCATGAAAGTTGATTTTAAGTCATGTTTTATGTTAAGTTTGAAATTTTCATGTTCTATGCATTTTAAGGTGTCATCATGTTCATGTTAGGTTGCTAGTCCTCTTTCTATGTTCTTCATATGATAAGCTAATCTCATTTGAGGATGAACGTTCCCAAAAGGGAGATATTGTACGACCCTAGAAGTCGCAAAGTTAGAATCAAAAGAGAGATTTTCAAAATGTAGACTGGACTCAGTATTACAACTCAGTCTATGACTCAAATAGGTTTCTATGAATTGTAGAGACGATTCCTAGATGGAGTCTCTCACACTAATCCATAACTACCCTCAGGAGAGGTTCTTCAACTCAACAGGATAAGTCGTCGTCCTGTTGACGAGTCGTAGGAACGTATCATTCTAAAAGTTCAGAGACTCCAAAGTTTGTATGTTTTTGGACCTGTAGGACGATTCCAATCGACGACTAGTAATCAAGATGATGAGTCATTTCTACGACTCGTTAACATGACTTCAGAAAATGGAAAATTTTAGAGTTTTTAACCCTGCAAGAGGAGTTGGCTTGATTCTCAGGTCTTCTCAGAGATCTACACTATGACTCAAGTCTATGAATCGTAGACTTGAGGGCGAGTTATAACGTTTGATGTTCAGGGTCAAATTTTAGTTTTAATAAAGGGAATTTGTGTCATTTTCCAAGTTCGGTTCAATGAAATTAGACACAATTATGGCTAATTTCAAGCCTATATCTACCCAATTCTTTAAAATTCCTCTTATTCTAAATCATTCTTCTAAATTCTCCAAAGGCAAGAACTCAATTCTCTCCAAGTTTCAAGCTAGGGTTTTAAATTTCACCAAGGTTTCTTATTCAATTCCCTGTAAATTCACTCAAGGCATATGGGGATTGATCTGTGGGTCCCTTTCACCCATGGAGACACAACCCAATGTTTCTTTCAATTTTTAATTGAGTATGAACTCTAGTTTTGCTGAATTGCATTAGGATGATTTAATTTCATTTTTAGATGTTATCAATGATCATTATAAGCATGTTTTCATATAAATTTCAAATATTTTTGTTGAATTATGAATGCCCATGCATAAAGCTATTTTCAAGTTATAATTATGAAGTTAAAGATGATTTTTATGAATTGATTATGAGTTCAATAATGTTTAAGGAAAGTTTTCATGATTGAAGGTTCAGATTATGATTTAATGATGAAATTATGATGATGATCGATTATGATCAAAGAAACATATTATGGTGTGATAAGTACAATTCTCATACAATCATGTTTAAAGATGGTGATAAACATAATTCTCACCTACTTGCATAAGCTACCGACTTGGATGTCTTACATAACAAAGCTACTTAAGTACATGTCGAGCTTAAGTATCAAGAATTTCATAGGTTCTTAAAGTGAGACAAGATTTTGAACCCACTAAAGAGGAATTAGAAGATGACACACCTACTTGGAACGAGTAGGTGATGCACCTACTTGGACTAAGTAGGTGATGCACCTACTTGGACCAAGTAGGTGATGCACCTGCTTGGGTGGACCCTACCCCTCCACATGGAAGACATGGGGTGAATGCATAATGAGGTGGAGGCGTAAGAGCTAGACACGTGTAACCCTTAGGGGCTGACACGTGTCACTCTCAAGGGAGAAGTATATAAGGCAACTAATGACTAAAGGTTCTCATTTGTTCATCTTTTACACTTAGAAACTTAGAGAAAATTTGAGAGAAACCAAGAACAAGAGGATATTAACATACACACCATATATTTTAGCCAACTTGAGAGACCTACTTGTTAAGTTAAGATTGAGGTTCTTTTTCTTGTTAGCAAACCCATTTTTGGATGGGAATGCCGTTAGTAATATTAGTATAACTCCTTGTGTAAGGATTCATTTCGAGTAACTCAAGATGGTTTGGAAAGATATTTCATAGTTCTATAACTTTCATTTAATCTCTAAAACCTAGTTTTGCTTTTATCATCTCTAAAAAGGGTGATGAAGTATAGGGGAGGTGCTGCCCAGATTTTGTTTTGAAAATCCTACATGGCCTGCTGTTGGTATTTTGGGCATATCCTTTTTTATAGATTGGATATAGGGGTGATTTTAAATTTTATGCGACCCTAAGACACATGTCTATAACTTTTATTGAGGCTACAAAGCCTATTTCCCCCATTTACCCCTTTGAAACTGAGTAATAATACAAGACAGTAGGCTGTCCAGAACTCTTGTTTTGATAGTTTGGGCTGATTTTCATTGATTTCATGTTTAGTTTTGATATGATGAGACTATTAAACATAAGTAGGTATTTGATTGTGTATTTAAGGTGTATATGCTCTTATACAAGCTAATAGAAATTGTTTGACGAAGTGGACTTTGGTTGGTCTATAGCATAGATGAATTGAACTCCCCGAGTTGTGGTAGAACTTGTTATGTGCTAAAACGCCAAGGTTCGTGTATAAACTTGAACTTGGAATATTTTACTTTATGAAATTTGAAGTATTTTGATGGGTTGTTTCCTTACTCCTTGCCTTGTATTATGGTATGACTATTATCTCAAGTATTGCAAAACTTTTGCTAAACCGTCCACTTGTACGAATTGCTTGATCATTTTACATTCTTGTTGGGAGTTTGTCCTTCTTATTACGGTAACTTGTCATCGATATTGGCATTCCTCTTAATTCGTATCTTGCCCACTTGACTTTGGATTTACATTTCTTCTTGACGATGGGGTTTCGTCCATTCTTGAGTACGAGTGGAAAGCCACTTTCAATATGGTTCTTGATTCTCTTGATATTGGGTGACGACCCTTCCTGATATGGGCTTCAGTCCTTCTTGATTTTGGAGCTTCGGTCGTCTTGATATTGATTGTGCTTAGTGTGAAGGCATGACGTACCTATTAGGCAAAATTAATTATTTGACAACTCTTTTGAATTGAATTATAAGCTTTCTTGATACTTGAGCCTTCGAATACTAATATTGATATTTTGAAACTCTTCAAGGTTTGTATTCGATACTTTGATATACTTGTTCACTTGGGCTTACTTTTACCTTATTGAGCCACCTGCGATGAACCAGGGAGTTGAAGAATTTAATGGCTCCAAGCCCAAAGTTTATACACCACTAAGCTTTATGCTTAGCAATAGTTGTTTTCTATCGTAGGTAATGTGCGAGACGAGATGTGAAGATGGTCATTTGGAGTAAACTTTTTGAGCCCTTGTGAAGATCACATATGTATATGCATCTAGTCTTTTAAATATTTTGGAGACTTGTACAGGATACATGTGGCACTTATGTATGAAATTTTGAAAGTGAAAACAAAACCAGATGCTTGTAACTTGAACATGGTGACTAGTTTTGCTATTTTTGGAGTGTGTTTTTAACTCAAGTCATGCCATGTGCTGGGTTTATACTTTGACTTGTCATTATGCACAAAGGAAGATAATAGTTCTGTGATAACTATTAGTTTGAGTTTTGTGTATTTTATGGACCCGCAATGGTGTTAAATTGGAAATAGAATTTTAAAACAAGTTTTCTAAATGTGTTGACTATTTGAGATTATAAAAAAAACTATCTTTTGCTTCGTAAGTGGTATCCTCCCAAAGGGGATGCTACATATTCTTAATTGTGACCTCATTCAATTACCGGTAGTCAATACACATATGGAGAAAACCATCTTTCTTCCTAACAAAGAGTACTGGACCACCCCTGGTTGAGATGCTTGGTTAATAAAACCCTTATCCAACAAATATTTCAACTGATCCTTTAACTTTTTCAACTCTATTGGAGCCACTTGATATAAAGGAATAGAGATAGGCTGAGTAACAAGGAGAAGATCGATACCAAAGTCTATTTCCCTTTCGGGAGAAATGCTTGGGAGATCATTGGGGAAAACTTCCAGAAACTCTTTAACAACTAAAACTGACTCAAGAGTAGGAGCTTCAAAATTTGTATCTCTAACCCAGACTAGATTATAAATGCAACCTTTGGAAATCATTTTCCAAGCTTTAAGGCATGAGATGAATTGACCCTTAAACACAAAATTACTACCTCTCCGTTCTAGGACTGGCCCATCTAACTTATAGAAGCATAACATGGATGAAGTCAATCTATACCAAGAATAACATTAAAATCGGTCATATCAAGCTCTACAAGATCAACTAATGTATTTTTATGAAAAATTAAAACTGGGCGATTTCTATACACTCTTTTAGACACAACTAAATCACCAATAGGAGTGTAGACAGAAAAAGGCTCTAGCAGGATCTCAAGACTAACAATGAATGTCACACCCAAATATGGAGTAACAAATGACAGAGTAGCACCGGTATCTAACAATGCATAAATATCAAAGTCGAAGACTTTCAACATACCAGTCACAACATCAGGGGAATCCTCTAACTCTTGACGAGTATAAAGGGAAAAAAATCTATTTTGGTGCTGACCGCCACCCGAAGTAGTAGCACGCTGATCCGAATAATCGGTAACCTGAGTCTTAATCTAGGTTCTAGCTCCACTCCTACACTCTTTTGCATGATAACCCATCTTTCCACATTTGTAGCATACATCTAATCCCACTAAGAACTCTCCCCTATGGTTTTTCCCATACTTCTTCGATAAGGGGACAACATGACCACTAGGAGCTCCTCTTTGTGCCTTAGGATTAGGAACCTTATCAATATCAAATTTTAGAGCCATAGTGTTAGATGAATCTTGGCCGGAATACCTTTGATGAAATAGAGGATGTCCACAATTACCAGACTTTCCATGAGAGAAATTACCACTATCAGTTCGAGCCCTCTTGGACTCCCTCTTAGACCTTTACTTGAACTTTTCCTCCTCAATTTATTCGTCATATGTCATAAGCCTTTAGATATCAATCTTCTTGATGTGCATGGTGGTTTAACATTCCTTGACCACCAAATCGAACACATCCAAAACAAACTTGCTCATACGAGCCCTCAGTTCTGCAACCATGAATGGAGCATACTTAAACAATATAGTGAGCTTAAGGGCATACTCCCTCACACTCATGTTACCTTGGCGCAAATTGATGAAATCTTTCACCTTAGCCTCCCTCAACTCCAACGGAAATAATTGGTCAAGAAAAGAATCCTTGAACTCCTCCCACTCAATGGGACCATCACCTACACCTCTCTCACCTTTCCATTGTTCATATCACACTTGAGCAACCCCTTAGAGTAGATATGCTGCCAAGTCCACTTTTTTAGTAGGTCTAACACCCATGATGCCAACAATATTACCAATACCCTTCATGAACACTTGTGTATCCTCATCCACATTAGAACCATGGCTTGAGCAACTTGAAAAGTAGCTAGGAACTCCACATGAGATATTTATTCATTTAATGGGTCATTGGGAATGTGTTTCTCCTCTTCAATATTCCTTTGAATGGGGTATCTTCTTGGAGGCATGATTCTATAATCACAAAGAGAAAGTGTTAGAGGAGGAACCCTTAGAGTTCAACTCTATAGCACGATGAGATCATGAAAAAAGTGATGTTTCTTTCCTAAGATGCCTCATAGCATCCTATTCATAGATGTGGCATTCTTCACACTGATAAATAAGACTCTACCCGATGCGGCATGTTAGATTCCCTAGGATACTTGAACATTATTCTATGACACTAAGTTTTTCATGACCCAAGCTACACCCTAGGTATGAAACAATGATTAGAATCCCTAAAAACCCTAACGAAGCCTTTAGCATTTCATTCAAGAGCATACATAAGGTGAATAAACCAAATACGCTAAAGCTTAGACACGGAAGCATAGTCGCAAGTAAAGCATAAGTCTAAAAATATGGAATGAAAGACAACATAAACTCAAAATATCCAACATGCCTCTACTAACTAGATTGGAGTGTAAGACTAGCTCCTGGATCACTAGATTGGATCGTAAGACAAGCTCCTAGCTCACCCATGATTAAATCCATGAAAACATTAAACATTAAACTCATTGGTCAATGCATCCAAACATTATCATCATTAGAACTTATAACTTTTCTTTAACTGGTGTGGAATAAGACCTTAACTGACACTTAAGACCACGTGAGCTATTACATGGAATCTGATGCTCCCCACATTAAGAAAGAACAGGCTACCTTGCCAGGGTAGACACCATCTTGGTGCTTTATCTTTAATTGTTCTACATGTGGATCCACTAGCTTCTCTTTATTGACATCTTTAAACCTACGTAGGCAACGTAGTTTGGTACTAAATGTTGATACTAGGATTCCCTTAGGTAGCTACAATGGCTATCGGACCAAACCCCACCTTAAATTACTCTCAGTGCTAAGATATTATCCCAATGGAACTTTAATGAAAACATAATCATTAACATCACTCGAAAAGATAATAATAGATATCAATCCATCTTTATAAAATAACATAAGAATAGTTTATGTATCAACTTCATCATAGTAAAATTATAAGAATAGCTCATTAACTTGCTTGATTCATAAAGAATCCATGAATTGGTGAGAATGGTCCTTATCACCTCTTTTAACATGATTGTTCAAGAATTGTCCTTATTGCACCATAACTTTTTTGCTTATAGCATCATTAAAACATCATTCATAACATTTTTGCTTAAAGCATTTTTGAACATTTTTCATAAAAATTTAATTGAAATAACTTGAAAAATCATGATCATAACTCAAAATCATGGTTGAAACTAACATATAGCATATGTATTTAAAATTCATCTTGAAATCATGTAATGTAATATGAATTGTAAATAATTAGTCTAATATCATTGAAATATATCATAATTAAGAAGACCCAATGCAAATCATGAAATTGGAGCTTTTTGAAGAAGAAATCATAAGATATTTTGAGAGAAAAATTTGGGATTCCATGGGTGAAAGGGCACAAGGAAGAATTACTACATACCTTGTCATGACCCAAATTGTTCAGTCTGACTTTTCCAACTTTCGGGGTCTTACAGTTTTACTAGAGCATGTTCGGACTGAACAATTCAGTGAGCTAACTTGTCAATTTGGCAACTTGCGGAATGTTTTGATGACTCGCCAAATTACATCATCAAATTGGCATGAAAACCTTCAAACTCTAAATATATTGGTTATCTAATGTTTCAGTTTGGAGACTCATCAAATAGTTCGGCGAGGCAACCTTTAGATCACCGATTTAACTGATGAGATTCATCGAAAGGTCATTTTTTTAATTTTTATGATCTTCTTACATTTTTAGAAGGGTATTCTTGACATTTTAACCTCAATTAACTTCCCTAAATCTATCTTATAGCCTAATAACCTCCCCATTCACACCCAACTCTGACACAAATCAAACTCGCATATTCTAAGTTATCTCAAGGAAGAAGCTGAGGTCCTTCACTTGCAAGCCTGAGTCCAAGGTTTCACGTCCTTATTTTCTTTCCAAGCTATTCATAGCATTGGATTGAGTTCATTCACATGCCCTACCTCTGAATTCCGTAATTTAAGAGTTCGAGCTTGAGTTTTAATTTCGTTAAATTATGGTTTGAGTTAATTATGAAATCCCTTATTGAGTCCTCTGTATATATTTAATTCTATCGTAATGATTTCCATGATTTGAGTTCTCAAATTTTTTTTCATGTTTATGTTCACATGAATCCTATTTGAGTATTTATATTACCTACTTCTATGCATCATTTTGAGTTAAAGAATGAGTAAATTTCATATCTTAACTGAGAAAAGAGTTTTGAGCATGCTATATCACTTGAGGTTTGAGGGCTTTTACTACTTATTTTGAGCAGGATACTTATTGAGCTTAATAAGTTAGAGTGTTATGCATTTGACTAGACTAAGTTTAGAAACCAAAAGCTATACTTTATACCTTTACTGATCTTGAGAAGTATAATGTAAGACCCCGAAAGTTGGAAGTCGGAAAAGGAAATGTAAGGATGAAATCTCAGAATTTTTTTTTAGCCAATTAAGGTTCAAGCATCCCATCATAAGCCGTATTTAGTACCATGGCACGTAGAAGAGAGCTGTGATAGTACCAGGGAATGAAAGTGAGATCAGGAGAGGACCACGACGGGGTTCACAGCCCGTAGTCATGGTCATGGACCGTCAAGTTATCCATGGAAGCCAACCCTCAAAACCATGAAGTAGATCAGCTTCTACAGGACTACTATGACCCACTGAGTCCATCACGTCCTTTGGTCCCCTTCCGTCAAGAGTACTTGTCCAAGCTTGATGAAGGCAATCTTCACGGACCATCCCACAACCTGTGGAGATTTTCATGGACAGTGAAAATGGTCCATCTAGAGCTCTATTCATTTTTTTATCTTATGGGTGTTAAGTTCAATTCTTAAGTGTGGGAATAGATTTGGATATGTTTTAAGGTCACAAAAATCCTTTAGCAAAAAGTTAATTGAAAGTTTCCTTACCGATTGAGTTTTAATATAAGATTTTATATGGGTCAAATTCAAATAATCATATCTCCTAGAATATAAATAATTAGGTGTCCCATGACATATCAAATTAAATGTGTTTGAGTCCTATTTCAAACCCTACAAAGTTTGCCTTATTTGGAATTTGGAATAAAAAGTTATGCCAATTTTAGTGAAGTCATGTCACCAGACGCATTTTCACGACCAGCACTACGAACTGTGAAAGTAAGTACGGGTCTTATTGGCTTGCGTGATAGATGGTCTCAATCTTTTTATAGCAACTTCCTACATGTGTATGACTTTTAACCTTATTCTTAAGTCATTTTTGGTTTTTTTAGAGGAATATATCATTCCACTAACTAGTTTTTCATTCATAATCATCAATCTAAATATTCAAGTATCTAGAAATCCTCTCTCTAGAAAATCCGCTCAAGACTTTCTTCTTCTCTTACAAGACTCCATTGAAGGATCAACTAGGATTTTCAATTCTTCCATCAATTTTCAAAATTCAATCAAGAAATTCACCCAAGATATGTGGGCATCTTTCAACCATGAAGCCCAAAAGATCTTCAAATTTTCAAATGATTTCAAGTATGAATTTCATGAGATTTTGGAGTATGAATTTCATGAGATTTTGGTCAATTCTTCTTCAATTGCATGAATTAGGTTTAATTAAAGTTTATCTATTCAATTAGGCATGATTCAAGTTTAATCACATGATTCCATTAATTTTCATTCAATTACTCCTATATGCAACTAGGGTTCAAGATATTGAGTATGGGTTTCTCAATTATGACTATAAATTGATTCAATTCTATATAATTATGCATAATTTATATCATATGGCATGATTTAAAGTTAAATTTTAATGAACCAAGATATATGTTAGTTTCAAGTATGATTTATGAGATATGATCATGATTTTCAAGTTAGTTCAAGAAAACTTTATGAATGAGATTTAAAGATGCTTTATGCAAAGAAGTTTATTAAGATGATTTAATGATGTTTCAAGCAAGTTTTAATGAAAAAAGTGACTTGAGATCCTTAAAGGTGACTCAAGACTTTAATGAAATGGTGACTTAAGATCCTTAATGTGGAAGGTGACTTAAGACCTTAAAGATGTTTAGTGGAAAGCCTACACCCATATTACATGAATGATTTAATAATGAGTTATTCCTATGAACAAGTTTTTATGAATTATGATTATGAAAAGCCTATGATTATTATAAGTGTGATTTATGATTATGACATGATATACATTTTGTGGGAAGATTTACTTACCACCAAGTCGGCTTTGAGGATGGAGATCAACCTAAGCTCTAGTAGCAACCTCTAATCTCTTAAACTATATTTCCATCATAGGTTTGCCAATATGGCCTAGCTAGTGGATCCACATATAACACATAATAATGATAATGATTAGAAGGAGCTTATCTTGTCAAGTAGCCTCCTCCTTTCTCGATATAGATATTATTAGATTCTAAGTTATGGATCGCATGGTCTTAATGTCGGTTACAGTTATCTCCCACATATGTAAGTTTTTATGATAATTTGATGTTTTGATGCATTGACCATTGAGATAAATGTTTTAAACTATTTATATGACTTTACTCATATTTTTAATAACATTAGCTTTGCATCCATGATTCATATTGATTATGTCCTATGCTTCTTGTTCATGCATATTCTCACATATTTAGTGCATTTCATGTACTAATGCTTACTTTTTGCCTACATTTTATCATAATGTAGGAACTGACGATCACGTTCATCCTCCTCCCATTCGTAGTTAGAGCTTGTTATAGTTGTACTTTGGTGGTGAGTCCTCATGTTCCGAGGATATGACATTTTACTTTCATGTTATCATCTGACTACTTTATTACTCTTATGTTGTCATGGGTGACCTAGAAGCTTGTCTTATGCATCCATCGAGTTAGTAGAGGCATGTTAGATAGTAAAGAGTCTATCTCATCATTTTCTCATTTTAAGACTTATGCCATTTTATTGAGACTATGCTTCTGTGTCTTTGATTTAGTTTTATTTACTTCATTTACTTTATGTATGCTCATGAATGTTATGTTAAAAAGATTGCTTGGAGTCCTTCGAGATTCTAATCACCGTGTTATGGCTAGGCTCTAGGTCGGGTTGGGAAATATGCTATTTTCAAAGAGAATGTAATGAGTTGAGAAGAGTTGAGTAAAACTGAGAAAAGATCAATAAGATTAATGAGGTATTATTTTAACTATTTTCACTCACTTGAGTTCATGAGCATAATAATATATTTTGGGAGTAGTATTGAGCACCAATTGGTGTAAGTGTTTAAAACAACTCAAACTCCATAAACTACATTGTTAGCATAGGATAGGACAGTACCATTGGATTGGGTAACTCTTCACTTTAGTCCATGATATAAACTTTTATTGGAATCATGAGATAAGTTAGTCCCTTAGCCTGGCAAGGTATTGGGCATCTGTGGCAACGATAGCAGTTTGTTGTATCATCATGAGACTCATAGTAATGATTGCCGATTAGAGAAACTCCACTAAGAATAAATATTATTTTTACGAGGAAATTGCATTCACTTGTTTATGATTTATAAAGCATTGACATAGTTCATATTTGCATATTATGAGTTGAGATATTTCAGTACTCATTCCGTTGAGTATTTTTCAGTATTTTGAGTGCATTTTCTTTCAGCTATTTTACATACCATCCATGTCATATACTGACATCTCTCGACACTGCATTATTTTACGATATAGTTACAAGTGTTAGAGATCCTCAAGAGGTGCATCATTGAAGATCAATCCCTTTCACGTTTTGGTGAGACCTCGTTGAATTTGGAGGAACTCTTTTGACTATTCAATTTTTATTTATTATTCCTTGGGGTAGTTGTGGGCCTGTTTGGTACCTACTCAAAGCCAATTAGAGGCTTCATAGACTAGACATAGACAGAGTTTGGAGTTTATTTCAGTTTTCAGAGTTTATATTTTAAACAACCTTTATTTATTTAGAGCATTTTGAGACTTATTTTGAGAAGTATTTTTTATACTATTTTGCATGATCATTTGAGTTAGTTCTATTATGATTTAAGTATTCTGTTGAGTAGTTAGTCATGCGAAGGGTTTGATTAAGAACCACCTATGATTTCTTAGTGTCGGGCATGCCTAGTGTGTCGACTCAAGGAAACCTTTTTAGATAAATGGGAATTTTTTTTGGATAAAGATACAGGAATTTGTTTTGTGAAAGAAGTATTATCCTGCTCATAGGTATGTTACAAAGAACATAAACAAGTTGTGCTCAGCCAAATATGAAGAAATAAAGATGAGGGATAAAATAATAACTCACCCTGGCATTAGAGTTCATCAGCTTAGGGAGACCATAAGAAAACAATGGGGATTAGAAGTGGGAAGATTAATATGTTACAGAGCAAAAATGAATGTCATTACCAAGTTCATGGGTGATTGAAATCTTGAGTTTTAAAAATTGTTAGACTATGTTGATATGAGGGTAGAAGGCTAGTACATAGTGACATTATTCCCCCTTATCCGTAGGCGTATTAACGCACTATGATTTCTTGTACTCTGATTTAGGTTATTTATGTTATGTATGTTATGTTATCTTATGTTATTTATGGTATTTATGCTATTATTTGACGATATCTACTGTTTTTGGTGCTTTGATTATATTATTGTTTGGAACTCTTCCGTTATCTACTTTTCTACTTTTAATATTCTTGTCTGACCTTTTTTTCCTATGCTTCTATTGAGCCGAGGGTCTTTCGAAAATAGCCATCCTATATTGGTAGGAGTCAGGTCTGCGTACACTTTACCCTCCCCAGACCACACGATGTGGGATTTCACTGGGTTGTTGTTATTGTTGTATGTTGATATGATAAATAGAACAAAACCTGAGTCTTCTTTTTGGGTGAGAACTGACAATGAAACATCCCTAGCAAAAACTTGTGCAAATATTTCTATGTATGCTTTGTTACATTGAAGAATGGATGTCTAGAAGGTTGTAGGAAGATTATAAGGTTGGATGGATATTTTTTGAAGGGTGCTTGTAGAAGAGAATTATTAGTGGTTGTTGGATAAAATGAGAACCAACAAGTGCATCCAATAGCTTGGGTAGTGATTGACCAAGAAGCTAAACACTCTAGGAGTTGGTTCTTAAGCTATCTCATTCAATATTTGCAACTTGGTGATGGAAATAGCCTAACAATCAGGTATGACATACAAAAGAAACTTTTTTCAATTTTCAATCAACAACAATAACAACCCAGTAAAATCCCACAATATGGGGTCTGGGGAGGGTAACGTGTATGCAGACCTGACTCCTACCAAGGTAGGATGGCTATTTTCGAGAGACCCTCAGCTCAATAAAAGCATAAAAGAAGTCAGATACGACAAGAAGTACAAAGCAATATGAGAAAAACAAACAACGTAAGTGAAATAGATAAAATAAAATACTGAAAGTACAAAGGGTAATAACTAATAACATAAATCATAGCACAAAAGATTCACACTGCGCTAAAGCGACTACTAATAAGGCAGGGTAACGAGACTTTGTATTAGCCTTCTACCCTAATATGGGCCCTCCACACCCTCCTATCTAAGGTCATGTCCTCGATTAGTTGTAACTGCGCCATATTCTGTCTAATCACCTCTCCCCAATACTTCTTCGGTCTACCTCTACCTCTTCTGAAACCATCCATGGCCAACCTCTCACACCTCCACACTAGGGCATCTGGGTTTCTCCTCT
Source organism: Solanum dulcamara (assembly GCF_947179165.1). Classification (NCBI taxonomy): domain Eukaryota; kingdom Viridiplantae; phylum Streptophyta; class Magnoliopsida; order Solanales; family Solanaceae; genus Solanum; species Solanum dulcamara. Next base: position 32,989,269 of record NC_077246.1, on the reverse strand, counting down.
TCATATGCCCAAATCATCTTAGTCGCACTTCCCGCATCTTGTCTTCCATCGAGGCCACTCCTTCCTTATCTAGAATAGCCTCATTTCTAATTATATCACTCCTAGTATGCCCACACATCCATCTCAACATTTTTATCTCGGCAACTTTTGTCTTTTGAATGTGAGAGACCTTAATCGGCCAACACTCAGCCCCATATAGCATAGCCAGTCTAACCACCATTTTATAGAACGTACCCATAAGTTGTGGTGGCACCTTCTTGTCATATAGCACACCAGAAGCGAGCCTCCATTTCATCCACCCTTCCCCAATACGATGTATGACATCATTATCAATCTCTCTGATGCCTTGCATTATAGACCCAAGTTACTTGACACTACTTTTCTTTTGGATGGCCTGGTTACTAAGGCAAACTTCCGCGCCAACCTCCTGAGGTGTCTCGCTGAACTTTCACTCTAAGTACTCTATGTTGGACCTACTTAGTTTAAACCCTTTAGACTCCAAGGTATGTCTCCAATCCTCCATCTTAGCATTTACTCCGCTACGAGTCTCATCGATCAGGACTATACTATCCGCAAAAAGCATACACTATGGCACCTCACCTTGAATTTGTCGCGTCAATCCATCCATCACCAAGGCAAATAAAAATGGACTAAGAGCTGATCCTTGATGCAACCCCATCATAATTGGGAAGTGCTCTATGTCTCCTTCGACTGTCCTTACCCTGGTTTTGCCACCCTCGTACATGTCCTTGATCACCCTAATGTATGCCACAGGTACACCTTTAGCCTCCAAACATGTCCATAGTATTTCTCTTGGGACTTTATCATAAGCCTTTTCTAGGTCGATGAATACCATATGCAAGTCCCTCTTCCTCTCCCTATGTTGCTCCATCAGTCTCCTCATAAGATGGATGGCTTCTGTAGTTGAGCGTTTCGGCATAAATCCAAAGTAATTCTCTGAAATAGACACGTCTCTCCTCACCCTCATCTCCACCACTCTTTCCCACAATTTCATAGTATGGCTTAGTAGCTTGATACCTCTATAGTTGTCGCAACTCTGGATATCCCCTTTGTTTTTGTATAGAGGGATCATTACGCTCGACCTCCATTCTTTGGGCATCATTGCTGTGCTTAATATAACATTAAATAACATAGTCAGCCATGCCAAACCTACCAAACTCGAGCTCTTTAAAAATTCCCCAAGGATCTCATCAGGTCCGGTCGCTCTTCCCCAGTACATCCTATGCATAGCACTCTTAACCTCTTCGACCATAATACTTCTGCAATACCCAATATCATGATGCCTCTTTGTACGCTCCAAATCTCCCAACACAAAGTCTCTGTCCCCTTTATCATTCAGTAATTTATGGAAGTATGATTGCCATCTATGTTTAATGAGAGTCTCATCTACCAATACTTTTCCATGCTCGTCCTTAATGCACTTCACTTGATCCACATTACGTGCCCTTCTCTCCCACACCCTGCCTAGCCTAAATAATTTCCTATCCCCGCCTTTTTCTTCTAGTTCAGCATAAAGGCGTACAAAAGTTGTCGTTTTTACCGTTGAAACTGCCTCCTTCGCCTCCTTCCTCGCTATCTTATAAAGTTCCTTATTCATCCACTTCTCCACCTCATCCATGCTTTTTATCAACTTTACATATGCAATCTTTTTTTCTTCCACCTTCCCTTGCACTTCTCCATTCCACTACCATTCCCCTCGGTGCCGACTATGACTACCTATCGAGACTCCCAATACTTCCCTTGCTACAACCCTAATACAACTAGCCGTCCTATCCTACATACTGGTCGCATCTCTACTACTATCCCAAGCCCCCATGACCTTCAATTTCTCTCCCATCTCTAGGGCACTAGCTGTGGTCAAATTCCCCCTTCTGATCCTGGGTCGATCATCTCCAACCCTTTTCTTCCTCGTCATCTTGATCCCTAAATCCATCACCAAGAGCTTATGTTAGGTTGTAAGATTATCTTTCGGAATGACCTTAACAGTCTTTTCATAGACCTTTATCATCCTTCCTAAGGAGTAAAAAGTCTATCTGAGTCCTAACCACCGAACTACGAAAGGTTACCAAGTGATTCTTCTTCTTTGGAAAACTCAAATTGGCTATCACCAACCCGAAAGCTCTTGCGAATTCCAAAAGTGAAACTCCTTCTCCATTTCTGTCTCCAAATCCAAAGTCTTCATACACATTATCATACCCTCCAGAAATAGACCCGTTGTACCCATTGAAATCCACTCTCATGAATAGTTTCTTAGTAGGCGGTATGTTTCCTACTAACCCGTCCAAATCCTCCCAAAAGCGTCTCTTCTCTTCCTTGGCTAGGCCTGCTTGCGGCGTATAGGCACTAATAATGTTCAGAGTGATCCCTTTAACTACCACCTTAATCGAAATCATCCTATCGGTGGTTCTCCTAACCTCCACCACCTGGTCCCTTAAATTACTATCTACTAAAATGCCTACCCTATTTCTATACTTGGATCTACCAGAGAACCAAAGCTTATACTCGTCTACCTCTTTAGCGTTAGGACCAACCCATTTGGTCTCTTGAACGCAGGCTATATTAATCTTCCTCTACTTAAGAATCTTAACTAGTTCTATGGACTTTCCCGTTAACGTGTCAATGTTCCAAGAACCTACTTTCAGTCTAGATACTCTTTTAACCCACTCGCCCCTCTTTACCCTCGTCCCCATCCCCGAGCGAGAACATGACCCTAGTCTATCATAACTATCCAAAGCCACGAAAATATGTATAAACTAATTAATTATTTATTCAAAATTCAACTGTCAGAAAATACCACGACAAGAGTATATACAAAGAATATATGGAACCGGAGGTACCAACTCTAGTTGTAAGAACCTAGTTCACGCCGAAAAATATTGTTCATGCCAAAAAATATTGTTCACACCGGAAATACTGTTCACACCGGAAACACTATGCACGCTGGAAGCCAGAAAATCACTGAACAGATTTTAAATCGAGGGCTCTTTCAAGGTTTCCCCTATTGTGAAGCTAGTCGTCGTCGTGAAACCAAAGAAGGCACCTGCAACAAAGAAGAAATCCTCTTCCTCCACCGCTGCTGCCGGTGTCGGTAAGCCCAAAACAGTGACCCCAAAGAAGAAGGTTGTAGTGAAGACACCCGCAGTAGCAGCATCAGCAGTAGCAAAGAAAGCTAAGAAGCCTGTAACTGCTCCGGCTAAAGTGAAGAAAGCTTCGGGGAAGAAAGGTGCAGTCAAAGATAATAGATCTTCCAAATAGATGATAAATCTTCCAAACTGATGATAGATCAGCCCTGCTAGTATAGAGGATCGCCAGTCGCTTGGGTCTGGCTGGAATATCAGTTTTCTTTAAAGTATTCGGCCAGTTTATTTGCTATTTTTTGGCTAGTTTGTTTACTACTTAAGTTGAACATGTAATACAACAACTTGAATATGTAAGACAACAACATGGTCTTTTTTGCCAGTTTAATCTTTTTTGTTCGGTTGTTAATTCCAGTGTGACTCATACTTCTGGTCTGGATCTGATTTCATGGCTATGTAATCTTTGTTTTTTGGTTGTTAATGTGATTGTTAAACTAAAGTTCAATATAGTCATTTTATACTAGCTATCTCTCTAATATATGTTTTTGTAGTATTTTAAAATTAGTTTTATATAATGCTAAAAATGTGGTTTTGAAGTTAATTCTGGTAGTAGTTTTTAAAAGTTATTTCTTTGATATTTCATAGGGTCTTGAGTCATTTGTTGTTGACTTACTTCATAATGTTAAAATTTGAATATGTGCAAGATATATTTAGGTAAATTGGCAAAAGAAATGGAGAGGTGAAGAAAGGAGAAAAGCATTTTGGAGGTGTGCCAAAGCTAATTTTAAGGTAAAATTGAGAGATGAGTAGGAATATATGGAAAAACTTGGTAAAAAAATATATGATTCATTGCTTGTCTATAAAAAAAAATATTTGTGTAGTTCTTTATTTAGTGACATAATCAAGTGTGATGTGGTTGAAAATAATCTGTGTGAAATATTTAATTCATGGATTATTGGTGTTAGACATCAATCTGTGATTAGTATGCTTGAAGATATTAGATGTAAAATAATGAATAAGAATGGAGATATGATTAAGTTTGCAGATACTTAGATCAGTGACATTTCACCCATGGCAAGACTAGTTTTAGAAGAAAACAAAGAGATTGGCAGAAAACTAAAGGTGAATCAGAACCATGACATTGGATTTTAGATCCAAGAAGGAGAATATAGTCACATAATTGACATGGCTAATAACACATGTAGCTGCAGGTTGTGGCAAATGGGCTATATTTCTTGTCAATATGTATTTTGTACCTTGTGTCACATTAGGCAAGAACTATAAGATTATGTGGAGCAATGGTACAGAAAAGATACATTCCTACATTCTTATAAGTATTTCTAACAACCTATCTCTAATATGGTAATGTGGCCTCAAACTAATAACCCACCAATTGAGCCCCTGAAGTGAAGCCAATGCCTGGAATACCAAGAAGATGTAGAAGAAAATATAAAAATGAACCAAGAAAAAAGAAGTGGGGGAAAGCATCAAATAATGGAGTGAAAATATCATGTTCCAAATGCCATTAAGTTGGGCATAACAAAAGAAGTTGTAAATCAGTGGTAAGCATTTTGAAGTTTCTTTTCAATTTTAATCATTTTTAAATTTCTATTTTTTTTCTTAATGTATAAACCTCTCAACATCCCACTTAACAGCCTTCACAAATCTTTCAGCAGCCTTTTGAACAATCATGTCAGCAACCTTCACAACAACCAATGAGTCAGCCTTATAAGACTCGACATTGCTCTTCTTTATGTCCAAATACTTCAAGAGTAAAAGGAAGTAAAAGGAAACAAAAAACTAGTTCTTCAACAGCAAAGGCAACATTTTGTTTAATTGGAAGAAAATGAACAAAAGATGTTGGATTTGGTGTTTATATAGATACACGATCTGGAAGACAAGTCATTAATATATGTATATTCTTTATACGATTTTCTTACATCTTTAATTATATATAATGAATAATATATATGAATTATGCAGTCTGGAAGATCAAGTGAAAGAGTTATTTCAAGTGGGTTTGGGGCAACATTAAAAGATGCATCACAAACAAATGTTGATCTTGAATTCAAGCCATCTAGTTTGAAATGGAAAGGAAAAAATGCTACGACTGAGAACCAACTTCAACAAATATCACAAAAAAAATATGCAAATCAAATCTAAGTGGGTTCCATAAGAATTCAACAATGTCAGTGATATGGTTTTGTGGTGAAAAAATGTTGATCTTAGGAAACTTTTTTTACTTATTTTGATATATGTTTTGTTAAGGCATACTCTAGTTACTGATCATTTTGATGTATTTTAGGTTATTTTGATGTATGTTTGCCTTTAGACAAGTCTTTGGAGGTTATTATGTCTCTTTATGAAGCTAGATTAATGGAGTTAAGTTGATTCATTGTGAAGTCTTTTGGTGTTTGCTATGACTAATGTTTGATGTTTACTATGTTCGTGTGAGCTTTTTCTGTGTATAAATCATTCTAATATATAGAAGTCTGAAATTGTAGAGTGATGAAATATATGCCCCAAATTAAAGTTATTGTAAATTTCACTATGCAAACTTAAGAATTACTAAATCAACAAGGCCAAATATATTGAAACTCTAAAAATTTAAATTAATTTATCGCCACAAATATAGGAAGCCACCAACTCTCAAAGAAAACTACATTACGAGACTGAGCAAAATGATCAGAAAATAACTTTTTCAACTAAACAAACTACCCAAAAACCAACATACATAACACCTACTACAAAAAAATCCAAGATAGTATCACAATCATCAGCAAAACTCGAGATTTCCTCCTTATCTTTTCCTTTTTTTCGCCATGTATTTTATCCTTTTTTGTAATTCCAAAATAGAAATTCTAGCTTATTCAATATAATCAACTTCACACCACCTAAAAATTTGGATCCAACCGGTTTAAGAAGAAACAATTAACCATAAAAATTGATTCTTGAATATTTAAATTTAACCAAAAAAATTCATCTAAAATGGAATCATATTCGACCATCTTCACATCCAAGAAACCTGAATTGTTTGCACACCAAAATTCTTCATTATATCTCTTTTTTCAAAATGACAAAAAATTAGAAGTCATTTGCATTAAAAACAAGCAGAAATCATGCAAAAAAAGGAGAAAAATAAAACTTGAGTACAAGAATTAGTAAGAAGAGGGGAAAATGGGATTTTTGATTTGAAAAACTAAAGAAATATATAAAAGGAATTCATTTCAAGATTTATTTTACTGTCGTGGGCCTCGATTTACTCCTGTCATGCGCAAAATTGAGTGTCTATCATGCATTTTCCCAGGTAGAAATTGAGTATTTTTTATTTAAATATTGAATAGTTAAAATGCATACTTGTGCACTGTCAAAGTTTAAGATCAAAGTTATAATTTGGAGCCAAATTAAATGTCCAATTTATGTATTATGCCTATTTTTAAAAGTTTCACAATTTACTTTCTTCGTATGTTAAGCTACATTTCCTGTTCTTTAATCTCATTCCATAGTGATCTAGTTTTCTTCCTTAATTTTTCTAGAGTGACGATAAAAAAAAGGGCAATGTGCACTCGCTATACGTAGGGTCCAATTTTTCTAGAGTGAGGATGAAGACCTAAAATATGCACAACTGAAAATGATTTATCATTTCATTAAAAAGGTAAGTCATCAACCAAGTTAAAATCTCTACAGTTAATACACAAGTTTCAAGTTTCAGGCATAATTGAATTCTCTTCTGTTCTAGCAAAAAATAGCTAGGACTGTGAAAGTTTTCATACAAAAAAGGTAGTTGAGTCATCGAAGAGTTGCAATCGACAAGAGGAGCATTAAGAAAGAGGTACTCTATTGTGAAAATTACATGGAGAAGACTTAGAGAGTTTGAAGCAATAAAAAATTGGTACGAAGTAGTTTAAGATATCAAATACAATCTTAATAGAAAGAAATACCATGAAGAACAGCATATCAAAATACATCGGATAGGCACAATATATATATATATATATATATATATATCAATTTACAAGAAAAATACAAAAAAATTATAGAAATAAAAAAAAGTCTTACTTCAAGCAAAAGAAGGAGTTTTTTAAGTAAAGGAGGCTCAATAAGCTTATTCCCAGCTTTTGAAATATGATATTCAAGCTCTTTATCTATTGGCGCCATCATTTTTGTTCTCTCTTCAAGATCTTCTAGAAAATCTAAAGATTTACAACCTAAAAATAGTGTTTATCAAAAAAACCATCTAACTCTGAAAAAAACACAAATTGAAACACTAAAAATAGCATTTATCAAAAAAACCAAGATTAATTTGTTTGCGTTATGCTGGAAAAAAATAAAGGAAGAGGAAAAAGATCTTGTGAAACCCTATGAGTTGGGATGACGTCTAAGTAACCCATTTATGTTTACGTAGTGCATGAATTTATCCCACTATGTATTGGGTGACGTCATTTGTAAGATTCCGAATGTTGGAAAGAGAAACAAAGAAAATTGCAGCAGAAAAGTTATTGGTGCGGCATCTTACAAGCCACCTTACAGATCGTAAAAAGCACTACAGTCTGTAGAAATGCCTCATAGGAAGGAAACTAAGGGGTAAAAAATTTAGCTAATTATGGGTAACTCGACAAGAAGGTTATACGAACCGTAGAAATTTCTGTGATCCGTAGGATTGATCCGTAGAACAAGATTAGAAACTTAACATCTTGGGTTTTGGAAAAGTTGGCAGGATAAGAGGAATTGATGGGCCGTAGAAAGTTTGATGAGACATAGGAAAGGCTCGTAGATTGGGTCTTGAAGTTTAAAAAATTGGCTAAGTGTCTCGATGTTTGACGAGTCTCTTGGATAGGCCATTTCTTTTTCTACGACCATAGACCTAAGTCGTAGAGTCAATGTGTAATTCCAGTAGCTCATGCTTTTGTGCACTAGTTTGATGATTGGGTCCTATAACCCTTTAGGATGACCTATGACCCTTAGGTAAAGATCATAGGGTAAACTTCAGCAACCCTATTTTTGATATCTAATTTGATAAACCATTTGGACAAACCAAATCAAGACCTATGACCCATAGGTCCTTAGCCGTAGGTCCCTCTCAAAGAAATTAATGAAGGCTATTTTGGTTATTTTCTTCACTTCTAAATCTAAGCTATGTCATTTTGGGGTATTAAACTAATCCTATAAGTACCCAATTACTTCAAAATTATCTCATTCCCGCTAAAACTACTTCATGCAATAATTCTCTCACTAGAAGTCTCTCCCAAGGATCAATCTTCTTCCCCAAGCTAGGGTTTCAAGATCAAGACAATTCTCCATTTCTTAAAGTTTGCTTTTGGACTTTCAATTATTAAGATATATGACAATTCATCCATGAATCCTTTCTATCAATGGAGTCCCAAAGGTTCATCCTTTTTCCTATCAATTTCAATTCAATTGTTCTAGGGTTTTGATCAATTTGCATATCAATTCAATTATGCTTTCACTTAATTTCAATAGTCTGTTCATGCGTGATTTAAGTTCAATTGTATGTTTTCAATAAGTTTTGCAAGGACCCATGCATTATGCTATGAATTTCAAGTTTAACCTATGAATTTATGATCAAGGATTTATGAATGATTTATGAAAGTATGAACTATGTTTTCAAGTATGTTTCAAGAAAACAACCATGAATTGTGAAAGGCTTCCTCACAATATGCAAGAAATTATGATTTGGATGCTTAGAAATGTAACCTTCCACATGTTATGTTATGATCATGGTTTTCAAGCAGCTTTTCTTATTATGTTATTTTATAAATGTAGATTGGTATTTGTTTATCTTTCCTAATGATTATGATTTCATGTATTCCGTTGGGATTAACTTAGTACCGAGAGAATTTTGTTATGGGGATCCACAAGGGAACCCTAGTAGCAATCCTTAGTTATAAAAATAGGTGCCTTAATGGCTTAACTAGTGGATCCACATATAGCTCATGTTCATATTTATATAGAATCTATCTTGGTAAGTAGCCTCTCTTTTCTCGGTGTGGAAGTTACATCGAATTTCATATTATAGCTCACATGGTCTTAAATGGAAGTTAAGGTTAATATCCCACATATGTATATGATATATCTACAAGCTTTCAATGATGATTTATGATGCATTGACCTTATTGCATGTTTTTAAGTGTTTTCAAGTTTTATTTCATGTTTTCAGTTATTTGGTCCTGCATCACATGTTCATATTTGTTATAGTTGATGCATGTTTCTCACATACTTTGTACATTTCATGAACTAACGCATACTTTTCCCTACATTGTATCATAATATAGGGTCCGAAAATCATCACTCACATCCCACTCATGGCTAGACATTGAGCTTACTTTTCTCTTGTCGGTTAGTCCATATGATTTAAGGACGTGACATTTATGATTTTTCTATACTTTTTATGACTTTTATTTCTTGTATTGGTGATATAGGAACTTTCCTATTCCCCATCTAACTAGTAGAGGCATGTTTGATTTTTTTATGTCTATGTTATCCCATCTATTAGGAGATTTTAGTTTATTCTTCTCTTACGTTGAGATTTCCTATTGAGAATTCTATTAAGCATTCATGATTTTCTCTTTTATGTTTCTTACTTACCTTATGTATGCTTATATATGATATGCTAAGAGGCTTGGTTGGTATCCCTTGAGATTCTAGTCACTGTGTCACATCTAGAGCCTAGCTTGGGTCATAACAAATTTGATATCAGAGTATAAGGTTTAAGGTATCCTAGGGATTCTAACATGCCACATCGAGTAGAGTCTTGTTCATGTGTGTGAAGCATACCACATCTATGGATAAGAGACTATAAGGCGTTTAGCAAATTTTACTTTTTTCATCATTTTTATATCGTGCTATAGAGTTGAACTCTAAGGTTTTTCCTTATAACGCTTTCTCTTTGCAATTATAGAATCATGCCTCCAAGAAGAGCTCTAGTAAAGAGGAATATGAATGACAATTAACAAGCTCCACAAGTTCCCAATGATCCTCTAGCCGAGCAAGTGACTCATGCGAAAGTTTAGGTTGCGTTCCAAGTGCTTGTCCGAGCCATGGCTACAAAATCTAATATAGAAATAGTTACTCCTGTGAACCTAAATGTGGGTACAGAGGCTAGCCAAGTTTGTAACTTCACTCCTATAAACCCTCTTGAGTTTCATGGTTCTAAGGTAGATGAGGATCCACAAGAGTTCATTAAGGGTGTTTGCAAGGTTGTGTACATTATGGGTATTAGTTCAATAGAGAAGGCGGACATAGAGGCATATCAACTAAAGTGAGTTGCTCAGATTTGGTATGAATAATAGAAGGATGAAAGGGATAGGGAAGAGGGTCTGATTGATTGGAAAGAGTTCAAGGGTTCTTTCATTAATCATATCTTTCCATTAGAGTTGAGGGAAGCAAAGATCCAAAATTTCATCAACTTAAAGAAAGGGAATATGAGTGTGAGAGAGTATGCTCTCAAGTTCACACAATTGTCAAAGTATGCTCCTTTCATGATTGCTAATTCTCGAGCTCGTATGAGCAAGTTTATTTTGGATGTGTTGAAATTGGTTGTCAAAGAATGTAGAACCACCAAGTTGATCAAGGGGATTGACATTTGAAGGCTCATGACACATGCTGAGCAAATTAAGGAGGAAAAACTGAAAGAGAGAGCTAGGAAGTCCAAGAGGACTAGGATCGATGGTGGTGAGTATCTTCATGGTAAATTTGGTAATGGTGGCCGTTCTCAATTTCTCCCAAAGTTCTCCAGCCAAAATTCTTCTAACACTCTAGCTTCAAAGTTCAATAAAGATAAGGTGTCTAACCCTAAGCCTCAAGAAGGAGCTCCGAGTGGCCAAACTATCACTACGTGCAAGAAGTATGGGAAGAGGAATCAAGAAGAGTGTTTGGTAGGATCGAGTGCTTGTTTTAGCTGTGGAAAGATGGGTCACCAAGTGAAGGATTTTCCTTTTTTTGCTACCAGATGTGGAGGTTGTTGACCCTAGACTCAAACTCAAGCTACTAGTAATCGACCAATTCAACATGGCAATACTTCAGGTTCGGGTGGCGGTCAGCGCCAAAGTATATTTTATGCTTTAAGGATACGTCAAGAGTTGGAGGTTTTTCCCGATGTTGTGATTATTCTGTTAAAAGTATTTGAGATCATGTTTATGTAGTATTAGATCCATGCGCTACTCTATCATTTGTTACTTTTTATCTTGCAATGAAATTTGATGTTAGTCCCAAAATCTTATTAGAGTATTTTATGCTCTATACTCATGTTGGTGATTCAGTTTTAGCTAAAAGAGTCTACAAATATTATTTAGTTTCAATTTTTCCTAAGGTCACCTCAGTTAATTTTATAGATCTCATTATGACCGATTTTGATGTTATTCTTGGTATAGATTGGCTTCATGCATTTTATGCTTCCGTATGTTTAGAATTTGTGTGGTTAAGTTTTAGTTCCCTAATGAGCTAGTCCTAAAATGAAAAGGTAGTAATTATGTGTTCAAGGGTCCATTCATCTCGTGCCTTAAAGCTGAGAAAATGATCTCTAAAGGTTTCATCAATCATCTAGTATCGTTTAGAGACAAGAATTTTGAGGCTTTTATTATTGAGCTAATTTTGGTTGTTAACGAGTTTCTATAAGTATTTCCCAATGATCTCCTAGGTATCCCATCTAGAAGAGAGATAAACTTTGGTATTGATCTTCTTCCTGATAACCTACCTATATCTATTCCTCCTTACTATATGGCGTTGGCAGAAGTCAAAGGATGGATTAGTTGAAAGATTTATTGGAAAAGAGTTTCATTAGAGTGAGTATATCTCTACGGGGTGCACCAGTTCTCTTTGTTAGGAAAAGTATCGTTCTCTCCGTATATGTATTGAATATCGACAATTGAACAAAGTCAAAATCAAGAATAAGTACCACATTCCAATGATTGATGACTTGTTTGATCAACTTCTAGGAGCAAGTTACTTCTCAAAGATCGATCTTCGATCGGGTTATCATCAACTTCGAGTAAGGGAAAGTGATATTCTAAAGAAGGCTTTTAGAACTCGGTATGATCACTTTGAATTTTAGGTTATATATTTTAGACTCAAATTCTCAAAGATCATCAGTTATTTTCTAAGTTTAGAAAGTATAAGTTTTGGTTGAGGTTAGTTTCTTTCCTTAGACATATTATTTTCGGTGAAGGTATTATGGCTGATCCAAACAAAAATCGAGGAGGTAAGGAATTAGACTAAACTTTTGTCTCCTGATATTCAAAATTTCTTAGGCTTAGCCGATTATTATAGATGGTTTGTGGAAGATTCTCCTCTATTACATCTCCCTTGACTACTTTGACTAAAAATAAGGTGAAATTTCAATGGTTCGAGGCATGTGAGAGAAACTTCCAAGAGTTGAAAGAAAGACGTACTTCTGCACCGGTGTTGACTTTACTAGAAGGGTCCGATGGGTTTGTTGTATATTTTGATGCTTCATGGGTTTGTCTTGGCTGTATTTTACTACAAAATAGTAAAGTGATAGCCTATGTTTCTAGGTAACTTAAGGTGCACGAAAAGAACTATTCGACTCATGACTCAAAGTTAGCAATGTTTGTGTTTGCTTTAAAGATTTGGAGACACAATCTTTATGGTATTCATGTTTATGTATTCACTGACTATAAGAGTTTGCTACATATGTTCAACCAAAAGGACTTGAACCTTCGACAAAAGAGATGGCTTGAGTTGTTGAAGGATTATGATATGAGTGTGTTGTACCATCTAGGTAAAGCGAATGTGGTTGCTAATGCTCTTAGTAAGTTTTTTCATAAATAGTGTTTTCCATGTATAATGACCCTCCAGGTCATTTTTGAGTTATCTATTCATTTCTTTATTTAGAGCGTTTATCTTGTGACCCCAAGTCATTTTATAATTTGCTAGCACTTATTTTTCGGTCGCTTGGTTGTTCGTTTAGGTTTTATGCATGTTTCCCTATTTTGAAGCTTTTGAAACTTGAAAAGTTAATTTTAGTCATAACTTCAGGTAAACGACTTAGAATGGAATTCTAACTATTCCATCATCTCTAGAATGGCCAAATTAGGCTAGTAGTATAGTTTCCATGAGTATCCAAGCTTTTGGCCCAAGTTTGGACCATTGGGTGTTATAGCCTTTGAAGTTTGGCCTAGGTTTGACTTTGGTCAACATTCTTGGAAAACGCATATGAATGAAAATTCTATCAGTGAAGTTAGTTTTGGAATGTCGTATTTGGTCAAGAATGACCCTTCGTACGATTCCTGAGGCTTCCGATCTAATCCTGAGACTTGTTGTGGAATTCGGCTAAAAATGGCTTTAGGTGTGGGGCCCACTTTTTATCAAAATGACCTCATATGGGAATTTTTACTGCACCATTGAGTCTGGAATGTCAAATTTTATATGGTAGCATATCTCGATTATGCTTACGGATTTCTGAATGAATCTCAAACACCCCATTGGAAACTTCAGCACTTTCGAAACTACTTTTTACCAATTATGTCTAGTGTCGTCGCTAAAGCTAACCATGTTCACTAAGGCAACCCTTGCTAAAGCGACCAAGACCTGGGGACGGCGGTTGCTAAAGTGAAAATGTGCTCGAGTGACCCATCACTTTTGCGACCTAGATATTGCTTTAGCGAGTTCCGCCTCTTTGAGGTGGTAGATTAAGCGACCTTCAGGGTCGCTTTTATGAATCTTGGGGACTTAATGTAAGTCCCGAATTTCAATTACTTGATCCAACTTTAAACTCTCATTTCTTTGCGAAATTAGATGATTCAAAGGCCAAATTGTGGGGAGTTTCTATGAGAAGGTGTTGGGGACTTCAGTACTTGGTTGGGAACATTTGTTGGAGGTAAAATCGAGCCTATACTTGTTGTCTTAGTTGTTAGTTGACTTTAATTAGGAAATTCTTGTATGCTTTAATTTCTCTTTGTTTCAAGGCTCGAATTGTGTTCTATTTTGGAACACAAGCTCGGTGAAGTGAATGGGACCTTTTCACAAAGTCAATTCTAGAATTACCATAGCATGTTCCACGTTCCCATTTTTGACTCCAAAATTGGCCCGTCTTCGTTTTTAGTAATTTTAATTTTAAAATGACTATATTGATATTGTGTCCCTATTATTGATAATGTGGCACCTTTAGAGGCTGTTCGGAATCAGGAAAGCTCCGGTTCTCTTATTTTTTAGCGCGCGTGATCGGCCAAGTAGGCTATGGCTACTTGTTCCTTAGATTGAGCTTAATTATGTAAATGCATATTGATTAGCTATAATTTGGAGTGGTTAGCTATTGAACCATGATTAGGTGTTTAGAAATTATGTCTTAGGTTTATTATGAGGAAATTCAGGAGCTTGTAAGCATGATATTATTTTCAAAATGATCATTCATACCTTGTGGTCTTGATAATTAGTCTTTCTTATTGATTATGAGTATATTATTCTTAATCTAGGCTTAGACTAGTGTTTTCCATAGACTTGCATTAGTTGGAGCCATGAGGCTTGCTTTGACTCTAAACTCGATTCGGACGGCTTGGCTCCCTGTACACTAGCATAGTAGACTTGGGTTTGATAGTTTTAGCCTTAGATTAGGCGTTGCCTCAGCTTGAGGACCTTCAACCCTTTCTCTCTCTTTTTTCAGCTTGTTTATGGATGATTTTAGCTCTTGGGCCTTATTTGGTGATTCAAAGTCGGGTTGGACCAAATTTGTAGTGCTTTATTGACTAATTACGGATGGACGACGTTCCATAGTGACTTCTAAACAAAGCTTGATATGGATCCTCTACTCAGCAAAATTGATACTTCTAACGAGCATCCATATTAAATGTCTGGCCTCGACCATATTGATAGTTTAAGAAGGCATCCAAATTTAATATTTGGCCTCAATTATATCGATATCTCCTATGAGCATCCAAATTCAAGTTTTAGCCTCGATCATAATGACACCCTTGAAGAGCATCCGATTTAAGGTCCGGCCTCTACACTTTCGAATTCTATTTATTTGGGTTAAGGTTCTAGTACTATATTCTCGAGCTTTTGATTTGCTTGTTCAGTTCTCAATAGGTTAGCTATTTTGTGTACCCGTTGAGCTTATGGGGGTCTGCTCAGGTTTTTATTTAAACTTACACATGAGGGTACCTTCTGCATTTACGGCAGCCCAGTTAGGTGTAGTTAGCTTGTAGATTACCGTATTTAGTTCTTTTACACTCATGTGTATTTATTTACTTCAGACTTCCATTCTTGATTTTTATTCAACTCTATTCCTTCTTATCATATTGCCTTTACTTTTCAAGCTTAGTCGGCCTATGATACCTACTGGGTACCTATTCTTTTGGACTCATACTACACGTTGCATATGTTTCCATGGTGCAAGTCTGAGCACCAGTTATCAATGCTAATTCGGGCCAGCTGTAGTCTACTTCAGAGGTGTGAGTGAGAATTTGGCATTTTGGATCCTTTGGTCTCCATCTGTACATATTTGGTTGTCTTTTACTTTTTGAGACAGTCTGTGTTTTTGTGCTCCACTTTTTGGACTTATATTAGCATTTTGTAGTAGTTCTGTACTTGTGACTTCCAGGTTCTGGGAGGGATCTTATATTTTCCTGTGTATATAGTTATTCATTATGCTTTCGCTTATTCTTATTGTACATGTTATTGCTTTAGTATTTGTTTAGTTTCTACCCTTTATCCCATTACTCGCATTTTCAAGATATGGGGTTGGCTTACCTACTTGGGGTTATAGTAGTTGTCATCATAACTAGAGAGGTCTGGTCGTGACAAGTAGGTATTAGAGCCCCAGGTTCACTGGTCTCACTTGTACAGAGGTAATGTTTAGTAGAGTCCTGCAAATCAGTGTGGAGACGTTCATAACTTATCTTCAGAAGGCTACAGGATGTCTTCAGAAATTCTATCACTTTAGTATCTCTTTCGTGCAGTGTGTGCCTTAGTGGTTTCATAAATCTCATTTATTCCTCTATTTTTATAGGGAAGGCTCGCACAAGCGGTACATCAGCCGAGGGTGATGCACTTGAGCCCGTTGATAGAGCCCTAGCTAGAGGTATGTCACGACCCGACCTAGGGCCTAGTCGTAACACAGTGATTGAAACCCCGAAGGGCTCCAACCAAGCCTCTTGTACATATCATAAGCATACATAAGGTAAAGTAAAAGCGAAAACATCATAAGAGAGTCTAAACCATGAATAGTAAATGAAGAATGTCACATGACAACATAGACTCAAAACATTTGTCCAACTAGATACCTCTACACATGAGTATGGGCGGGGGCTAAGACATGTCCCTAGCTCACCCTCAATATGAAACATAACAAAAGTCTTTGAAACAATAACCAACTCGATGACTAGTCCTCGATAAATGAGGACTCACCACAAACACCGCCGGATAGAAAAGCTTAACTAGCCACGTGAATGAATATAATCTTCAACCTCAACTCCTATATTATGAGACAATGTAGGAAAAAAGTATGCATTAGTATGTTGGAATTTACTAAGTATGTAGGCAATGCAACGCATAAAAAACCATGTTTGTATAAGTGATCATTTTAACTAGCATCATAGGAGAAGTAGTAAAAATCATAAGTAGTCTTTAAGAAGGATCAATGCATAATAAATCATAAGAGTATCATATAAAGTAAAAGATAGGATTAGTCATTTAGAACATGAAAAGACCATACATATATGGGATAGGAACCACAACCGACAATAAGACCATGCGAGCTATACCATGGAATCCCAATATTACCCCTATATCAGAGGAAAGGGGGAGCCTGCTTGCCAAGGTAGACTCCTACATGCCCAAGTGGATCCACTAAGCGGTTATGTGAACCGGGTACTCACCCCTAGTTCTTAGACTCGGGTACTTACCTCCAAGCCTTGATATTTCGAGTACTCACCTCTTAGAGATTTGGGTATTCGCCTCTAATCCCTTTGTTTCTATGGTGGCACGTAGTTATGCGACAAGAAAATCTATATAAGGACCCCATATTTCGAGTCCCCACCTCAAGTCCACATTCGGTGCTAAATCAAATCCCATGGAATACATACATAGCATAGAAATCATAATTTCATATATCATAGTCATTATCATAGATTTGAAATCATAGAGTAGCTCATTTTCATAACATAAATGCAATGCGGGTATTGTTCATCGACATTACAAATCATGCATACATAGACATGGTTCATACTTAGATTTTTATTATCATAGCTTATACTTGAAATTAGGATAAGACATAATGCATGATCAACTGATTTTAAAACAATGAAATTTACTTGAAAACATGCATGAGCATAAACTTTCTTTCAGCCCATACATAATTCATATAGATAATATATTAGGAAGTATAATTGAAAATACTCATAGTTTTTATCACGAACCCTAGAAATCAAAATAGGAGAATTCATGGAAAAACTCTTCAATTTAATACAATAACCACCAATTTATATCAAACTAGACTCATAATCATACTTTGAATCAAAATTCATGCAATAGGAGTAGAGATCATAAGACCCATAAAATACCATACTTTAATTTGATAGAAAACCTTGAGAAATTTATTGGGCTTCAGGGATGAAAGAATCTATGAATCAATACCCACATACCTTAAGTGAGAACAACAAATAATTTGGAAAAACTTGAGAGTTTTGATGGAGAGCTTGAGTGAATTTACTTGAAGTCTTCAATGGAGTCCTTGAGAGTCTTTTGTAGAGAGAGAAATATTAGAGTAGGTGAATTGTACAAGAATGAATAGAATTAAAGGTTTATGTTAATTTATAGAGTTGAATTAGGTCCTAAAAATATCTAGGTTCATTAGCTAACAATTTAAAAAAAGTCTAAAATGCCCTCCCTAAAAATCCAACTCAGCCAGAAAACCCTTGCCAGGTCTGCGATGCGGACTTGTCGTGGATCTTTCTATTTTGTGCAGTTTCTTGAGAAATCTATCTTTCGATCTACGAGTCCTACAAATCCACCAAAACTACTTTCCTGCAGGTTTTGACCTCCTGATCGATATTCCGAACTCGAATTTTCCAAAAAGATTAAGAATAATGCACTACATGAGTGACCTATTCCCAAGGCATTCTTAAGAAACTTATGAGCATTTTGAGGGATGTTACAAGGTAGAAGATGACCTGAGGTCGTACTAGTGCTATAACACCAGCTTATGAGAGAGAGCAGAATCCAGAGTAGGAGGCACAACCTCAGGTAGAGAAAATTCACCACCAACTGGTGGGGCTGGGGCCAACCCAGCCACCACCCACACCAGTTATGGCTCTTAAGTTGCAGTCGGCCACAACACAACTTCTTATAGTATTAGGAGGTATGTAGAAATAGACCTCAGCTACAGCCATAGCCGTGCTAGTTTAATAGGGTCAGCCTATCACAATGGCTCTAGAGCTTTAACGGCCACCAGCCCATGCCGCTAATCAGCAAATTATAGCTGATGGGGCCATGTATCTACATGAGCAAAAGATGCTTAGGGTGTTTTGGAGGTTGTTCCTACCGAGATTCTCTAGCACGATAGGGCAGTATGCCCAAGAAATTCTGATTACATACCATGAGTAGCTTCAGTCCTTGGGACTTATGGAGTCGAGAGGAGCTAAATTTAGTGCTCACAAGTTTTGTAGGCCGCCAGGTAGTGGGAGGAGTTTTTGAAGGTCTTCTTGTCTATATACATACCATGAAGCGTCAGGTAAAAGCTTCATGATTAGCTCACAATGTTGGAGCAAGGCTCCATGACCATCTCAAAGTACGAGGAAATTTTCTATGAGCTATCTCGCTATGCCACCATAATACTTCCCACCGAGGAGGATAGAATCTGTTATTTTGTGCATGAACTCAATTATTAGTTGAGGATCTAGACGGATCCTATGATGTCAATAGGGCGATCATTTCTGGATGTTGTAGATCATGCCCGCACTATGGAGGATATTGGTCACGAGGCCTGTAGTGGTAGCGACAAGAGGGCTTGCCACCAGGGTAGTTACATTGGGTCCTAGTCTAGGAGAAGGGACTCTTATAATAGACCCTGTTAGAGGTTTCAGTAGGGTCAGTCTAGACAGCCTGTTTAGGTGGAATTACATGTTTCTAAGTGTATCCAGCACCATCAGGGTGGTCCTAGCATGGTCCATACTTCGAAGGGATAAGATCCGAGTTCTTCAGGATATTCCGATCGTATTCTTATGAGTCATTCTTCTAAAGGTTGTTGTGACTGCGGTGCCTAGACCATTGTTCTAGAGAGTGCCCCCAGTGAGGCTGAGGGGCGATTGCTTCAACTTTAACTATAGTCAGGCCAGTGTTAGTGGTAAACCCTCTAGTTAGAGGTGGTGGTTAGGATCAAGACTGTCGAGGCGGCTAATAGGGTGCTCAAGATGGACCTCGGAGAGGCAAGACAGACGGTAGATCAGACGTACTGGTAGAGGTGCTCAAACACAGTTCTACGTATCCCCAACGAGAGAGAGGCTGAGGCATCTAACGATATCATTACAGATACGCTTCAATTATGTCATCAGCCTACCTCAGTTTTATTTGATACAAACTCCACATTTTCGTATGTATCTATATATTATGCTCTCCGAATGGGTATGATTTCAGATTGCTTGGAAAAGTTGATTCATATTTCGACCTCAGTAAGTGAGTCCTAATAACCAACATGCCTTTACTAAACTAGATGGGGGCATAAGACAAGCTCCTAGCTCACCCATGACAACATATGAGAGTCATATGATACTAAATGATTAAAAGATGAAATTCTTATCCTCGAAGCATGAGGACTCACAAATAATAAAAAATAAAGCTCAACTCTAGCTACTAGTGAGAGGTGCGTGATGATCTTCCGACTCTACATTATGATACAATGTAGGCAAAAAGTATACTTTAGTACATGGAATGCATTAAGTATGCGATAAGTATGCATGGACAATGAATATAGGATATAATCAATATGAACATGGGATGCATAACCATTATCTTAAAGCATGAGTAAAACCTTGAAAACCTTGAAACATTATAATCATATGGTTAGTCAATGCATCAAAACATCATCATAAGAATCTTATAACTTTTCATTTACCTTGATGTGGGATAGGACCTTTAACCGACTTATAAGACCATGTGAGTTATAACATGGAATACGATGTACTCCCACATTAAGAAGGGGAAGGATACTTTGCCAAGGTAGACTACATGATGGTACTTCCTCTATCTTTGTTCTATATGTGGATCACTAGCTACTTCATATTGTCACCTTAAACCTAGCAAGCAACATAGTTAGGGATTAAAGGTTGCTACTAGAATTCCCTTGGGTAGTTACTATGGCTACCGGACTGAATCCCACCTTAAAGCCCTCTCAGTGCTTAGTCATTATCCCAACGAAATTTCATTAAACATAATCATTAACATATTTAGGAAAGACACTATTAGATATCAATTCTCATCATATTAAAATCATAAGAATAGCTCATTAACATGTTTGATTCATAAGAATCCGTGAGTTTGTGAGAACTACCTTATCACCTCTTTAACTTGATTGTTTGAGAACTACCTTATCACACTGTAACTTCTTGCTTAAAACATCTTTGAAACATTATTCATAATCTTTCATGAGTCATTCATAAACCTTGGTAATCATTCATAAAGCTTTCATTGAAATCACTTGAAGTTCATGATCATAGTTCCTTGAAAACAAACTTGAAACTAGTATATAACATGGGTCATTATGTGAATCATGAATAGTTTGATCAATAATCATAAGATATATCATAAGTGAGAAGACCCAATGCAAATTCATGAAATTAGGGCTTTTAAAAAAAGAATTTATAAGAGATTTTGAGAGAAAACTTGGGACTCCACGGGTGAAATGGCCTATGTATGAATCTCCACATACCTTAAGTTTTAGTAGCCCTAATTTGTTCTTGGCTTGAAGACTTGACTTGATTTTCTTTTTGAATTTCTTATTGAAAAAGAAGGCTCTTGAGGGAAGACTTTAGAGAGAGGATTTTGGTTTTTGAGTGTTTGGGTGAGAATGGGAGGGGTAGAAGGGGTTAGGGTAGTTAATATGATAGAATAAACCCCTAAAACCCTTCCACATTCATTAATGCATTAATAGGGAAAGGACCAAAACACCCTTAACATAAACTAAAATAACACCTACACGAAAGACCCACCACGGACCATGAAGCCTACCACGGCCCATGGTGGCAGTCGAGGTGAGGAACTTTGATTTGGGCATGAGGGGTGATATCCATCGAAGGCCATCACGACTCGTGATAACCACTACAGCTCGAGGTGCCTCTCTTGGTCCTCACCAAACTCAAGAGTTTTGAGGATCGAGTTCACAGGAGGCTTCACGGCCCGTGAAACTCTCCATGACGCGTAGAGCCCTTTGTAGACCTCCTCCCTTAACTCCCCTGATCTCTGACACCTATATGAGCCCTTTCCACGAGCTGTGAAGATGAATACGGCTCGTGAAGGGTTATGTGGTCAGCATCTAGTGCAAATTTTCTGCAGATTACCTTCAATACCTCATTTTCAGACTTTCCAACTTTTGGGGTCTTACATTCACAGTCTTTCCAAACTTGACTCTCTCCCGAGGATGCTAAGGACCTTGGTTGGTGCCTTGATACCCCGGTTAATAACTTGTGCCCTAATTTGCTAAGCACCTTATCACTTTATCAATGAGGCATAAGCCACCCCATCCTCAAGTTGTGGTGTACTACGTGATTCAATATAATTCATTTTTTTATTTTGGTGCCCAACATATGCTTGGACAAGAGCTCCATATGAGTCATCATTTTAGCCATTTGCTCATCACATTCTTTTTCTTTTCTCCTCATCTCACTAGTCATGTTTATGGCTGTTATACCCAAAGATCTCTCACTATCTCTTGTATGCCATGCCATGTTTGTCTTTTTCAACCGACCAAGGATAATAGAGGTAAACTCATACGTAAGGTTCATGATAGAACACTTTGCCAAACAATTTACTATCGATTGGTTAATCTCATCCAAAGGCTAATAAAAGTTTTGTAGCAACATGATATTAGACAAAACATGGTTCAAGCATATAACAACCTTTTTCTTGAACCTCAACCAAACTTCATGAATGGCCTCACCCGATAGCTGCTAAAAATCATCTATCTTATCATATAATTTGAGCATACTCCAGGGTGGAAAGAATCTCTCAAGTAACGCATTAGCACAAACTAAGAAGTAATTGAACCTTAAGGTAACTCATCAATCCATATGGTGGCTTCCCTTGTCAATGCGAATGAGAATAACCTTAGCCTAATTGATTCTTGGCTAACGTTCCTCATTTTGAAGGGAAGACAAACCTCAACAAAGATGTTGGTTCACATCTTCCACTACTTACCCTCCAAACAATCCTTTCATGGGTGGTAGGAGAATGGCTCCCGCTGCACCAAGATCGATGGACTCATCATCCTCATCATTGGCAACCTCGACTACACCTTCATTATCATCTGCATAGCATATATTTACCCTATTTTTACAGTAAACAACAACACAAAAAGAAGTAAAAACAACACAATATGCATGAAAGATTGAATCCAAAAATCAATTCAAGGCAATAGCTAGCTAGATCTTGGCAATGGTGTCATTTTTTGATAAGGTCTTAACTATGTCTCATATTTAAGATATAACCGATCGTATGCAAAATAATACCTAACTTACGAGGTCTGGGTTGAATCCACAGGGACGGATAGAAAGGATTATGCTCAAATATCTTTATTGATTTAATACAAACTAGCATGATATATTCTAAACACGATGTACATATAAAAATAGGGAGGGGGATTTAGGGGAAAAATTTGAAATGATCAATTGCAAGTACCAATAGCAAAGAGACAACATAAATGAGTTCTACCAAGGTTGGAAACGACTAGAGGTGTGTGCATTGCGATGGAATTTTAACATAATAGACAAAGATTAATCAAATCCAAAATAGTTGATACATGGATAACATTTGGTCTAGGCTACGTTCTATATTCTCTCAAACTATCAAACATATATCCCTTAGATTCTCTTGAACTCCAAGATCATTACCAACAAACACTAAATATTGCTTGAGTGGATAGACTATCCCTAGCTTATATCATTAAAGGAGAAATTAGTTAGATTATCCTATCTCTAGCTCTAATCCAACGACTAATTTCATCAAGACACTAATGAAGTCTTACCTAACTCTATTTTTTTTCTCAAGCTAAAATAATGTTAGAGAGTTCAATCAATGTTTGCAACCACTAGTTTTTAGATTAAAACTTTAAGACAACAATAGATCCATGCATAACAACCAATTTTAGAACTAATTAATCAATACTCATTGGGCACCCACCCCTAGCTATAGATTTAGCTACTCATAAGTAAAGAAATATAAATTATACACATATAGAAAAACTCCATTTCAAGCAAAAATTGATAGCCCAAGATGAGATCCATGCTTGAAAAGGTATTTCTTCCTTAGTAAGAAAGAAAGTTCTTATCTACTTTCTATCACTACCAAAATATCCATGAAAAAAAGAGACATGTCTATTCTATTCCCAATTAGGAAGAAGATAATAGTACATAATTACACAAATCTCTATTCTATCCTTGGAATCTTTTAAAGAAAATACTTTATTCTTAAAGTATGTTTTCTCCCTTGATCATCCATAGGTGACTTGTGTGGGATAGGCGAAACGTCGATCTGGAATTGTTCAGTGCTTGCTCATCGGTGCTTGAGGCCATGTCTTTCCAAAAAAGCCAATGCTTAGCCGGCTAGAAGCCCGTTGGCTTTTGCAGGTCATCAGTTCCTTTGCTAGTGTGCTTTAGTGATTTTAAACTCCAAATTCTTCAAACTTCATTTTTTTCAAGAAATGCCTGCACATAAGAGAACTAGGAACTAAAATCCCCTCAATTAGCATTAAAACATAGCAATAATCATGAATATAAATTCTATAAGTTGGTAAAATATCAACTTATCACCAATCACGACGATTATATCGTGACACTTAGAGAAGTATGGTTATATGATAAAGAAGAAGTAGAATATGGTGCTCAAAGTGAGAAATCATCTATGCTTGTTATAAATGAGGATAAAATCAAAAAATAATTTCGATATGGCTTGTCTATAAAAAGTTGAGAAGCATGAGAAAAGAAAAAAAAGTGAAAACATCATTGTTAGAAACTAGGTCGTTGAACAGTATCTAAAGAAAAGTGAAAAAGAGAAGTAACATAAAAGTTGAAAGTAGGGAGAATGAATAAAAGGAGATTAATTGATGTTGTCGTTATCTTAAAGTGCATTGGTAAGAGTAGTCATTAGTTTAACCAAATAATTCTTACCTATCCCTTATAGTTGAAATTACAATCCGAAAAAGTCCTTTTGATCCTACAGTTTAATAGTTTGATTCATTAATTATTATAACTCTATAGGCTGAAATTCTAACATGAAAGGACCTGTAGTATGAGTAGACTTTGCTTTCAAGTAACATATAATCTCTAACGACCTTTATAGTAGGAACATGAAACTGCAGATAGTGCCTTAATGACTAAAGAGGTTTTACCTTTACATATCTTACTTCTTGGACTTTATCTCTTCTCATCGGCGTCCTTCAATAACACTTTATCTATATTACAACATTATATAGGGGAAGTATAAGCAGCTAACCAAGAAGCATGACGATGCCGACAATATAACAATAACTCACGAGCGACAAGCTCAACAATTAGGATAAATAAATATTCTATCACCACACCATTCCTTTCCCCCACTTCCTAAATGATTATATGACCTTCACATAAGGTCAATGTTACTACCTCTACCTGCTTCACAATATACAACCCGTAACATATCTGCTTTAACACATAAAATTTGAACTCACAACTTTTAAGTATTGTCTTATGAGTTCTTTTAATAAAATTTAACTAGAACGTCGATATAATTCTCGTAAACGATAGGAGAAACAGAAGACCAGCCTTGAGTTTTGTTTAAAGAAAATGCAATAATTTCATCCCTTCCTTTATGGCGTTTAATATTGAATCCAGGCTCAACAACACTAAAGAAAATATTTTCTTTTTCTTTTTCTGATATTCCCGACTATATCAATTGGATCTCCCACTTGATCCCTTTAGTGTAAGTGTGTATATATATATATATATATATATACTTTTGCCTCTAATGAAAATAAATAAAAAAGGGCATATTTGAGTGTATATATAGAATACCACATCTAAATAGATTATTTGACCGACTTAAATGAATCATGTCTCATAATATTAGTTTAATAAATAAGTGGTAGGTCTTGCAATGAAGTATTTACTGGACAATACTAGGTTAATAAGTATTGTTGTTGTCTTACCTCACTTCTATGTGAAAGTGGTTTTGTCAACACCACACATTTCCTTATTCATTCACTTTTGGATGGGCCCAATGTCATGTATGCACTCGGGTGCTGCATAGGCCCGTAGTAATAGACACATAACATTTTGCCCTGAACTTAAATTAATCAGAGTTTTATTTTGATAGAAACTATACTCAAGAACCTTTAATTTGATAAGTAGTAGTCCCTCTAACTCCTTATGTATGGGGTGATATGCTCGTTCCAAGTCTTATGATATACATGATTATTTAAAATATTCTATCGCAATGAAACCTTCAACTTGAACTTTTGTTCACGGCACCCTTTGGCCTTAAACTTTGATCTAAAACTCCAAATGATTTCATATAAGTGTACCTTGTCCCTTGGTGTATAACTACTCATTTACAACCTTATTCTCCTGATTTCAATTACGAGTCACACACGAATTTAACCAATAAGGTATTATACAAATGACTTTTGTTTTTTTAATAAAACTATTAATCTAATAAACCCGATACAAAAAAATTAGGAAGTACCCTAACGAAGTTTCATTTTTCTTTAGAAACACTCTCTTATTATATATGTGGGAGTTAGGAGCTGAAGCAAGCATCAGTCAGTTGATGTGCTTGCTTCAACATGGATAATTTTGAAAAAAGTAAAAAAAATTTATTCTACTTTAATTTAAATTGTGTACAATTTTAGATAAAAAATATCAAATCATTTAATTAACACCACTTAAATAATAATTTGTGAACAGATATTGAGCCCATGTACACTACAAATTTTTCCTATGTGTCAAATAGAAGAGGGTGAGGATATTCAGAGTATATATAAGTAGAGGTATCAAATGAGGGTTGAATTGAATCTGGGTGGGTCAATTGGGCTGAGTGAATAAATGGACAAGTTATTGACTTGCTCAATAAATACTTGGGTTGAAATGAGCTAGATGTGTGTCATAATCCAACCCGCTAATTCTTACTAAGGTTCAATTGCTTTATTTGTTCTTTTATAATTTTTTAGTACATAACATTTTTTTTAATTATTATTTGTGACTATATATGATGTATCAAATAAAAGAATATCTTTTTAAAAGTATTTTGGCAAGATTTCTCATGAGTACTACATATTAACCAAATTCTTAATGGATTGAAATAGATTGGACTGAACTAAATTGAACTAACAAATGGGTGGATTAACTTGAACGGATTGGGTAGAGTGGACTGGATTTTGATGTTTCCTCCAACTGGCACGATTGAAATAGACGGCTAGGAAGGTACGAAGTGAGTCGACTCTAAAGGAGAGGAAGGAGGCCATTGGATGAGGTTACTTCGTTCCTCAACTTTTTGAATTTCATTCTCCCGAGAATTCGAATTGCAACCAAAAACGAAACTTGGTAGCACTCTAATCAGGTGTGATTCCTCTAGATATAAGAATTATTTTATTATTATATAATTATATAATTATAATTTTAATATAATATAAAACACAACCCCAAAACTTGGTTGAAAGAAAAGGAAAAACCAAAACAAACAAGAGGCGAACGATAAGAGTAAACACCAGAAAAGGCATCTCTTTGTTAATGGCCAATCTGTTGTTTCACCGATCACCATTCTTCTGTGCTCTCTATGTTTGTTCATTGTTTACTAAGGTAATCGCTCTCATTTCTACATGTTTATCTTTTTGTTACTTAAAATATTGTTAGTATCTTGATATTAACCATTTAATATTTATTTATAACTTATTGAATTCGGTGGTGTTTTTCTTCTTTTTCTGGATTCTTGATCGGAGAACGGGTTTGTTTTTTGAATTTGTGAACTAATATTTTTGTAACTTGATGGCGGTTGGGAGTTATAATATTTAAATCTGGAATTAGATCTCTCTTGGGTACTTGAAATGATTCTTTTGTGATTCCATTTGGTCAGTGGTGAGATTTTGGGGTTTACAGAAAGTTATAATATGCATTTTGGAGATCTTTTTGTTGCAGTATTCAAATGAAAGAAGAAACTGTGTTAAGCTTCTTGATTTAATAAATTATTTGTAGATGCACCAAGTTATTTTCTTTACTGTAATGTTTAAAGTTGTGAATTAAGTTATGCTGGTTGGTTTATCAGAGAAGTTAGAAGTTGTAAAGCTTGGTTAGAGAGAGTGAAAACGCACACGTGATGTCTTTTGACGGAGCTGAAAGGCCATGGAAATGTGGGAAAGGGGGTACTGTGAATTTACAGAAAGTGACTTCCATTGTTCGGGACATTGGGGAACCTTGTCTTCATCAGTCATCAATAAAGGTAATGGCTTTAAAGATCTGTTATACTCAATTATGGTGTTTTGAAGGATGTTGTAGTTTGTATCTCTGAACTCTAGTGCTAGCCTGATCAGTTCTCGATTAGCTTTGCAAGGAAATTATGTGATCCATTTGTGTACTGCCTATTGAGTGTTTCATATTTGAAGTCTCACACTGAATTGGTTTCTTGCACAGTTCTACCTTTCCTCTATTTGTTACTTTACTCTGTCAATTTGTAAAAAGAATGGATTCTAGAAAATTTGAATGTGTTTGGTTGCACCTATTAACATCTGACTATTTTCCATTTTGTAAATGTTGCGTCCAAATGTACATGCAAGTGTACATGGTCGTACAAGTAATATAGTGGCTCTTTTTAGGAGCCGGATGTTGAACCCACATGGACAAAATCGCTTAGCAAATAACTAACTCAAGTTAAACTGTTAAGATGAGCATGTGTGATTGTAATCAAAAGAAAGTTGATGTGCTATAACTTCTAACGTAAAGTAAATTGAGAGAGGATGTAAGTACTTGGGTTGTAAACAATGAGAGGGGAATTTTGGGGTCAAGGCGTACTTCACAATCATGTATAACACTAAGTTCTTTGTTGGGTAAGTTACCTATCCTAAGTGTTGATTCACAGGGTTGATAATATGGCTTTGGTCTCCCGAGCCTCTAACCTTCTACCAAAATTGGACGCCCAACTATATCGTTGAGTGGGATAGGCAAACCAATTCCGATGCATTAACCTATCTTCTTGTATTTGAAACAAACGAGGCGATCTAGGTATATCCCTATCTTAGGCGCGAATCTATCTCTAATTCTAATTAGAAAATAGAACTCCTTTATGTCGTTCGTTCTAACCTAAGGTTCCGTCTCCTATGTTCACAAAAGGTTTATAGATTTACTTTAATGGTAGCTAAACATTAAAGTTGTAAGAGCAAGAACATAAGAACAACCGATAATGATAAACCACAATAACCAACTCAATGTTATACAATCTTGTTTCATAGCCTTAACCCTATAGATTTCTAGACGCTAATGATTCAAAAATTAATTTTATGGATTGAAGAATTCATACAAGAATTAAAGTAATGAAAAAAGGCAAGAAAGAACCCTAAAAAACTTCTCCCAAGTCGTCCAAGAGGTTTCCACCAAGTATCAAATAATTAAAATATCACATAAGTGTCCTATTTATAGTAGAATAGGAGTTATATTCGACGGGTTCCAAGTCCGTGGCACGCTCTTATGCGGACCTTGCTTCCTGGAAATCTAAAAATTTCTTTCCCAAGTCCGTGGCACAGACTTATGACATTGTTGTGTAATTTTTGCTTCAACTTCTATTTTCTTGGTTTTTCATCACTTCCTATTCAGCCATTGGCTATAGCTTCTTCAAGATTAACTCCTTTATCTCCAATCAATTCATACACAAATCCATCCTACACAAGAGCTAATCACATATGTTAGTTTATGGACGAAATCACTAATAAATCATTAGAATACAATATAATTTATTCTAGAGCTAAGCTATAATATGGGTAATAAATGACATTTGGACAAATAAATACGTCCAAGATTAGTAACCATTTGGATTACTGCACCTATGTTCTTGTTGATTTCAATGACATTTTAGATTATGTACTCCTCAAATTCCCCTATTTTTTCGAGGAACAAAGACGAGTGTGGCTGTATAGCAATTAACAGTCCTAATAAGAATCAATAAGGATTGTTTTTTAGTTACTATGAAGTGTTTTCACATATTTGTACCTAATATTAAACATGATAATATTATTTTAAAAGGGTAAAGGTTGTTCTAGTTTAGCTATTTTAGTCTATCAACATTTTCTACTTAAGAGTCTTCCCACTTTTATAATAACTAGTCTCTTTGCATGTTTATCATTACGTCACTTGTATATATTTTGTTATGCAAAATGTTGAATTTTAACCATACACATATTTTAGGAAGTCTTTTTTGAGTTATAAAGACATTTCAACATACATTATTTGCAAATCAACGTTTGTTGTATAATTTTATCCAATATTTCTACTTCTGCAATAAATAGATAAGGTATAATTAAAATTTTTAGTTCAGGAGCTTCTCGAATGAAATAATATTTTACTTATAAAAATTCAACTTGTATCCAAGTGAAATTATATCAAATACAATTTCAATCTCTTTTCAAATTTAACTCAAATACTATTTCTTCAAACTTCAACAAAATTGTCCAAAAGAAGCAATTTAAAATAGATAAGTAATCAATATTTATAATTAATTTGATTTGCGTCACTTGAGCCGAGGGTCTTTTGGAAACATCTCTACTTTCAAAAGGTAGTGGTAAGGCCTGCGCACACTCTACCTCCCCAAACTCCACTTTGTGGGATTTCACCGAGTATGTTATTGTAATAATAGTAAAGTAATTTTTTTGGTTATATATATGTATATATATTCAAATGTTAACATTAGTGTGTGAATTTTCAAACTATTATGTACTATTATTTATGAAAGAAGAGGCTAGATGCGAAAAAGAAGGGAACTGGCTCAATGATGATACCAGCAGTATAGCTCCAAATTCTTCTTCATTTTGCATTTGTTTTGTTTTTTCTTTTTCTGTATCATTCTTTCTTTTCTTTGCTTGTGAATTTCCACAATTATGAGTTTAATATTACTCCATGCCTATCAATGTACCAACTTTGGAGAAGATTTAAGAAATAACTCTTGTTAATGGTATGTGATTTTTGTTATCCTACAATAACAAAAATAGAACTCATATGATTGTGTAAAGGTTGTCAAGAAATGAATTTTTCAAAATTTTGTGCCTAAGAAAGACTATAAATTTTGAAGGACTTATGTATTGTCAAATTAAAATTAGAACTACCACATTCACTCCACAAAATGAAAATTGTTATGACTCTCCAAGAGACTTGTAAAGCTATTTATTGAGCCAATATAGGTATCTTACCTCAAGGAAGAAATATAGATTAGAAGTTTCTTCCTTGATTATACCACCTCTTTTGAATCAAACTAGTAATGACTTAATGGATAAATTTGTCAATATGTTACTTTTTGTTTTCATGGCCAATAATGGCACTAGTGGAATTGTGATCCTGTTATTTTGTATATTGAATGAACAAAATGACCATAGTATATGCGTAATTGAAATTAGCCATTTCAAATATTTCACATCTTTTATTGTGACTGACTGCTTCTATCTTCAATAATTGGGATGTGACCCTTTATTTGATTTCCAAGAGAATCTTCTTGATATAGGCATTGAAGTGCTAATGCAAGTGTTGGTGTATCTCTAAGGCTGCTTTTTTGGCGATGAATCAATTTTTTTGATTTTTCCCCATTCAACTTTTAGTCCATGGTAGCCTTTGCAAAGACTCCTTTGGATTTAGCTTGCATAAGAATTCCAGGCTAGGATTTTGATTCTATTCTATTTTTATAGTTCAATTAGAATCCCAAAAAGAATAGTACGAGTCTTTGTTCTTACATGAAAAGGAAGTAACCACTGATAACAAAATGAAAAAAGGAACCCTATTCTAGTCATTAGTAGCCTATATGAAAGGTTACATCATTTCAAATAAACATAGTTTTTTTTGTTTTTATGTATGTATTTAGATCAATAAGAAGGATATTTAGGTAATTCAACTTTTAAGTTTTAAGGGTTCCTACTTTTAATATAGTATACAAGATATAGATATATATATATATATAAGCCCTCCCAGATCTTGCAGTCCTTTTCTTCTTCCACTAGAGGTTCAGACTGAGCAGTTTGCAAATGAATGTCAATATCATCCTTATTAACTCAATTGTCAAAAACTGTTTCAATGGTTCAACGTTGGGGCCCTTTGGAGACTGTCAGACTGTATATCCTGTCTCATCTTAGATCCCCCCTCTAGATACAATATTCTTTTCCCTTGCTTCTGTATCAAGATTTTTTAGAACCTAAACATTTTATTTTTTATGCTGGCCAAATTCTGACGCTACCTACTTTAGAGCCCTTTAAATTCCAATCCTTTCACCACAAGTGCAAGCTTCTTTGTTGTAATGTCAAAATGAAGTTTGACCTCCTTTATGAATTGGCATTGTGTAAAGTTAATTGTTGTCACTGCCTTCAGTTTCCCTTCCCTCTAATATTAATGATGTTGTGGCCCAACATATGGTGCTGCTGTTCTTTGAAGGACACTCTTGAGCATTATGTCAAAGGGATGACTTCCGTTACATTTTGTAGGGCCAACTGATTTTGACTTTTTGCTGTTAAATTCTCCTCCTTACCCATAAGTAATGTAGAATCAGGCAAGTTTGAAGACTCATACGTCTCAGCCCAAATTCTAGCAAAGCCTTATTTTCTTTTCACTGTGAACTTCTTAGCAGAAAGAAGTTCCACAATATGCTGGCCATCTAATATACCCAGACTAGAATTTGCAAGTGAGAGTTAGTAAATAAATCCATAAATGCTGCTTAGTGAAGAATTCCCTGAACATCATGATATCAATCCAATATTTGATATAAATACTCTTAAGGAACTTCTGTTGGATTTCCAGATGTCTAGAGAGAGAGGCTCCTACTTCTCTCTAGAAGCAAGAAAGCTCCAAGAGGAGCCCCGCTACAAGGAGGCTTTGTATAGTCCATCCTTAACTCTAGATAGTGGATGCAGGAAGTTACAAGGAGAGGATGAACCAAGGTTTAGATTATCTGTGGGTCATATTGCGGAAAGGAAATCTTTCCTTGCAATGTGCTTGGTCTGAAGGTTCGAGAAGAGTATCTTTGTTGAAGCCAGTTTCTGTTTGGACAACAAGGACTTGGAAGACCTATGGATAGAAGTGCCTTCCATGGGAGATTCTACATTCCTTTTCATTTTCTTGCAAGGTAGAGGCAACTTTTTTGGAGCACGAGAGATGGATGGAAGACAAATTTCTCAGTCTGTACAGATGGTTTGAGTATATTGCTCTGTATGTGAAAAGACGAAGAGGAGTGGGAGTGGTGAATGTGTAGGTTTGTCATTGCACCAAAACCTTTTCAAGAATATTGGGGATGATATGCGGGCTACTTTGTATTGCAATCTCATTGATATGTCAAGGGTCAGAGTCTTGTTGAGAAAAAGGGGACAGATTCCGGTGTATATGGTGGTTGAAGGCGGAAATGAGAACTTCAAGGTCTGGTTAACGTTGAAGTTCAACTCTAAAGTTTTGGAAAAAGGATGAGGCTAGGAGGAGAGAAGCTGTGCAGGAGGAGATATGATGACAGGGAAGATAAGAACTTAATTTATTGATGAGAGGAGCTTTCGTCTCACAACTTACATGGATGAGGAATACACTAGGGCTAAGAGAACGAAGAAAATCGACGTGAGATTTAAATTAGGAAGGGGTAGGGCTAGGAGGAGAGAGGGGAAAAGTTGGGTTTGCCCTTGGGTTAGTAAACCATTGTGAAAAAAGAACTTTAACTGGTTCACTAAAAACTTTTTGACTGATTCAACAATCCAATAAAGTCTAGTTTGGTCGCTTTGACCTACTCTTTAGGAAAAACACAGTAGATGGGCTCCGGCAAGTTCCTCGACCTCCGACGAATGTGTCATCGAAAGTCTGATAGAGCTTGGGGTGTCAAATGCTGGGATTGAGTCTTCCACAAAGAGAGGGGACATGAATAAGGTAGGAGATAGGTTGTGTAGGCTATTACCTCATTTGACGAACTGGGTTGCAGGAAAGCTAACACCGATCGACCTGTTTCTGATGGTTTTTCCACTGATGAGGCTCAAAATCATAAATGAGTGGGCAAGCTTTTGGTGTATAAGAGGAGAAATAGTGAGCCACATTGGGGGAACGAGGGCTGTCGACTGTGCCATCGAAATTCTGATAGAGCTTGGGGTGTCAAATGTTGGGAACAAGTCTTCCACAAAGAGAGGGGACATGAATAAGGTAGGAGATAAGTCGTGTAAGGCTATTTCCTCATTTGACAAACCGGGTTGCAAGAAAGCTGACACCGATCGACCTATTTCTGATGGTTTTTCTACTGACGAGGCTCAAAATCATAAATGAGTGGGCAAGCTTTTGGTGAATGAGAGGAGAAATAATGAGCCACATCGGGGCAACGAGTAGGCAAGGGGGGGTGGAAAATGTTTTTTGTTGATGGATTGCAAAATTATCAATTGGAATGTGAAGGGGATGAATGATCCCAATAAAAGGGCAATTTTAAAAGTAGGGTTTAGAGAATAGGGGTGGACTTGCTATGTATTCAACAGACAAAAAATGGAGACTTTGACGGATGGTATGGTAAGAAGTGTGTGGGGTGGTAAATGGGGAAGTATGATTACATTCAGGCTCATGGCAACGCTGGTGGTATCCTAGTTCTGTAGGTTGGTACGAAGATGGTATGTGTGGAGATTTGTGAGAGGGAGTTTATGATTGGTGTGAAGTTTAGAAATGTTGGGAGTGGATTTTTGGGGGAGTCTTTGATCTGTGGGGGGAGAGTTCAAAGGAGATGTTTTGGGAGGAGATTGGGTTAGGTTTGGGGAGATGGGACATTCCTTGTGTGGTAGGTGAGATTTTAATATCAAAAGATTTCCGAAGGAAAGGGTAGGGTGTAGGGTGATATTTAGGGCCATGAAAAAGTTCTCAGAGTTTATTGATAACCGTTATCATATTGATTTATCATTAACATTAGCCTCTTTCATATCATCCATAGTGGAGGACTCTTTTTCCAAATCGACATTGTTAGATTCTTGGTGTTTACTTCTTGGGATTTAGCATATGGTGCGTTGCAAATCCCTTTATTGAGATTGATCGCAAACAATTCACCTATCCAATACCTATCCTATTGGATGTCAGTAGAAGAAAAAGGTCGAGATCTCCGTTCAGATATGAGAATATGTCGTTGAAAACAATGAATTTTGGGGAAAAGGTGAATGAGTGGTGGAGTAGCTACATTGTGGAGGGGATACCTTCTTATCGGTTTAATATAAAGATGAAGATACTTAAAAAAGATTTAAGGGTGTGGAACAAAGAACTGTTTGGGAGTGTAAAGGTAAAAATGAGCGAGATTATGAATGAGGTAAGGGAGTTAGAAAGGGTAGAAATGTGGAGGAGTTGGAGGAGGGGTAGAAAGAGAAAAAAAGGGTTTGGATAAGGAGTTAGCCTCTTTGGTAATGGCCCAAGAGATTAGTTGGAGGCAAAAATCGAGAGCGTTGTGCTTAGAAGAAGGGGATGCTAATACAAAAAAATTCCATAGGGTGGCAATCACGAGTAAGAGGAGGAACTATATAGAGTCGGTTGAGGTAGAGGGGAGGTTTATGCGGGTGCGGAGGGAGTAGAAAGGGCAACCATTCAGTTCTATAAACGCTTATTCAAAGAAGAAGCGGAACGGAAACAAAACTTGAGGGTGGGGATAAAGTTTAATCACATCGGAGGGATAATAGTAGGTGGCTTAAGAGGGCTATTGAGGGGGATGAGGTAAGTGAGGCAGTGGAGTGTTGTGTAGGTGACAAGGCCTTAGGACCTGACGATTTTACTTTGGCTTTCTTCCAACATTCCTAAAGTATAGTCACGAGGAATGTTATATAGACCCTTGATGAATTCTAGGAAAAAGGGGAGCTTAAATGCTTCTTTCTTTGTTATTATCCCTTAAGGAAGGGAGCTATGGGCATCGGGGTTTATAGGCCTATTAGTCTAGTAGGAAGCATCTACAAGATCATATCTAAGGTTTTTCTAATACTTGTGAAGGTTGTGAATGAGACAATCTCTAATTCACAAAATGCTTTTGTGGAAGGTAAGGAATTTTAGATGCAACTTTGGTGGCTAACAAAGTGATAGATTCAAGAAGGAAGCAAGGTTGCTAAATCTTAAAAAGGCTTATGATCATGTAAGTTGGAAGTTCGTTTGCTTTATTATGCTTAAGATGGGTTTTGGGTAGAAATGGAGAAAGTGGGTAAGCTTTTGTATCTCATCAGTGAGCTACTTAGTGTTAGTAAATGATAACCCATGTGACTTTTTTGGCAATTCGAAGGGTTGAGGCAAGGGGATACTTTATCACCCATGTTTTTCATCCTGGTGCTGAAAGCTTTGAGCAGGATGATGGCTAGAGTTGTTGCGGGGGACACTTAAAAGGGATTCATTGTTGTAGTTGGAGGTGGTGGGTTTATACTAGTGAGAAATATAGGAGAAAAATATTAATGAATTGTGTATCTATATTATTACACAGAGAACCTATTTATAGACACTACTATACGATCTTTTACCAAGTAAGATATTATTTACAATCCTTTACCAAGTAAGATATTATTTACTATTTTTATTCCTACTTTAAATAGGATTGTATATACATATTCCTAATTTAACACTCCCCCTTAAGCTAGTGCATACAAGTCATATGTCCCTAGCTTGTTACAGATGTAATTAATACGAGGACCGATGAGGGGCTTGGTGAGATATCTGCAAGTTGATCACTCGACTTCACAAAATTGACAATCCCCTGTTCTTAACTTGGCTCAATTTGATCCTATTGGATTTAAGGTCATCGCCAGGGAGACGTAAGTTTAATTTCTCCATCGATATCATACCTTTCTCTCTTCTCTCTTGTTCCTCCTACGTACAGCAACGGCTAGTTGTCTCTGCGCTTTTGAACTCTCTCTTCAATTCCTCTGTGCTTGCTGCCAAAACCAACAACACCACAAGGTGCGGAACACTCAGGCGAGCAAACCCCAGTTAGCTCCTCTGAGATCTACTCAGCCACGCGCTGTCACGCGCTGCCGGAAGCCGCAGATCTGCGTCGCCACGCGCTCCATGCGCCTGCACGTGTGGCAGTTTCCGGCCAGTTTTCGACTTTGTTTTTTCTCCCAGTGTGGTCGCCTCTGCATTCCGAGGCTAACCATATATTTGTATTCAGTGTTTCCCGGCGAGTGAACAGTGTTTCCGACAGTGAACAAGTTTTATTTACTTGGAGTTGGTACCTCCAATAGCCCATTTTCGATATTTTAGCCTTATAAATATTGCTTGCATCGCCTAATTAAGTACCTATCTCACTGCTATTAGACTATTGCTAACTTGTGCTATACTATTGTTCGTTCGTTTATCTGAGAGTATCCTTTCAGTAGCGTATATCTGCTTTTCTGGCTTTAGTGAGCGATGGTAGACTAGGGTCATGTTCTCGGTTGGGATCGAGGGCCATGGTTGGGGGGGCTAAGGGGGCTGAAGGAGCTTCTAGATTGAGAGTAGGGTCTTGGAATATTGGGACTTTATCGGAAAAGTCAATAGAGTTAGTTAAGATTCTTAAGAAGAGGAAGATTAATATAGCTTGCGTCCAAGAGACTAAATGGGTAGGACCTAAAGCTAAGGAGGTGGACAGGTACAAACTTTGGTTTTCGGGCAAGTCGAGGTATAGGAATGGAGTAGGGATCTTAGTAGATAGCGAGCTTAGAGATCAGGTGGTAGAGGTTAGGAGGATCAATGATAGGATGATGACGATTAAGTTAGTTGTTGGAGGGCTCACCTTGAACATTATTAGTGCCTATGCGCCGTAAGTGGGGTTGGACGAGGAGATAAAAAGGCACTTTTGAGAGGACTTAGATGAAGTGGTGGTCAGTAGACCACCTACTGAGAAGCTATTCATAAGAGGAGATTTCAATGGGCACATTGGGTCTGTTTCGACGGGCTATGACGAGGTGCATGGAGGATTTGGCTTCGGGTGCAGGAATGGTGGAGGAGCCTCACTCCTGGATTTCGCAAAAGCTTTTGGATTAATGGTGGCCAACTCGAGTTTCCCAAAGAAGGAGGAGCACTTGGTAACCTTTTGTAGCTCGAGGGTGGCGACGCAAGTAGACTTTTTGCTCCTTAAAAAAGATGATAAAAGCCTCTGTAAGGACTGCAAGGTCATACCAAGTGAGAATCTTACGACCCAACATAAGCTATTGGTCATGGACTTGGACATAAGAAGGAAGAAGAAGAAGAGGGTCGTGGATGACCGACCGAGGATTAGGTGGGGTCGTTTGACTCCGTCTAGTGCCCTAGAGATGGGGGAGAAGCTGATGGCTATGGGGGCGTGGGATAGTAGGGGGGATGCGAGCAGTATCTGGGATAGGACGGCCAACTGCATTAGGGAAACAACTAGAGAGGTGCTGGGGGTCTCACGAGGCCGCCATGGTGGGCACCGAGGGGATTGGTGGTGGAATGAAGAAGTGCAGGGAAAGGTAGAAGCAAAGAAGCAGGCATACGTAAAGTTGGTAGATAGCAAGGATGACGAAGAAAAGCGAACGAACAGGGAAAAATATAAGATGGCGAATAAGGAGGCGAAGATGGCAGTTTCAGCAGCTAAAACGACAGCCTTTGAACGCCTTTATGCAGAACTAGAGGACAGAGGCGGGGATAAGAAGCTA
The DNA here is from genome assembly GCF_947179165.1 of Solanum dulcamara. Lineage (NCBI taxonomy): Eukaryota > Viridiplantae > Streptophyta > Magnoliopsida > Solanales > Solanaceae > Solanum > Solanum dulcamara. The sequence goes on along the minus strand of NC_077246.1, from coordinate 32,951,163 downwards.
TTTAAGCTTGCCAAGGCGAGAGAGAGGAAGGCACGCGACTTGGATCAAGTGAAGTACATCAAGGACGAGGATGGCCAAGTACTGGTACAGGAATCCCGCATTAGACAGAGATGGCAGTCATACTTTCACGAACTCTTGAACAAAGGAAGGGACAGAGAATTTGTGTTGGGAGACTTGGAGCACTTGTATAGGCGTCGCGACTTTGGGTATTGTAGGAGAATAAAGGTTGAGGAGGTTAAGGGAGCTGTTCGTAGGATGTGCAGGGGAAAAGCGACCGGATCTGACGAGATCCCTGAGAAATTTTGGAAGAATGCAGGTAGGGTAGGATTGGAGTGGCTGACTACGTTGTTTAATGTCATTTTCAAGACATCGAAGATGCCGGAAGAATGGAGGTGGAGTACAATCATTCCCATATACAAGAACAAGGGAGACATTCAAAGCTGCAACAACTATAGAGGTATCAAGCTGCTAAGTCACACTATGAAAGTGTGGGAAAGGGTGATGGAAATGAGGGTGAGGAGAAGTGTGTCTATTTCAGAGAACCAGTTTGGATTTATGCCGGGGCACTCGACTACAGAAGCCATTCATATTGTAAGGAGATTGGTGGAGTAGTATAGAGAGCGAAAGAGGGGCTTACATATGATATTCATTGACTTAGAAAAAGCCTACGACAAAGTGCCAAGAGAGGTCCTATGGAGATGCTTGGAGGCAAAATGTATACCTGTGGCGTACATTAGAGCGATTAAAGACATGTATGATGGAACTAAGACTAGGGTAAGGACGGTAGGAGGGGACTCGGAACACTTTCCTGTCACGATGGAGTTGCACTAGGGATCGACTCTTAGCCCGTTTCTATTCGCCCTGGTGATAGATCAATTGACAAGACAAATACAAGCTGAGGTGCCTTGGTGTATGTTATTCGCGGATGACATAGTCCTGATTGACGAGACTTGCAACGGAGTTAACGACAAGCTGGAGGGCTGGAGACAGACGTTGGAGTCTAAAGGATTTAAATTGAGTAGGACCAAGACAGAATACTTGGAGTGCAGGTTCAGTGGCCTGCCACGTGAGGCTGATGGGGAAGTGAGGCTTGGTACCCAGGCCATTCAAAAGAAAAGAAGCTTCAAGTATCTTGGGTCTATTATACAGGAAGATGGGGATATCGACGACGATGTTGCACACCGTATTGGTGCAGGGTGGATGAAATGGAGGCTCGCCTCTGGAGTGCTGTGTGACAAGAAAGTGCCATCAAAACTCAAAGGCAAGTTCTACAAAGTGGTGGTTAGACCGACTCTATTGTACGGGGCGGAGTGTTGGCCAATCAAGAAACTTCATGTTCAGAAGATGAAAGTCGCAGAAATGCGAATGCTGCAGTGAATGTGTGGGCACACTAGGATGGATAGAATTAGGAATGAAGATATCCGAGACAAGGTGGGAGTGACATCGGTGGAGGACAAGATGCGGAAAGCGAGACTGAGATGGTTTGGGCATGTGAAGAGGAGAGACACAGATGCTCCAGTGCGGAGGTGCGAGAGGTTGGCTATGGACGGTTTCAGGAGGGGCAAAGGGAGGCCGAAGAAGTATTAGGAAGAGGTGATTAGACATGATATGACACAGTTGCAGCTTACCGAGGACATGACCTTAGATAGGAGGCTGTGGAGGACTCAAACTAATATAGTGGGCTAGGTGGCTTATCTTTTCTCCATAGTAGTCGTAGTTTTGCTTATTTGTTTATTAACATTTGATTTCTGCGTTTGATTACTGCTTATATTTGTTGGTCCGGTTTACTTTGGGTATCCTATTTATCTATAGTAGTTAATGCTCCTTTCTTTCCGGTCTTTCCTACCCTGACTTTCTCGCTCTCATTTCTCATATTTTTATATTGTTTTCGATATGCTTGGCTCTACTGACCTATGCCTTGTTTTCCTTGTTTCACCTCTCTTGTTCTTCTCTCTTAAGCCGAGGGTCTTTCGGAAACAGCCGCCCTACCTTTCAAGGTGGGGGTTAGGTCTGCGTACACTCTACCCTCCCCAGACCCCACATGGTGGGACTATACTGGGCTTGTTGTTGTTGTTGTAATGCAGTCAATCGCAATGTGCTTGGTCTTCTCATGAAATATTGGATTTGGGGCATAATGTCGATAAAACACTAAAAGATAAACTCCTGAATTGCAGTGTTGAACTTCCCAAACCAAGTTTGAGAAGACTGTTTCGAACCATAGAGTGACTTACACAATCGACATAACCATATGAGAAATATAGGAGAAAAATATTATTGAATTGTGTCATCTACATTATTACATAAAGACCCTATTTATAGACACTACAAGACAATCCTTTACCAAGTAAGATACTATTTACTATTTCTATTCCTACTCTAAGTAGGATTGTATATACATATTCCTATTCTAACAATTAATTTCTCACCTTTTGTTTGTAGATGATACCTTGTTTTTTTTTGTGATGCAGACAATGGTCAACTGGATAGTCTAGGCCAAGTGTTAACTTGGTTTCAGGTGGTGTCGGGCCTCAAAATTGAGGAAGTGTGAGATTATTCCTGTTGGGGTGGTGGAAAACATTGATTTTCTCGCTCATTTGTTGCAATGATGTGTAGGGGTTCTCTCTTCTACGTATTTGGGTTTAGCTTTGGGTGCCTCGAATAGATACATTTAATGTATGGAACCCAGTCCTTTAGAGGGTTTAAAAGAGACTTGTAGGTTGTCAAAAGAGATAATTGTCCAAAGGTGGGAATGAATTACTTATAAAGAGCACTTTGTTGAGCATCCCGACTTACTTTATGTCTTTGTTTTAAGCTCCTATCAGTGTTACAGGAAAATTGGGAAGGCTCTGGAGGAACTTCCTTTGGAAGGGGCAAAGAAGTATCGTTTGGTTTGATGGGAGACTGTGACGATTCCTAAATGTTTGGGGGAGGGGAGGAGGCTAGGAGTCAGATTTTTGAGTGTCTTTAACAAAGCTTTGTTTGGGAAATGGTTGTGGAGATACCGGGTGGAGCTCCAATCCTTATGAAGAATGGTGATAGTTGATAAGTATGGGGTAATGGAAAGGGGTTGGAAAACTAATGATACCACTTTGGCATTTGGTTGTGGACTTTGGAGGAACATCACGAGGGAAGAACAGATTTTTATGATAATGTCTTTCAGGGTAGGGAAGGGAGTAAAGTTAGTTTTGGGAAAACAAATGGAGTGGAGACATGTTGCTAATCCAAGCATTTATGGGGTGTCGTGTCAAAGGGACCCGGTAGTCCAGCACATAAGGGGGGCTCAAGGGGAAGAAATGTTTTGGGATTTGAGGGTTAGGAGGGATTTCAAGATTGGGAAGTGGAGGAGTTTCCAAGATTACTAGCTCTGCTCCATCTTCATTGTGAGCAGGTGAATAGACCTGTATGTTGAGATGGAAGTTGGGTAACCATTGTGTATTTTCAGTTAAGTCTTTTTATGATAATCTTTTGGCAAGGGAGAAGGAGGTGTTTCCTATAAAGTCAGTTTGGATTCCTTAGGTGCCGAGGGAAGTATTTTTTTCACGTGGTTAGCTGCTGCTAGAGGGGTAATCATGACGGCGGAAAAGAAAGCTTGTGTATCAACTGGTATTATTTATGCAAGGACATGATTGAGGATGTAAATCATCTTCAACTACATTGCAGTTTGGCTACGAGACTCTGGTGGGATATGTTCAGCTGGTTTCGTATGTCTTGGACTATGCCTAGATCTGTAAAGGAACTTTTGTTTTGCTGCAAAGATGGAAGAAGCGGGAGGAAGTGCAGGGCATGGGGTGTGGTCCTTCTGGCTTTGATGTGGATTGTTTGGAGAGAGAGAAATAGGAGGGCCTTTGAAGGGGGTAGAAACCATTCCCTTGTTTATTTTTGGTGCACTCGTGTAGTCCTGGGATGTGTAGAGGATTTGGTGTCTTTTGTAGACAACTATGTTGTTTTGTAGGTTTTTTACGTTTTGGTATACTTCCTGTATACAGCCCATTTCGGCTTGTTGATTAATATAGTTTGTTTAGCTGATTAAAAAAAAAAACTTTAGGAAAAGGATAGGGTGAGTTTTCTTGGACAAAATTTCATCTTGCTCATTATTAAGTTGAGCAAATAAGGTCTATCATCATAGGCACAACCTTTTAATCTCAGGAGCTTTATCCTCATCATAATATTGAATAAGATGTTTTAGCTTTATTTGTGGAGGGTGTTTGAAACGAAAGAGACATACCTCTTATCCATATAACACATTAGCTGGGAGCCCATCATATTCTGCTCTTGATTGGTTTATCAACTGGCAAAGATTTATCATCCAGACACTATTCAAAATATTTAGTTGGGGAAGCTACCAACCTTCAAGTGCTAATATACCTTCAGTGAAGTTGTAAATACCCATAATTTTTTATCAGCAGGAGAATTTCCTGAATTTGGCAGTCCGGCCACTTGCAACACTAATTTGTTTGCGTGCTATCAAAAAAGGGAAAAAAAACTGACTGGTCGCCCTTTGAATAATCTGAATAAACTCGTCTCTAGTGGTTCACCCATTCAATGTAATGAAGCAGCAGTTAGAAGAATTCGAGAGACACTTTTGCATGTGTCTTTTACTTGAATTGGAGAATTCATGTTATTTTTTTGCTTGCTAATGATGGTGATGATGCTGATAATGATATTATGAATGCTAATATTAATTGTTCAGAAAATATTACTCATCTATCCCAATTTATATGACACACTTTTTTTAGTCCGTCTAAAAAAACACATCTCTTTATTTGGCAAAATTTAATCTATCAATATTTTATCCATGTCGGGTCCCACTTATTTAACAAAAAGTCCACAAAAGTATACTTCTCTATTTAAAAATTCATTTATTTTAAGAGTACTTTTGGAACATTGTGAAGTCCTTTATATTGCTTAAACTCCGTGCGTAGTCAAACTACATCACATAAATTGGGACAGAGGTAGTATGATTTCTTTAGAGAAAGTATCATGGAATACAATATTTATTAGTAGGTGTGCTACTTTTTTCTTTTTTTGTTTTGTTTAATAACAATACAGGAATTTTGCTTCGTAAACTCAATTTTACACTGTTGACTTTTTCTTTGTGCTTTTGATGGTAAACTCAACATTCATGCTGGGAACATTTTCCTTGTGTTTTTGATGATATAGATGAGCAAAATGCTTAAGCCTGACAGGTGGCAGACAATCTTTGAAAAGGATGGGAAGGTACATGGTTTTAGGAAAGTGCTGAAATTGATCATATTGGGGGTAAGGCTTCTATTGTTGTAAAGTTGCTATTTTTGTTAAAGCCCTTTGTTCTTAATTTTGCTTGTGGGAGCGGTGGTTAGTCGAGGCTCTTGTATTAGGAACATATAACACCATTATCCAAAAGAAAGAAGATAGTGAAGATGAAGAGAAAATAGAGAAAGAGTGAAAGACAAATGAAATCGAGAGAGAGAGGTTTAGACCAAAAGATATAGCTAGATTAGAGAAAGATTTTGATATCAAATCAGTTCATTAATTCTCATTATTATTAAAGAAGAAGAGCATACCAGTTTAATCCCACAAGTGTGGTTTGGAGAGGGTAGTGTGTACGCTTACCTTACACCTACATTGGTAGGTAGAGAGGTGGTTTCCGATAGACTCTCGGCTCAAGGAAAAACATTCTAAAAAAAGAATGCCATCTCCGTCTAATGATTGCCTCCTCCACCAACACTTTGATATCCTCGTCCTTGATGAACTTCACTTAGTCCAAGTTTTGGGCCCTTGTCTCTCTCACCTTGGCTAGCCTGTACAACTTCTTATCCTCGCCTTTGTCCTCTAGTTCTACATATAGGCTTCAAAAGCTACCGTTTTTCATACCGTAACCACTAACTTTGCCTCCTTCATCTTATTACCTTTCCCTATTCTTTTGTTTTTCCTCCCCGTTCTTACTCTCCACCAACTTCACATACGCCACCTTCTTTACTTCCACTTCCCTTAGACTTCCCCATTCCACCATCAATTCCCTCTATGCCCACCCGTGTGACCTCTCAAGATCCCTATCACCTCTCTAGCCGCTTCCTTAATGGAACTAAGTGTCTTATTCCACATACTATTGAAAGCATCCCCAAAAATTGTACATTGCCTAGTTATACGATGTTATGAACAAGTTAGAACTCTTACAGTACTAGAAATCCATATGATAATATAGGAGTAGGTTAAACCCTTAAAAAAAGTAAGATCATCTCTAAACGGTGAAAATTATTTCCCCCTTCCAACTTGGCTTTTAAAAATCGAACATTTCGTCCAACTTTGAACAATTCGCATTCACATTCACATTCTTCCATCTCACCTTAATTGAACATTTTAAATACCTATTTTTTCCTCTAAATTGTCACCTTTGTGTTTTTTTAATTTGTTAAATATTATGATACTTTCTTCTTTTTTTAATCTATTGACTTACCTATAGAAGTAATAAATCATATTTATGGAGTCAAACTGTGAAAAAATAGTTTTCAAACATATAAATGTTTGAATAACAAAATAATTTAGCATAAAAAGATTCAATTAGAGAACAATATGTTTATATCAGTATTTTTGATAAGAATAACCAAAACTCAATTTTATTACATCATTGAGAATGAAACAGAGTAATTTTTTAATAACAAAATCCTAATGATTCTCTATTACTTTAAATGAATTTCAAATTATACAACAATAACGTTCCCAGTGAAATCCCACTAAGTAGGGGTTTGAGGAGGGTAAAGTGAACGTTGACCTTACCACTACCTCGTGAAGGTAGAGAGGCTGTTTCCGAAAGACCCTCGGCTTAGTGCGTCAAACCCAAGTAATAGAAGAAGAAAACGATGAAGAAAGCAATGAAGAAAACATAGCAATTAAACAAGAAAAGCAGCGTACAGTCGACAAAAGAAGCAATAACAACAACAAAATAGTATGGTAATCAAAACCCAATAAACAACATATGGCGATAGACACCAAAAGCAAGAACTACAAGTGTACGACTAGTACTACGACAGATACTAACAAGCCTAAACCCTCGCAGGTAAGACAATACTCTACCCCTACTAACCTTGTATCCTAATACGTGACCTCCACTCTTTCCTATCTAGAGTCATTTTCTCGGTAATATGAAGCTGCACCCGGTCTTGTCTAATCACCTCTCCACAATACTTTTTCGGCCTACTTCTACCCCTTCGAGTACCCTCTACAACTAGCCTCTCGCACCTCCTTACTGGGATGTCGACATACCTTTTCTTTACATGCTCAAACCATCTCAGTCTCACTTTCCTCATCTTGTCCGTCACAGAGGCCACTCCCACCTTCATCTAGATAGCCTCATTTCTAATCTTGTTGCTCCTAGTATGCCCGCACATCCATCTCAACATCCTCACCTCTGCAACATGCATCTTCTGAACATGTGAGTTTTTGACTAGCTAGCATTCCACCCCATACAACAAGGATGGTCTAACCACCACTTTGTAGAGCTTACTTTTAAGTTTAGATGGTACCTTCTTATCACACAAGACTCCAGAGACAAGCCTCCATTTCATCCATGTCGCCTCAATGCGATATGTGACATCATCATCGATGTCCCCACTTTTCTGGATTACTGACCCAAGATACTTAAAACTCTCTCTTAGGAATAGTCTGTGTGCCAAGCCTCACTTTCGTGCCTACTTCATCCAGTGGGACACCGAAATTGCACTCTAAATATTCCATTTCAGTCCTACTCAACCTGAACCCTTTAAACTCCAGAGTTTGTCTCCAAACCTCCAACCTAATATTAACTTTGTCCCGTGTCTCATCAATCAATACTATGTAGTCCACAAATAACATACCCCATGGGGCATCCTCCTGTATAGACTACGTCAACTCATCCATCACCAAGACAAATTGGAAAGGGCTAAGAATTGATCCTTGGTGTAGCCCTATCTCAACTGGGAAGTGCTCAAAATCTCCTCCCATCGTTCTAACCCGAGTCTTGGCTTCATTGTACATGTCATTTATCGCCCTAATATAAACCATCGGGATATCTCTAGCCTCCAAGAACCTCTAGAGAACATCCCTCAGGACTTTGTCATACTTTTCAAGGTCAATAAACACCATTTGTAGGTCCCCTTTCTTTTCCCTATATTTCTCTACCGGTCTTCGCACAAGATGGATGGCTTCAGTGGCATAAATCCAAATTGATTCTCTAAAATGGGTACTCCTCTCCTCACCCTCATCTCCACTGCTCTCTCTTAAATCTTTATAGTGTGACTTAGCAATTTGATACCCCTATAATTGTTATAGTCTTGGATATCACTCTTGTTCTTGTCCAATGGAAACAGTGTACTCCGCCTCCACTCCTCAGGCATTTTGCCGTCTTAAAAATAACATTAAACAACCCAGTTAGCCATTCCATACCTATCTTGTCTATGCTCTTCCAAAATTCCACTAGAATCTCATCAGGTCGCATCGCTCTTCCCCTGCTCATCTTACTAATAGCACGTTTAACCTCCTCAACCCTAAAACACCTATAGTACCCAAAGTTCCGATGTCTTCCAGAGTGCGCCAAATCACCCAACACAATGTCTCTGTCCCTATTTTCCTTTAAGAGTTTGTGAAAGTATGCTTGCCATCTTTGCTTAATGGAGGTCTCTTTTACCAACACCTTGCCTTCCGCATCCTTGATGCACTTCACTTGATCCAAGTCGCCAGCCTTTCTTTCTCTTGCTTTTGCGATCCTATACAATTTCATATCCCCACTTTTGTCCCCTAGCTCGACATACAAGCATTTGGAAGTTGCCGTCTTAGCCGCCGTAACCGCTACCTTAGCTTTTGTCTTCACCGTCTTATAGACTTCCTTAAGCACCCACTTCTTTTCCTCCTCCACGCACTCCACCAACTTTGTATATGCAGCCTTGTTTGCTTCCACTTTGTCTTGGACTTCTCCATTTCACCACCAATCTCCTTGATGACTACCAAATTTACCCCTCGATGCCCCTAGCACCTTTGTAGCACCCTCCCTAATGCAACTAGCTGTTTTATCCCACATGATGTTCACATCCTCGCTACTACTCTAGGCCTTGTACCAATCAACTTCTCACCTATCTCCCGAGAAAGGGTAGGGGTCAAGCCACCCCATTTAATCCTCGGTCTGTCATAAACGATCTTTTTTCTCCTATCCCTCTTAATCTCCAAGTTCTTCACCAAAAGCTTGTGTTTGGTAGATTTTCTCTCGGGATAACCTTGCAGTCCTTACAAAGACCTCTATCACTTTTTCTAAGGAGTAAGTAATCTATCTGAGTCTTAGCTATCGTGCTTCGAAAGATAACCAAATGGTTCTTCCTCTTCGAAAAGCACAAGTTACTAAGTTAGCAATCCCCAACTCAAAAGCTTTGGCAAAATCCAAAAGCGAAGCTCCACCTCCATTCCCCTCCCCTCCCCAAAACCTCCATGAACATCATCAGAGCGACTAGAAGTTGCCCCAATGTGTCCATTAAAATCTCCACCAATGAAAATCTTCTCGGTGTTCGGTATACCTCGCACTACCTCATCTAAATTCTCCCAAAACAAGCTTTTTGGCCTCCTCGTCCAAGCCAACTTGAGGCGTATAAGCACTAATAACATTCAAAGTAAGCCCTCCAACGACTAGCTTGATCGTCATCGTCCTATCATTGATCCTCCTAACCTTCACCACTTGCTCCCTAAGGTCCCTGTCTACTAAAATACCTACTCTATTTCTATCTCTCGAGCCTCTTGAATACCACAACTTAAACCCGTCCACATCCTATGCCTTGGTAACTACCCATCTGGTCTCCTGGACACAAACTAAATTTATCTCTCACTTTTTGAGAATCTTCACTAGCTTTGTGGACTTCCCCATTAGCGACCCTATGTTCCAAAACCCTACTCTTTGTTTAGGCAAACCCATAACCCAATTACCACTACTTCTCCTCGTCCCCAGCCTCGACCGAAGACATGACCCTAGTCCACCATCATTCACCAAAGCCATTAGAAAGATGTAAACTACACAACAACATATCTAGTGAAATCCCATAAGTGGGTATGAGGAGAGTAGAATGTATGCAGACCTTACACTACCTCGTGGAGGTAGAGAGACTGTTTCCAAAAGACCCTTGGCTCAGATGTAGTAATTCCAGATACAAAGAAGAAAATATAGCGAGTCACAAGGAAACAATGCAAAGTCTACCAGAAGGAAGCAACAACTACAACAAATTATTACAATAATCGAAATACAATAAACAACATACTAGGATAGAATATTGAAGTCAATAATAAATAATGATGTGTATCAAAAACAAGAACTACATTATTACAGCTAGTACAATGACAAACACCAACCACCCTAAGTAAGACAACACTACACTACCTACTAACCTTCTACCTTAATATGTGTTCTCTACGTCATCCTATCTAAGGTCATCTCCTTGGTAATCTAAAGTTGAGTCATATCCTGTCTTATCACCTCTCCCCAGTACTTTTTCGATTTACATCTGCCTCTCCTCGTACCATCAATAACCAATCTTTCGCACCTCCTCATTGGTGGATCCACACATCTCCTCTTTACATGTCCAAACCATCTCAGTCTCGTTCCTCTCATCTTGTCCACCAGTTGGTTAGGATGTCAAGCCGTTCAAGATGAGAGACTTCGGTGATGCTTGGGCGATTTTCCAATCAAATATGGGTATTCGCCGGTGAGACAGAATTAGTGTTGCCGCCGTCTCTCTCTTGTTCGCTACTTAGGGTTGCATTGTATTATTTTGCTGTAGTTACGTTTTTTTCTTAGAATGCTTTGACATGCTCTCTATAATATTTTGCCATGACTTCTTCACTTCTGTTAATTCTTTTTCTTGATCTGCATTGACTTTTTTCATTTAGTCGAGGGTCTATTGAAAACAATCTCGCTGCCTCCCAAGTTAGGGGTAAAACACTTTACCTCCCAAAGCTCACATGTGGGATTACACTAGGTATATTGTTGAATAATAAAATAACGACATAGTGGTAGATGTTTACAAATTGTTTCTAATAAAATTAATTGATTATTCTACTTGTACCTTCCATGAATTTAAATTACAATTTATAGAATATAGCCTAACTTTAATTATACCCAAAGGAGATAGGTGAAAAATTAAATATTACATATAATGTAAAATATATATGATGTAGGGAATTAGTTCAAAATTTACCAAAACTTAAAATAGTAAATAAGATTGATAATGACAAGGGAAAAATAGGCGTTGCACAAGGCAAAGTTGGAGGCGAAAAAGGATTTTCACCCTCTCTAATAAAAAAATACTTTATTTCTAATTATAGGAATAGAATATTTCCTTTTATTATAATTGATTTTCTTTCCTTAATTAGTTATAGGACTCATTGTATAAATATTCCTTCTCATGGGATGTAATGACATACAAGAATACAAAGAAGCCTTTTCTTCTTCCTCAAATTCTTCATAAACCACTCGTTCTAGGTGCATGGTTTTAATAGCTCTGAAAACTATCTTGCCATGGACTTGGCATTCATCCACTTGTGCAAATAGAATGGATAATATGGTGTAATTGTGTTTGGAGCTCTGATCTCTTAGAAGGTTGAATACATCTCATTGGTCGTTTGGTATTTTCGTGATGAGGGTAAACAAAGAAGTGTATATGACTAAGAATATATGTAATACTTATCCACTTAGAAAATCACATTTGGCATCTGGTAAAAGGTATCTTGTAAAAGGTATGGTTTCCACAAATTTATGCAATAATAGCATGCTGCAGTTTGATGTTTTCCTTTTAAAAAGAAATAAGATTTGGAAGAAATTAGTAAAATAATTGCTATTCCAACCAAAGAGTTCAACACATAGAATATTGCTGCAAAGTAGATTAAATTGAAACAAAAGCATTAAGGTACTAGAGAAACTGGAGGTGGCTATGTCAGTTGTAAATAGGGAGCAATAGAGGAATCCATGTAATGTATAGCTGGGATAATATGTATAGGAAGCACTCCAACTTTGAGTATGCACATCTAGACACCTCAATTCTTCTCCACTGTGTCAGTTGAACACTCCAATTTATAAAATAATCATCTAGACACCTCTGAGATTTCTGTGCCACGTCAGCATCAAGTGTCCACAAGACACAATAGGACAAGATGGAGTGTTTAGTTGCCAATTGATACCAAGTTGAGGTGTCTAGATGTGCACTATCAAAATTGGAGTGCTTATTTGCTAGCTAAGGCCAACTTTAAGTTTCTGTCTATGTATTATGCCTATGGACAATAGTCATCGTCTTTCAAAGTGGCAATAGAAGCATTCAGAGAAATGACACCAAGACTTGTTTCCCTCAGCATTCCTTCGTCTAAATGTAAGCAAATTTTAAAAAACCCAGCATAACTTTGTCAGAACATTATAATGTTAGAAGTGAAGATCTCTTTATAAAATATCCCGGGGGGTGAGGGTTGAGGAGAGGACAGACATACCAAGGATGGTAATTCCAACAGATTGTTTTATAAATTTTGAGTTGTCTCCCAGGGGATGGCCTAATGGTGGAGGCATGGGTGTAACAACCTCGAGATCGAGATTCTAATTCCAATTACAACACCTGGTCTTAGTGCATCTGATCCAGTTATGGTGGGTGGATTACCTTGGAAGCATATGTTTATGTTCTGTACAGGGTGCATGGTGGATTTGTCGAGGTTCGAACAAATTTGAACATGGAAGTTCCATCAAGATATCTCCCTTTCTTGAGAATAATGAGCAATCCAGGGACAAACCTATTAGGAAAAGAAGAAAGCAGATTGGATATGAACTTTGTTTTCCCTTTTTTCAAAAAAATATTTTCAAAACATTGTTTAGATATACATTCGAATGACTTTTTTGTTAGTTTTTGAGGATGAGTTTTTCAAATTGACCAGCTTTTCAAGTGAAACTTTTTTCCACTCACAAACCTTCAACATATTTTCATGTGAAATACATGTTCCAAACACAATTTCAACTTTCAAATACTATTTTTCAAATTCAACTTAAAATTCTACTTGTTTTCAAATATCACTTAATTCATGTCCAAACGCCTTCTTGAACTTTGTGTTGATACTAAACAGGAGAAGCATAAACCATATGACCATCCTCCCAAAAAACTTAGCTGAAATATCCTCTTGGGCAGCTTTTGGAATACATGGAGAAGTAGTGAGGTGATGAAAGAATTTGAGAGAGTACAACATACATTGACATTTTGTTTCCACTTGCAAAACACAGTTTTCTCAAGTTTTGCTCCAAGGTTCTTTAAGGTGGTTGCTTTAAAATAGATTAATTATTTTTTTGATAACCGAGAAATCCGTCTATGGCCCGCCTTTTGGACCAACCATAGCCTTCTAAACTCGGTGGATAATGGGCCCGCCCCTCTACCCTTCTCCACTTAAATACCAGGCTTCTCTTTGCATGGTGTGGGGCTTGAACCTGTGACCTAAGCCACAAATCCTCCACCCTTTGCCACTTGAGCTAGGCCCTGGGGAATTTAAAATAGATTAATTTGTTAAAGGAGAAGTATGTAATACTTGATAATTTAAATATGCGTGCAACTTCTGAAATATTAGTGTATCTCCGCTTTAACAATTTTTGTTTTTCTTGCATGGTAGGGTGTGGATCCATCCATAAGGCCAGAAGTTTGGGAATTTCTCTTGGGCTGTTATGCTTTGGGAAGCTCTGCTGAATACCGAAAGCAGCTGAGGACAGCTAGAAGGTATTTTCTTTCCAGTTACTGCTATATTATATTGGAACTGTTCTATTCACTTTGGTCAATGTGAAGCAGCTTTCATGTTTACAGTCTTATATCCATTTTGGTTAAACATCTTGTTTATGCAAAAGTCTGGGTCTCTGTTGAAGTCACCTTTTCTGTTTTTCCCCCTTTTTTGATTTACTAGTTTAGTGTGTGCTTTACACGTCTGTCTCACATCAATTATTACTTATCGTGTTTTAGATGGACCGACAATAGACATATGCGAAAATTTAGTGCCAAAGCTCAGAATTCCTAACCCTTTGGAATGATGAAGTTACTCCTCTTTGAGAAAGAATCAAATTGTGTTATTATCATTTTACGAATCGAAAGCCAAATTGATATTAGAAGTCCATGCGAATTCATGTTAGTCAATATTCTGGAATCACAAAGCTTGGAGGCCCATTAACAAAAGTTAAAGTAAACTTAAAAAAGATTGGAATCAAAATAACATGACATCATGTGAAGTTAACAATTGCAAATGTTAATTTAACTTACAATGAAGAAATAAATCTTACTCTAGTAGTAAGATCATATGACTTATGCGTTGAAGTTTGTTTAATTGAAAATGTTTTATCAGTCTTGTAAATTATAATAAAGAGATTTTACGTATAAGTAATTAATGTTCTTAAGCTCGATATTCACTTTCTTTGGCCATCATAAAAGTTGAAGAATTAACTCGAAAATTAAGAATTTAAACTTTAACCAAATATATTTCAAAAAAAGAAGTTCATTGAACTAAATACCTCATTTTGTGAGGTATAAACTTGGCACCAAAATATTCAGGTGGAATGTAAAAAAGAGGTTGGAAGAAAATAAAATAAATCAATAAGAATGTATTTGACTAATAAAAAAGAATTTCAATACTCTTTCTCATAAGGCAAATAAGTGAGGCATCGAGTAATTATTCTCTTTTTTATCCAACGGATCCCTATATGCTCTCTAAATACAAAAGTTCTTTGTTGCTGCCAGAATCTCTATAAAATAGATTTACAACATTAAATGATATGAAATTAGGAGTATTTAAAATCAAACCAAAAATTCCTAATATGATAATAATTTAGAAATATAGCCGCAAGCACATTCAACACAAACCTACAATATTAGCTTTTGTGGGGGGATGATAGTGTAGTGTTGAGTTATATTGCAAGAATTAATCTGTTGTAATTTATCATATACTTTAGGATTACTTAATTATTAATTCTCCTAATAATTTTGATCATATATTTTACTCTTATAAAATATTTTGGGACTGTTTAGTTTTTAAAATATATTTGCTCTTATCATATATTTAGGACTCCTTAATGTTATTATTATAAAGATAATTAAATAATTATTTGAGAAAAATTGTAAATGACAATTTTTGTGTATTGTAAAGTCTTTCAATGAAGATAAAAAATTCAATCAACATTTCTATGGACGTTCATGCTTTAAATATAATATAGATAAGTGTACGTGCTTTGAGCGTGTGTATCATAGTAATAAATAATAAATGTAAATGGCAAAAAATCATTATGTGTACGTTATTTTATTAAGTACTAAATTTTAAAATAACAACGTAAAATTGTTAAAGATAAAAAGTTTACTTAAAGAGTAACATAATAATTCACCATCACACTAACAATTAAGGGGCAAAATTAAATAATAGTGAACAAAATTTCACAATTGATATCAAAAGTCAATTCTTTTTATATAAATACTTTAAATTGTTAAATTGTTAAAGATAAAAAGTTTACTTAAAGAGTAACATAATAATTCACCATCACACTAACAATTAAGGGGCAAAATTAAATAATAGTGAACAAAATTTCACAATTGATATCAAAAGTCAATTCTTTTTATATAAATACTTTATGTGATAAAATGAAATTAAGCTCTATCTCATTGAAACACAATACTAAACTCTAATTTTCTCATATCAAAGCAGAATAGTTTTTCCTGTAATCATTATGCATGCTACAAAAGTTATAATATGAATGTTTCTTAAAAATCAACTCTTTAAAGTTTCCTCATTCTCTCCCAGCAATTAGTTTTGTGATAAATTAGAACATCCATATACACAACGGCAGAAAACTAATGAAAAAAGTACAATATATTATGATGGATGATAAAATAGATTCATAGTTACCTTGGACTGTCAACACATTCATACGAATAAATACTTAAACCAAAATTTAAAGCAATTAGAAGCGGAATATTTTTGGTGACCAAAGTCTAGTAAAAACTGTAATATCATTGAGCAGACAGAGCTGGTGACATACATCAACATGGTATTAGAGCAGACAGAAGTCCTAGGATCGAATCTCACCAACACCCATTATCAAAATAAACTTCCATGTGCTTGGTCCATGAAAAAAAAAACTCAGGCTCGCACGCGAGGGGACATGTTGAGAATATAATTAATGAAAGTGTGCTTTTACTAACAATTTAAGATTTTTGATGAGATGGTTACACACTTCTTAGTAACATTGTTACGAAATATGTTGGATTGAGAACTTATCTTTCTCACTAACTTTGCTTCCATAAGTTCAAGTTGGGTCGCTCCTTTGATCAGATGATTCCATTTAAATTGCTGTTATTAGAAAAAGAACTTCTATGAAATAGAATAATACGATAAAGAAACCGAGAGACGAAGAATTGACAAATAGAAAATTGGACTGCAACAGAGAGGAAGAAATGGAATAATTTAGAAACAGACTTCTATCTCATCTAAAATCTCCGTTTTATTTATTTAAAAATTATATCTTCAACATCTTCAGTGTCTTAGAGAATGATTCACATCCCACTGTTTCCCCGGGGAATCTTATTGTATCTTGATCCCAACATTTTAATGGCTCACCTGTCAGCTTGTAAAAACCCCTCACATCCCCACTCAATTGTTCTGTCCTCACTTTTAGCATTTGCATATCCATTGTAGAAATTTATTCATGAAAGATGTGAATAAAATCGTTCATTGTCTTGTAGAAGAGTCGGACTCATGCTTGTTATATCATGCACATCAAATTATCTTAGCTTTATTCTCCAATCTCCATTGTCATTGTGCGAGGGACTTCTTAGTTCTGAAAAAATTCTGATTCCTTGATTTGCTATTTCTTTTTCTTTTGTGTTTTAAAAGAAGGGGTAATTTTATTTGTTATAGAAAGTGTATCACTTGCGTATTCAAAAAGAGGTACCTAAGAGAGATGTCTTCACTTTTCCAAATACAAACTTTTGGATATGAACTTCTGTATATCTATAATATCTCCACAGGGAACGTTACAGAGACCTCATAAAGCAGTGTCAAGCAATGCATTCCAGTATAGGAACTGGTTCCCTTGCTTATGTTGTTGGGTCCAAAGTCATGGACATGAGAACAAGTTCCAAAGATGACTGCCGAAGAGAAGCTGATGTCAAGAGCAGTCAAGCTTCTGATGTAAATACTGACAATTTATACGGTTACAGTGATTTTGATAATAATTGTATAGACACACCACATGCACATCAAAGGGAAAACTCTAGTGATTCTGGTGACCTTATAAGTGCAAGGGGAAGCACAGATGGGGCAGCATTGGACTCTTTCTTTTCTGTGCCTACTTTGGGTCCATACGACCGCCGATCCTCCGAACTTGGGGGTGAAGCATGTCAATCAGAATCTGTAAATGAGAACTACTTTGATTTTCCTGCTTTACCTGTTACAGACTTATTTGGGAAGAGTGTAAAAAATAAGAAAGGTCATAGGTCATATGGTAAGAGAATTTTAGCAAGGCGTAAATTGAAATATGGAGATGACAAGATGCACAGTTTCAGAATAAATAAGAATGCAGATCTAGTCGTAGAAGCAAATGTTTCCTCATCATATGACGTGTCTCATTCCCTGAACTCTGAAATTGAGAGGGTTCGTCCTACTGGGCCGGATTCATTGTCATGGTCTGGAAAATTCCAGGAACGTGAAACAGAGATTGTTAGCAGAATCAGAATATCTGACGCATCCGACACTCCAAATATGAATGCAAGAACACCTCCAAGTGGTGGTTTCAGTGATGAAAGAGTTTCAGAATGGCTCTGGACATTACATCAGATAGGTAAGTTCAGCATTAGTGATCACCTCTTTCCTACAGAAATTTGATTTCATTTACCTGAAAGTTAATGGTATTGAAATAGAATTTCCTTTTTTGGCTTTTAGTTGTTGATGTAGTCAGAACAGATAGCCATCTTGAATTTTATGAGGATAGAAAAAATTTGGCTAGAATGTCAGATATCTTGGCTGTATATGCATGGGTTGATCCGGCAACGGGATATTGCCAAGGTTGCTCCTTTTCTTCTAACAACGTTCTTTTTTGCTGTTTCAATTCAAAGCTCTTAAAGCAGTTCCTTTATTTTCTTGTCTTATTTTTTTCTAGGAATGAGTGATCTTTTGTCTCCTTTTGTTGTTCTGTTTGAGGATAATGCTGATGCATTCTGGTGCTTTGAGATGCTTCTACGGAGAATGGTCTGTACATGAACAACAATTCATGCATTATTTCAGTTTTAAGTTCTTCATTGTTATTACTTTCTTTTTGTGCTTGTGACTTTATTTAGTGTTTCTTTCTCTTCAGCGTGAGAACTTTCAGATGGAAGGACCAACTGGTGTCATGAAGCAATTACAAGCTCTGTGGCATATTGTGGAACTTACAGATCGGGAAATGTTTTCTCATTTGTCAAGCATAGGTGCTGAAAGCCTTCACTTTGCCTTCCGGATGCTGTTGGTGCTCTTCCGCCGAGAATTATCTTTTAATGAGGTTCTTTGTATGTGGGAGGTTTGTGTTTCTGTTTTTATTGAGAATCGGAACGTTAGTTGCAATGTGAAAGGACATGCCCTAATGAGAAAGCACCAATCCTTTAGCAGGAAAAGTACTATGGCATCAGAAGTTTTCTCATAATTAGATGGATTTGTTTACTTGGACCCTTTTATTAACGAGTTCTGGTTTCTGGTTTACTTCTCTTTCTATTTTCCTAAGAATAGACACAGAGATGACTGAAAAGGACAGTGCTGTGTCTATAAATATACATCCCAAATTCAGTCTATAGACTATTTAGCTTCATAGCATCTTTTGGGAATAGCCATTTAATCAGCTTAGTTTTTAGCCTTGTTGAACATTTCAGGGATACAACTTTATCATCCTTCAAGCTCTCTACCATTTATTACCACCTGCTTATCCTATATGTAGTACCCTCCATTCTACACTTATAAAAGACATATCATTGCGAACACTCGTAGGAAGGAGAAGGAAAAGAAGAATTACCAAGGAGAGACTCAGAGATCTCAAATGACTAAGATTTTATTCAACACAATTGTCATGCAATATTATTGATATTTAATATGGATAGTTTTTGTTCTGTTTAGTCACAAGCATGTCTTCTTTCTCTTCAATATCATTAGGTGTTTTGTGTCGTTATTCATCTGCTTAACTTATTTAGACTTTGCAGATGATGTGGGCTGCAGATTTTGATGAATCAATTGCTTTTCATCTAGAGGAGAACTGCCCTGAAATATTGGTCATTCAGATTCCAAAGGAATCTGAGGCAGAATCTGGAGAAGAAAATTTTGAGAATAACAATAGTGATTCAAAGGATGACTCACCCTCTAAACATGGAAGTGGAGAGCGTACCGTGTCTGAAAACAACGGGATGAAACTTTCCTTAGCTCATCCATTTTGTGGCCTGACAAGGAATTTTTGGTCCAAAAGTAATGGCATGCACAATGTTAATATGGTCTCATCAACAAGGAGTACTGTTGATGAATTACCAGTTTTTTGTGTAGCAGCTATTCTTGTCATGAACCACCAGAAGATCATTAAACAAACTCGCTCAATCGATGATCTTATCAAGGCAGGTTTATTTATCTTAACATCGAGTGTGTTGTATACTGATCATCAAATGGATGCTTTCCACTGTGTGATTCTGCCCTTCTTTTTCATTGTTAATTACTTTGGTTTGTGTGTCATTCTAATTTTGAAAGGTAATGTGAAGTGATCACACATTTTTGCTGTTATTGTCGTTTCTTTATTGTAGACTTTACATTTGCCTTTCTTATTAATTGATATGCTTTCTTCATTGTTTCTTCTTTTTTTACTTGGGTTTGAGGCACTTGAGCCAAGGGTTTTTCGAAAACAGTCTCTGACCTCCTCGAGGTAATGGTAAGGTCTGCGAACACTCTACTCTCCCCAGATCCCACTTAATGGAATTTCACTGGGTATGTTGTAATGTGAAGTGATCACTTCGTCAACTCTATGTAGTGTTCTTATTTTTCCCTTTATTTAATCTCTTTCCTTTTGTTTTGGACTTCACAAGAATTTGCCTTTATTTCCTATTAAATCTTCTTGTCACTAGATTATACTACTAGAGACAACATTTGTTGCAGTGAAGATTTCTCTTTATTTATTTCTTTATTTGTTTTTCATTTTACTTGACCGTGATGGTTTAAGTGCTAATATCATTAATTGCTTCCTGGATGGTGTTTCCTACACATTAGCTTGTTATTATGCTAAAATATCAGGTTTTGGCATTACAGATGATAACCTCCTCCTAAATTGTGCATTTTTGAGCATGCTAGCAAATTAAGAGAAAAATGCCAGGACTTACTATTGGAGATGACCTTCCTAATCTTCAAGTAGAAATGAACCATGGAAAGATGAAACTCCATGACTATTTAGTGATCAACCATTACTTCCCTAAAATTATTGCATTGGTATATTTAGGTCCAAGTGTTGTCAACATGAACTTAATGCATCTCCATTTTGCTGCTGAAGGGTAAAAAATAATTTTAAAGATGCCAGATTATTTTATGTTTATCGTGCTTGTTATACATGATGATGGACCTTGGACTTCATCTCACATCATGAACATAGTGTTAGTGTTTTGTCATTTTGGCTGGTTTTTCAGGCACCTCTCATTTTTACCTTGGTGCTATCTGATATGGTAGTTGGTCTTGAGTTATTTTGTGGCACCTCCCTCTTTGTCTCTGTCTCTGTTTTTCTCTCTCTCTCTCTCTCTGTATGTGCCTGTCTTATGAATTATGAATTTGTTGGAGTTACCAGACGTGCACATCACATTAAAATATGAATTTGTTGGAGTTACATTGTTAGTATTTACTGATTAATTAAATGTTGTACATATATCAGATATTCAATGACAATATGTTAAAGATTCGGGTCAAGAGGTGTGTACGGACTGCCATCAAACTGCGGAGGAAGTACTTCTACAAGGTTGTATCTTCTAACCTGGTGTTGGGTTTTTGATACTTCTTCCTGCTCAATGGGATCATTCAATTTTTCGTTCGAGATGGCGTCATTTTCTTAGTTCCTATTTTTAAAATTTTATCTGGACAAGTTGGTCATGCTAATAAAAACCTACTGTTTTTAAATTTCTCTCTCCTGTTTGAAGCAGCTGATTAAAGGTAGAAATCCAGCAGCCCAAAATGGTGACTGAGTGTTTGGTCTCTTCCATTTGCTTAGATGGCCAGGCAGATCTCTCATGTGGAGTTGTTAACTGTAATATGATTTTAACGTTGGAGTGCAGAACAATTATCAGATATAGTTTTATTTGGAGTTTTTACAACAATGTGATTGGCATTTGAGTATACGTCCATGCACTACCTTCACCCAAGGTACTCTGCAATTTTTTGTTTCTTATCTGAACCCAATAAAGTAGTCTTGTTTAATTCCCGAAATTCTTGTTTTTGAGACCCGACTTCTGACGGACCATGCAAATTTCCTCTCTTTTTCGTTCATGCAGTGGGTTTATTTTTAGTGACAGTTATTTATGAACTGTTTAGCCTTGATCATGAAAGGTGGTTATTATTCTGTGTTATAAAATGTACATAGACACCCAATAAACAGACACATCTTCATAGAATACATAGCACAATCATAGACAGATATATTTAGGGATTTATGATTTTGTTTTTCCTTAGATAGATTCCTTGTACTTTAATGTCATCTTTAAAACGGCAACGATGCCCGAAGAATGGAGGTCGAGCGTAATGATCCCTCTATACAAAAACAAAGGGGATATTCAGAGTTGCGACAACTATAGAGGTATCAAGCTACTAAGCCATACTATGAAACTGTGGGAAAGAGTAGTGGAGATGAGGGTGAGGAGAGACGTGTCTATTTCAGAGAATCAGTTTGGATTTATGCCGGGACGCTCAACTACAGAAGCCATCCATCTTATGAGGAGACTGGTGGAGCAACATAGGGAGAGGAAGAGGGACTTGCATATGGTATTCATCGACCTAGAAAAGGCTTATGATAAAGTCCCAAGAGAAATACTATGGACATGTTTGGAGGCTAAAGGTGTACCTGTGGCATACATTAGGGTGATCAAGGACATGTACGAGGGAGCCAAAACCAAGGTAAGGACAGTAGGAGGGGACTCAGATCACTTCCCAGTGGTGATGGGGTTGCATCAAGGATTAGCTCTTAGTCCTTTTTTATTTGCCTTGGTGATAGATGGATTGACGCGACAAATTCAAGGTGAGGTGCTATGGTGTATGGTTTTCGCGGATGACATAGTCCTGATTGATGAGACTCGCAGCGGAGTTAACGCTAAGCTGGAGGATTGGAGACTACCTTGGAGTCTAAAGGGTTTCAGTTGAGTAGGACCAAGATAGAGTACTTAGAGTGCAAGTTCAGTGAGACACCTCAGGAGGTTGGCGTGGAAGTTATGCTTGGTGCTCAGGCCATCCAAAAGAGAAGTAGTTGCAAGTATCTTGGGTCTATCATGCAAGGCAGCGGAGAGATTGACGATGATGTCACACATCGTATTGGGGTAGGGTAGATGAAATGGAGGCTCGCTTCCGGAGTGCTATGTGACAAGAATGTGTCACCAAAACTTAAGGGCAAGTTCTACAAAGTGGTGGTTAGACCGGTTATGTTGTATGGGGCGGAGTGTTGGCCAGTTAAGATTTCTCACATTCAAAAGATGAAAGTTGCTGAGATGAGAATGCTGAGATGGATGTGTGGGCACACCAGGAGCGACAGGATTAGAAATGAGGCTATTCGGGACAAGGTAGGAGTGGCCTCGGTGGAAGACAAGATGCGGGAAATGCGACTGAGATGGTTTGGACATGTGAAGAGGAGAGACAGATGCTCCAGTGCGGAGGTGTGAGAGGCTGGCCATGGATGGTTATAGAAGAGGTAGGGGTAGGCCGAAGAAGTATTGGGGAGAGGTGATTAGACAGGACATGACGCAGTTACGGCTTACGGAGGACATGACCTTAGATAGGAGGGTTTGGAGGACCCACATTAGGGTAGAAGGCTAGTTCATAGTCTCATTATTCTTCTCTATTCATAGGCGTAGTAGTGAATTACGATCTCTTGCGCTTTGACTTCTGATTTCTGTTACTATTTATTACTTTCTATGCTTTGACTACTCTATTTTATCTGTGACGCTTTCATTATTTATTTATTTGTTATTTGTTATTTGTATTTATTTATTTGTATTTATTTGTTATCTATTCGTTATTTGTTTGTTGTTTTTCTCATAAAACTTTTAATTTCCTATTCTTAGCTAACATTTTTTATGCGTTTATGCTTTTACTGAGCCGATGGTCTCCAGAAAACAGCCGTCCTACCTTGGTAGGAGTAAGGTCTGCGTACATTCTACCCTCCCCAGACCCCATGTTGTGGGATTTTACTGGGTTGTTGTTGTTGTTGTAGATAGATTCCTTGTACACCTAAAAATAGCTCTCCTTTTGGATTAATACAATGTTGAAATTGTTCCATTCTCTCTGTATTTTACATGGTATTAGAGCACAGTTCTTGTTTTTATTTTCCGAATCACTGGTGTTGACTCAGAAAATTGGCCACAAGTGACTTGGATGGTCATGTCTGGTAGTGGGAGGTACTTGGGTTTTGATATTTAAATCTCACAGACCACCTTGGGAGGACCACCTCACCCTGATCTATAAGAACCCAGAATTCAGTGCCAGGGGAAGAGCATGAGGCTCACTTTCCGGTGAACTATTCTGGCAGCTTCTGCATACAAGGCGTGTGGAGGTGCATGTAATGTAACATCCAAATCAGTTTAGATTTTCAGTTTCTAGCATTGCTTTTGTATTTTCGGTAAGAATTTTGCAGTCTCTTGTTCAACAAACCTCGGTTGGGTAGATTTCTGAGCATTCCAGGTTTTGTAAACTTTGTTTTTCTTTGGCAAAATCGCTTGACGTTGTATTTGCTGATTTTGGTGTTAGATTACTACTAAAACTTTGGTCGATTTTTACTTTGTGAATCTGTGGCTTGATTGATTGTTTATTCTAAGTGAAGCTTATTTTGATTGGGTCAGTCGAGCTTTATTAATTCTTGAGCGTTTGGAAATTTGTTGGGGGTATTTCCGCTTGGTGAAATTTTGTTGCTTTCCCCACTCACTTTATTATTTTTGATACCTTGAGTATTTTAACTGGGACAATCACTGATCGTAATCCGGTAACTTAAAGGTCTAAAGTTCTTGCTCCTAGTCTGACAAAATGGTTTTGGTTTCTGTAGAGGAGTTTGCTAAATTTTCTCAATATAAAAAATCCACTTCAATTATTGCTTTTGCTAAGTCGAATAATGTATGCCTTATCACCTCTTCAAATAAATGGGTCATTGATTTAGGTGCCACACATTGACAGGTAATCCTAATATTTTTCTAGCTTTCAACCACACAAAGCACCATCTCCAATTAGGCAGTTATTGTAGCTGATGGATCAACTTGTAATATTGTTGGATTTGGCATGGTTAAACCAACCTCGTCTATTACCTTGTCATCTGTGTTAAGTCTATCAAAGTTGGCTTTTAATTTGATTTGTGTCGGTTAACTTATAGAGTCCTTAATTATTAGATGTCATTCTTTTCCCGTCAATGTCTGTTTTGTGATCTTACAACGAATCAGGTAATTGGAAAATGACATGTATATGATGATCTCTACATCCTTGATGAATGGGACATCCTTCTCTACCTCTATTGAAGAAGCTTTGTCCTCAGTTTCAGAATATTTCTTCCTTGAATTGTGAGTCATGTTGATTTGCAAAACACCATCACATCTCGTTAGGTCCAAAGATTACTAATCGAGTTGAGTCAGCTTTTGAGTAAGTTTATTTTGATGTTTGGTGACCATATCTAGCTTTTTCTAAATCTTTGCATAAATATTTGTTACTTTTGTAGATGATTTTTCTTGAATGACTTGGATTTGCTTTTTGAAGAGTCGATCTGAAGTGTTTACTCACTTTTCTACCTTTTAAGCTGAACTCAAAACTCAAAACTCAATTCAATGCCTTGGTGCATATTCTACGGAGCGATAACGTTGAAGAATCTATGTTAGAAGTATTTTGATCCTACATGAGACAACACAGTATCTCCATCAATCTTCATCTGTTGATATACCCTCTCAAAATGGAGCTGTTAAGAGGAGGAATAGGCATCTACTTAAGATAGCTCGGGCACATATGTTCCAAATGAAGGTTCCTAAACAATTTTGGGCTGATGTGGTCTCTACTAATTTTCTAATAAATCGCGTCTCATCAATTGTGCTTGTTGGTAATGTGCCTTACAGTGTTTTTTTCCAATTAAGTCATTATTTTCGGTGGAACCTAAGGTGTTTGGAAGAACATGTTATGTTCAAGATGTTCAACCATCTGTTACCAAGTTGGATCCCAGCGCATTGAAGTGTGTTTTCTTGGGATATTCTCTCCTTCAGAAGGGTATCGGTGTTATTCTACCGAACTTGCAAAATATATGGCATCAACTGATGTGGTATTTTCAGAGACACACCATTCTTCTATGCACCTCCCATTTCTTCAATTCAGGGAAAGGAAGATGAGTGATTAGTTTATTAGGTTACTTGTGTTGTGACAAAAAAATTAGATGATGTTATTCTTCTATTTCTTAGTACTCCTATTGAGCACCAATCCACTATTGTGCCTCCAGCACTTGTTCCATTTGTGCCAACAAAACCGCCAATTGTTCAAGTTTACTCGAGGAGGCAAAAAACCGATGATACAGTTCCTTTGCTATCAGATGTTTCGCCTTGATCCTCCAGAAAATCTTGACCTTTCTATTGGCCTTCGGAAAGGTACACGTTAGTGCAAATTCACATATTTTTATGCTTATTTGTCTCTTATGACCACTTATCAGTTGCATCTAGTTGTTTGATTGCCTTTCTAGACTTCATTGCTACCCCCAAAAGAGTGAAGGATGTCTTGAACACCCTGGATGGCATGACACAATGCTTGAGGAGATACATGCTCTAGATGGAAATCACACTTGGGATTTGGTAGATTTACCCAAAGGAAAGAAAGCAACTGGATGTGAATGGGTCTTTGCAGTCAAAGTTAATCCTGATGGCTCTGTCGCAAGACTTAAGGCCAGACTTGTGGTTAAAGGCTATACCTAGACTTATGGGGTGGATTATTCCGACACCTTCTCCCCGCTAACCAAGCTCACCTTTGTTCATTTCTTTATTTCCTTGTCTGCTTCTCAGCATTAGCCTTCACATCAATTGGATATCAAGAATGCATTTCTTCCTGGTGATCTCAATGAAGAAGTGTATATGGAGTAACAACCTAGGTTTGTTTCTAGGCGAAGTATGGGAAAGTTTCGTACCTAGTTTGGAAAATGTAGCGACGTAGTTCAGGAATTTAGATTGAAGAAGAGTAAGTGTGATCACTCAGTCCTCTACAGACACTCAACAGTTGGTATCACTCTTTTCGTTGTTTATGTTGACAGTATGGTTATTACAGGAGATGATTCCGCATGAATTTCTTTTCTCAAGAAGTTTTTACATGCCAAGTTTCATACGAAACACTTGGGGTAGTTGAAATACTTCTTGGGCGTCAAAGTAGAATGAAAGGGATTTTCTTGTCCCAAAGAAAGTATGTACTGCCCTACTTGTAGAAACTGGAAAATTGGGAGCCAAGCCGTGTCGCACACCAATGGTTCCTAATTTACTTTTTACTAAGGATGATGGTGACCCTTTTGATGATCCGGAAAGATACAGAAGGTTAGTTGTGAAATTGAACTACCTCACAGTGACCCGTCTAGATATAGCATATGTAGTTAGTATCATCGGTCAATTCATGTCTGCACCGACAGTCAAACATTGGGCAGCCTTGGAACAGATCTTGTGCTACTTAAAAGGAGCTCATGGCCTTGACATACTCTATAGCGATCACATACATACTCGTATTGAGTGTTTTGCAGATCTTGATTGGGTTGAATCAAGAATTGATAAAAGATCTACTACTGGCTACTGTGTCTTTGTTGGTGAAAACTCTGGTATCTTGGAGGAGTAAGAAACAAAATATTACATTTCGATCTAGTGGAGAATCTGAGTATAGAGTTATGGCTCAATCAGCATGTGAAATACCAGGATTCATCACCTTTTAGTTGAAGTCGGTTTGAATTGTTTGTCTCCGATAAAACTTTGGTGTGAAAATCGAGCTGCTTTTCACATTCCCTCAAATCCAATGTACCATGAACAAACGAAACACATTGAGGTTGATTGACACTTTTGTTCATGAGAATATTCAAGAGAACATGATTTCTACTATGTGAAGATAGGAGAGCAATTGAGTGATATATTCAGGAAGTCTTTAAAATGGAACAGGGGTTGAATATTTTTGTAACAATTTGGGCATGATTAATATCTATGCTACAACTTGAGGGGGAGTGTCATAGAATGTACATAGACACATCTTCATATAGAATACATAGCACAATCATAGGTAGAGATATTTAGGGATTTGTGGTGATGTTTTTACATAGATTGCATGTACACCTACAAATAGCTCTCCTTTTGGATTTATATAGTATTGAAATTGCTCCATTCTCTCTGTATTTGATATTTGGTTATAGTCTTCATTTTAATAGAAAGATTATGGGTAAATGATTATTTTATGCAGATAATAAGGTGAAGAAGAAAACCATGCATTTGGTATTGCTCTGAAAAAATAACGAGATTGTTTGATAATGGGGTGGAATTCCAAGAGGCCTAAGTAAGATACTGTTATTGATCGATGTTCGGCTCTGCAGAACATACGCCAAGCAGTCTTGCAATATTAAAAGTAGCATTATGTGCTTGGAGAAAGAAGTGTAGAATGGAAAATCTTTTTATGGAGGGAGAAACTTCTCTCTAGAAGCAAAGAAGCTAAATAATAGACCTACAAAGAAGCTATAATATTAGACCTACAAGAAGCTCTGGCCAGTCCACATAAAAGTGGGGGATGCTTGTGGGGGCTTTTTAGATGTTGATTTTATCTTGTTTGATGTAGCTATGGTTAGATTTTTCGTAAGGAAAGAGGGAAGGGTTCCTGTGTCAATAGTGATGGAGGAAGGGGAACAAACGTCAGGGTCTAGTTTACACTAGAGTTTAGCCTTGAATTCTTCGAAAATGGAGAGGAAATATTGAGGAAATGAAGTGGGAGGAAAGGGAAAGAGGGGCTGCTTAAGGCGGGTTGGTGGGGTTGGGGGGGGGGGGGAGGAGCGAAGCGGGAAGCGAGAGGAGACATATGATGAAGGAGAGATGGAAATGACTATGGAGAGGGGATTGATTAAAGGGCATTTTGAGAATAGGGGAAGGGTGACAAATGAGGGGATAAAGGACGCATATGCCAAGGTTAAGGGAATCGTTCTGGAGTAGAAATTTGTATCGTTTCACTTATTTGTATCATCCAATTCGAATGAAAATTCTTGAATTTTAATTTTATAACTAATTGATTGTGTTTATTAGTTGTTGTATCTGCAGATAACATCAGTGATGTTTATGATGGCAAACCCTTCATACAAAAGTAGACTAACTTAAAAAAAAAATAACATAATTTTCTATGAAGACTTTAAATGTCACTGATGTTTATATGCAAACATGATTCTTTACAAAGAGGATCTAGTCAAATGTTGCCCAAAAAGTACACGAAGCCAACCTGCTCTGCTTATGTGTACAATGGTAAATTCCACTCTTAAAAGCATGCTGATACGAATCTCCTTCCATATGGTACACATGCGCACTAGAGGAGTTAGGTCCCATGCTCACTACCATTTTACAATCTCTAGCATCACCCAGTAGACTCCTGACATTGTTACACACCATGCACTGCAGCATGTATGCAATAGGGCAATCGAGTATTAGATGGTTGACATCCTTTCATGCTTGTTTGTGCATGAAGCTCGAAATTAGTAGATTTTCCTATATAGGTTCTTTGTTGTTAGGATCGCTCACCATGCATATGTCTACACACAAAGGAATACTTCCCTCGTTGCTCTTGAGATCCATATTAAAGAGAGAACACTTCTTATTCTCCGTCAACAATCTATTGTAGAATGACTTGGCATGCATTAATTGAAAAGGAATTCCGTTGCCTTGGAAGAATCAATTTGCATTTGGTGGCAGAATTGATAATTTGCCTATACCATTATGTTTGAAGTCTTTTCTCTGGATATTGGAAGTACTTAGTGAAAGAGTTAAAATTTAGTCTTCAGGTGATACGAGTATTTTTGAAATTTTCTTGATTCTATAGGAGAATGCTATGTAAAGTTTACCTTAGTGTAATTCTTATTATATGCCTAATACCTTAGTGTAATTCTTACTATATGCCTAATAATTCGTCTCTTGATTTGATGTTCCCAATAGTCGAAGTACTGTAATCTGGAATTGGACCCGAACACATAATTAACACATGTAATGGGGTTATACATGCTGATACTTTTGGTATATTTCATATTATAGCAAGTGTCTCAGCAGGCTATTTCTGCTTTCAAATTTTAAATATGTCCATGTTACTTGTAGTGGAGAACTAAGATGTACCTTTTTTGTAATTTTCTTCTGCAGGACTGTTAAGTTGCATGTTTCCTTTACCTTGGTTGGTGAATACAATCAAGTGGTTAGGGAACACGAAAATTTTTCTGTCCTAAAGTTAGTGGTAAGGATTATGTATCAGCAGTTTCGATAAACTTGTCAGCATTGAGATGTCTCAGGGGAAAGCTTAAGAATTGATGAGAATTAGGAGGGTCATTCAGATGATAATATTTCTGGAGAAGAAATTTTTTATGATTTTTTCATATCTTTGTTACCTAACTTGTCTTGAAACAGTAAAAAATATTTATTTCTCTGGGCCAAATGTGTTGTGCCGTACTTTATGTGGAATTATTCATGCTCTTCAGAGTTGTTTGCATGCAGATTAACTCATTGCCGTCATCTGTCTCTCTCTCTCCATATAGTAACTGCTGATCAACTACAAAAACAGATTCATGAGAGAACCTTCTATTATAACGTTGTTGGTGAATTACTATTATTGTCCTTTTTCTGGTGTGAATTTTGTTTTACGTGAACACTTAATGAGACTTGATTTGTCAATGTGCTTTGCCCATTGCATGAAACAAGATGATCAAACATTGATATTGTAGATTGAAAAATGAAAAACGTCAACTTTGGTGCCGTGGTTCATTTTGGTCGCCTTTGGTTATCCGTGGTTTTTGTTTTAAGAATCGAGACATCTATATCTATCTATGTATCTATCTATACTTCTATACTATATTAAAAGCATGAAGACTCTTAAAATGTTGATTGAACTTTTTACCCTTCATTAAAATGACTCTGCTTTAGATAAAATCGTCTTTTCACCATTTTTCTTGAATTACTAATTAGTGATTTTTATAATATTTAAAATCCTAATTTTAGAGTAATTTCTAAGGCTAAATAAATAAAATCCCTATAGAAATGAATTTAAATAGTAGTTTTGGGGGTTTCCAATAAAAAAAAAAGTTATTGCACGTAATTAATGATCTTAGTTGGTTAAAGGAATCCTAATTCTAAAGTGATTAAATTTGAGGTAAGTATATCAATTCATATATGTTATATATAATGTAAAACCTCTTAATAAATGACTTTTAGTTTTTATTTCATCGCAACTTCTTCTTTTTTACCATAATCCTTCTTTCACTATTAATTTGTTGTAAGTAGTTATATTATATTATTATGTTTGTACTTCATTTTTATTTTACTAAATTGTTTAGAGTATGTTTTGTATATTAATAGCAACATAGTTTTTACTTTTGATATTAATAATGAAATTTGTTCTTTATATTGAATTTGCTCTTGAATTGTTAGTGTGATGGTCAGTTATCGTGTTCCTTTTTAAGTACATTTATTATGTTAAGAATTTTACATTATTATTTTACAGAATATTCTACTTAATAATATCTAATATGATGTACACACAATATTTTTCTTTTTATGTACATTTTATCAATTAACGCAATACATACATGCAAAACATGTATTCTTAGCTAGTACTATATTAAAAGCACAAAAATCCTTAAAATATTGATTAAACTTTTTGTCCTTCATTAAAAGACTCTGCTTTAGAAAAAATCATTTTTTCACCTTTTTTCTCAAAATATCATTATTTAATTATCATATTAATATTTAAGATTTTAAAATTAATTAAAATTATAATATAAATTATTTGTTTTATTTGTAACATGTAAGAAAAATATTTAATATTTTAAAATTGACTAAATTGCATCCTAATACAAATCACATATGTCTTACTTTGGAAAAGTAAAATGTTGCCGAGAAGACCTTTTTTATTGGCACATAGGAGTCTCTTTTCCTTTCACAATTACGGTAGGCGATGTATTTTACTTAGTATAGGTGAGGCGTAAGTCTTGAGACGTGAGCGTAAGCCTTATGAGTCTTTAAATTTTTAATTTATAATATGGTATAATAGTATAATAACACAAAATTATAAAAATACATCAATAGTTTGAAATAATTACAAATATGATTAAGAAAACTCATAGAAAAATAAAACTTCTAATATGACTACACAAGTATAAATAATATAATACCTTAACTTTCCAATAATAAAAGAATCATTATTTCTCAAAATATTTTTATCATACAATACAATTTACCTTCTAAAAGAAAATAATCAATAAAACATATTAGTATTATAATAAAAACATCACTACATTATGAATAAAAAGAAAATTACTTTCAAATAGCTACATAAAATATGATAATTTTGAGACATATGACAAAATCATGAAGACTGATGATAAGAGAAAAAGTAAAATTTCGCTACCTATTTTAAAAAAGAAATGTTGCGTAATATATAGTCACCTTCATTGTGTTACCAAATAGTAAAGATGTGATACTACAACTTGTTATTTGAGATACTCTCAATCTTCTTATCTCTATAGATTAAAAATTATTAAGTATCATTCATTTATTCAAGAATTATGAGCGTCAACGATGTTAACTAAATATTTTAACACATAATTTGTATAAGATCTATTAGGCAAGCCCCGAGCGTTGGGCATTCTTAAGACGTATTGTTGGGCGCTTATAGAGTAAGTCTTACAGAATTAAGTCCCACACTTGAGTCTTGGAGAGTTTTGCTAGAGCCCCGCCCCAAAGCGAGCCCTGAGGCGAGTCCCAACAGAGTCTTTTAAAACACTGATCCTAACACAAATCTAAGAATCACTAATCACTTTAAATTGGATTTTGATCCCAACATATGTTTTGATCAAGAAAATTATAGCTTATTTTAGTTTTGATTCAAGTTGTCTTCTCGCATTCAATATCATCATCTTTTTTGTCTTTCTTTATTTCTTTTAGTTAATTGTTTTAAAGATTATTATGAATTATATATAATCAATAATTGACAATTAATTTTCTCCTTTTGATAATATTCTTGTAGTTTCTCTTTCAGTTAAAAAATTTTGATCGAAAAATTAAAGGAAACAAGCATGTTCCCGCCTAATGAAGTAGCCGAAAAAAAATCCAAGGTTTATCTCTTTCTTTATACTCTTAATTTCAGGAGAGGAGAATTTATGTATGCTCTAAATCGAGTTTGGTCCAATAAGTGATTTAATTGCATTCTTACAAAAATCGTTGGTTAATAAACTTATTTGGAATGTCTCTTGTAATTATATGAAGGGCAAAAAACTTAACTAGACAAAATAAAAATCTAATTAACCAATACATAACAATATTTTTAGTTTACACCAACATGGCAATAGTTTTTTTTCAAAACACAAAATATTTTTTTTTAAAAAAGAAAAAAATCGATAATAAAATACTGCCCACGTTTTTTGCAGTTAAATATATCCTAATCCCTTAAATTCCTCCCCATTAGTTATTTACTTTCCACATTTATCCCAATCATTTGTTAATACTTTCTCTCACATAAACTAAAAAGAAGTATTATAACTAAAATAAAACTCTTTACCTTCTCTTTTCTAAAAATTATTTCATGATAGATGTGAATTATTTGTCAATTTTAATTCATCACGATGGAAGATGGGATTCAATAGGTATGTATTATGATATATGTTTCGATTCCTGATAATGTTATACTATATTTTTGGTTATATTTCTTGATTAAGGTTCTTGAATTAACACCAATAGATAAAGATAAAAATAAGTACCAATTATTAAGTGAAGAAAATGAAAAGAAAATGTAGTTTAAGATTCTTATGCCAGTTTGTATGTTACGAATATTATTTAAGGTACTAGTTAACTAAGTATTTAAATTCAAAAACATATTTAATTAGTTGGTGCTTTGTTAGTTTGAATAGTATATGTAATGATTTAAGTTTTTTTTAACAACATCATACAAATACAAATGGAATACAATCAATAATAGACATTTTTTAAAATTATAATTTGGTTGATATTATGAATGTTTGGTGTTTTTGTGATTTTTTGTGATCACAAATTCATGTATACTTAATTAAAATAGTTAAATTCATGATTTTTAGTTAGTGTACTTCTTGGTGTACGTGTTGATGGATTTAATTTGATATTTTAACCATTATTGATGAATACACCTTTTTGCTGGTTAAAAATATGATTTTTTTGGTGTACGTGTTGGTGGATTCAATAATTTTATAAGTAATACCTATATAGTGATGATGTTGATAAATATTTTGATTATATTATGATTTATGTATTTATAATTGATATTTTGTTGGATTATATACTGATGAACAATTGGTGTATAACGATTTATAGTCATCGTTCATTTTTGGTGTACATGTTGGTTCATTTTTTGATGTATGTGTTGGTGTATTCAATAATTATATAAATAATACCTATGTACTAATGATGTTGATAATTCTTTTGATTATAAATAAGGATCATATAATATATGATTGCTGTTTTGGTGAGTATACTTTTATAATGGTTAAATAAATGTTTTTTTGCTGTACGTGTTGTTAAACTTTAAATATAACACAAATATAATTACCAATTTTATATGTTTTTGATTATATATTGGTTAATGTGGATTTGTAACACTAACTTATAATGTGACGCGAGTAGATATGTAAATTATAAGATTGAAGGAGTAATATTTGATGCAAACACCAAATATGAAGGATTACCACTATTGCTTCTCAATTAGGTGTGGACACGAACATATTTGAGTTGGTTGACCCTAGGGCTCTTTCTAGTGGGGGTAGTTTCCATGGTGTGATTTCTCTTTAACCCTTTAAAAAAATCTTATAACTTGAACAACTCATATAATGACCTTGACGGTCATTTTCAGAAATTTGCATAAAATTACCATTTTACCCCTATTATTAGTGTCCTTGAGTATTATTTGTTTAGTTTGTATGGAAGAATGTATTAAAGTCTTAATAGATAGTGAAATGGGCATATTCTTAAGTTCTATAGAGTTAAGAGGTGAAAAATGATTTTCGGTACCAAATGGAGCAACGGGTCTCGGAATGAGATTCTGTTAGTTCCATCAACTTCAAAATAGAGAATTTGGTTTAGGAGATCATCAAAAATATATTTGGGGTTGATATGTGAATTTGAGGTCTTGAGTTAAAAAGTGAAGTTTTAAATGAGTTGGTTTGATTTTGGTCAACATTTGAGATCTGAGCGTCAGATGAAAATTGTGTCTGTTCCTTTGCATCGAAACATCGAGTTTGATCTAGATGAACCTTGACTTCGAGCCTCGGGACCTTAATCGTCATTTTTGAGTTTTAGGCCAAAAATTTGAGTTTTAGGCCAATAAGGAGTCCGTGAGGGTATTTTGGTCAAAATAACTTCTTTTTAGAAATCTGACAATTCCATTGAGTCCGTAATGTCGAATTCAGTGTAGTAACATATTCAATTTATTTTTTTATCGAACCCCGAATGATTTCCGAGGGTCCAGCCGAGGGCATTTTTGGATGGTGTTTTAGCTGTTGTTTCTGGTTTCTCGTGCAGGTCCATTTGTTCTTCGTGATCGTAAGAGTTCATCACAATCGCAACCTGCTCAGATTTTTTTTTATGTGATCACGACTCTTTCCACGCAATCGCGATGAGTCTTTCTTGCAGTGCCTCACGATCGCGAGAATAAGTTGCTCGCGATCGCGATAGGTATTTTGTGCGTGAATAGTGTTAAGTCGTGAAAACAACCTCATTTCTGTAAAACCACCACTGTTATTGATTTTGTGCTTTGAGTAGGCAATTTTGCGTCAAGTTTTTGAAGGTTTTCATGTGGGTAAGTTCCTTTTTTAATTTTTCATCATTTATCTAAGAACTTTCTTCCTTTAATCCTTGATTAAGCCTAGTTTTAAGTTAGAATTGTTGGAGGTTTTAGTGCTTAAATTTCAGTTCAATTTCATTGATTTCTACCTTGTTTCTTGGCCTATTATAATGAGTTTTTCACCCACAAACTCCCCTCAATGAGTAGAACGTGATTTTTCAATAAAATTCTAGATTTGAACCTTTTCAAAATTAATCAATTTTGGACTATTTTACTCCTGGTTCTGAAACCTCTCAATATGGATTTCATTGGACTCCTTATCATGCGTATGTTTCATTCTTGATAGTGGGTTACCATTTTGGGCATTGAAATTCAAAGGTCATTCATTCGGTAGAGTGTTCAAGTGCGATTTTGACAATTGAGGTAGGATTGGCTATCCTTTTTAGGGCTGAGTTGGGGTGATTAGTCAAGTTCTATGCTGTAGACTTTGGGATGGGGTCGTAGTGTAGTTAGGGACTGATAATTGATATTGTGATGCCCGTGTGGGGGCTTATATGTGTTGTGTAGCCCGTGTGGGGGCCTCGTGTGATATTTTATCTGTGATTTAGACTGTTAATTTGTGACTTGACTGAGTAGAGATGAGTAGAGATTATTTGAACGGTAATGCCCGTATGAGGGGTTGAGATGAGAGTTTTGAGCATGCCTGAGTAGTGGTATATTGTTGAGAAAGGGGTGAACACTTAATTAATGTGTTTTCCCTTCCCATTACTGTCTATTGAGGGTGAATATCATGCTTAGATTAAGTTTTGAGAAATTTGAACCTAGTACTACATGTTGAGTTGAATATTACCTCCATGCCTTATACATTATGATTGCATTCATCCTCATTCATACTATTATTGATCATTGAAAAGTTGAGAACTGTGAAAACCCTTTGGAGAAAGAAAATGTCACATCTTTTATATCCTTGACCACGAGATAGGTGAAAAGTGAATGAGACATTAGTATCATGAGTCCTTGTCCATGAGTTGGGTGGTGAGGTAGTTGATACATTGAAATTGTGATGAGGTATATGGTCTGCAAGACTCCTATGGGTCCTGCTTGGTAGCACAGCTCAGCAAGTGTATACAATAGGTTGTGCGACAGTCTTAATGCCACCGTATCATTACGTTATTACATCATCATATTGCATTGGATTGCATTGATACCTGTGGTTCTTGAACTATCTATCTAAGTGTGAAATTGAACTGTATTTATGTGTTTTCTTTACTCGCATTGTTCTATATAAATTGACAGTAGCGTAGCCAGAGTGGAACTTTTCTGCGAGGAGGTGGAAACGTTCCTTAGTCTATTTCGTAGCTTTTGATTAATTCCTTATAATCATTCGGTTAAACCTACTGAGTACATATGGATTGTACTCACCCCTACTTTTATGTCCCTTTTTGATGCAGATACTAGCCAGGGTGTTCAGTGGTAGTTGATTCCAATGGATACATAATTATCGAATCAGTGATGAGATCTTGGGATCCAGATCGGTGCTAGTCCATCTTTCACTTTTAGTCCTCTTTTTTTATATTCAAAGACTTAAACTGTGTATTCAGACTCAGATTTATGTTTGTTATATTCCGTATTTTTGCATCTTGGACTATTCGTGAGCTAATGGACATAAATTTAAGTACTTTTAATTTTGAATTTTAAAATAACATGAATTGTTTGTAAATGACTAGTTATATGGATAATATATGTGAAGTAAAACACAACTCAAGAAGGACCCTTGAGCCAATTCAATGTGGAAGCCATCAAAAAGACCTTTTTTTAAGTCACGTTTTCGGGTGATCTGACTTCGGAAGGCCATAACCCATTTGGAATTTGGGAGTTTTGGAAAACTCTAAACATGAAAGTTGTACATAATTAAAATAGCTTTCCAACCATAGGTCATGGGTCAAAATGTTATAGGGAATAGGAAGAAATGGACGTTTTAAGTCTGATAGGAAGAACTGAATAGTGGATTCGGCCCAACCCGATTCCAACTCGGGTCAGACCCAATACCCAAGCCATTAAATCAAAATTTTTAGATTTTCCTTCAGATTTTAGACCAAAACATGTTCATAAATTTCCAGAGAGAGTAAGAGAAGAGAGCCCTAGAGAAAAACACCAAAATTTACCACAATTGAAGCCCCGAATCTCGAAGCTCATGAAGAGAAAAATATTGTACATCGCGTTGCCTTTAATTTGAGCTAAAAATCAGCCAAGAAGGAGAAGTTTTAATGTGGTTGTTTCACATTTGAGGTAATATTAAGGTCTCTTTTTCATTATTAACAAGTTTATTTAGAGTTTTAACGGATTAGAACGGAGAAAATAGCGTTATAAACTCATTTGTTGATTTGTTGAGATTTATGGATTAAGGGGCTGTTTTAAGTGGATTAAATGGATGGAATTAGCTTTGTGATTATGTATAATAATTGTTGATATTGTTTTGATGTTGTTGATGAGTTATTGTTCTTGAATTTGGAAGACTAAAGTGTATGAAGATATTGTATATATATATATTTTGAAGCTGTTTGGTATGATATTTATGGGTTGTGGTAGAACTTGGTGTAAAATTGTTATACCCCAGACTTTTGTACCTTGGAAGGTTCTTAAGCTTCTTAATTTTCTTGAAAGACTCTTAAGCTTCTTAAAGCTTCTTAAGCTTCTTCGAATTCACCATGTGACCCGGATAATCTATAATACCATCAAATAACTCTAAGGAAGGGAGAATAAAATATCCCATAATAGAGAAGATTGGAAATAGGGTTGTAAGAATTCAGAAGAAGTTGGAGACCAAATACTGAGTCGTAGGACTCGACTTAGTTACGTAAGCTACCAACTTGTAAACCTTACATACTTAAGCTACTTGAGTACATACCAAGCTTGCGTAGCAAGGATTACATAAGTTTGTAAAGTAAGACAAGATTACTAACCCACGAGGGAAAAAAGAAGGTGACACGTGACAGTATGAGAGAGTACCATGTGGCAGAAGCTGGAACTGCCACGTGGAAGCATCTGGAGGAAGGGGGTGGACCCCACATGCCATGTGGCATCTCATAGTTGGAGGAGGTGGTGCGTTGGCCCAATGAAGGCTTGACACGTGTCACTACTTAGGGGTTGACATGTGTCACCTCCTAAGGTGGCCTATATATATATATATATATGTTTTATGACTCATTATTATCAAAAAAGTCATTCTTATCTCCAAAATTCAAGAAAATTCTAGAGTAAAAAAGAAGAGAAGAAACCCTAGAGCTAGAGAGAAAATAGTGGCGGCCAAGAGGGGAAAAGAGGTAAGTTTTTCAATTTCGTTCCATGAATTAATTATCTAGGTTATACCATGATGGTATGAAGGTGTTATTAATTTAAATTCATGATTTGTATCAGAAACAAAAAGGTTAACAAACAGCCACAAAGTTTTAGCCATGCTACAAGAACTTCCGCGACGAGTTTCGGCAAGTCTGGGCGAGTTTCAGGCAAGGTAAGGTTTTCTCTTTCAAAATTGAGTTTATTATGTGGTTATGAGGTATATTACATGTATTAAACAATGTTGGAAGTGGAAAAATTGTATAAGGATGCTTGACGTTAGAAATAAATTAAATTGAAGTCGTTATAGTTAAATCGAAGTCGAGTAGTGTGTTGTGATTGTTGTTCTGTGGTTGAAGCTGGTTTGGTTGTGTGTTGTAGGTATGGAAAGTATTCTAAAAAGGTTGTGGGTTCTTTTGGTTGCAGACACACGACCATCCATTTCGTATTGTTAAAGGTTTTATGAAATAAAGGTTAAAAACTCTATTTTGGTATCGTAGTTTTGAGCTAGTTGTTTGGGGTTGTATTGAGAAATGTTGAAGCTATTTGATTTTATATATAGCTTCTGGGTTTTATTTGTAATATGGCTGCTAAGATTAGCATTTGGATAGGGAAAGGTATAAGGAAGATGCTGCCCGATTT
Organism: Solanum dulcamara; assembly: GCF_947179165.1. NCBI lineage: Eukaryota > Viridiplantae > Streptophyta > Magnoliopsida > Solanales > Solanaceae > Solanum > Solanum dulcamara. Next base: position 32,911,953 of record NC_077246.1, on the reverse strand, counting down.
CTGGCAATTTCGGAACTAGTAATAAACTAGTCGAGGGAAGTGGATAAGGAAACAATTCCTATGGATACCTCATTATGGAGTTGGAAAATGGAAAGAGAAAGGTTATTAAGCTTAGTATTACTTTCATGTTAAATAGGTACAAGAGACTATGGGGCGAACGTGGTTACGAGTAATTCGTAAGAGGTATGTGAAGCTACCTCCTTTCTTTTGGCATAAGTATGTAAAGATACCCTTATTTCCTTTTGACATGTATCGACATAAGTATATGATGATATATGTATATGATGACTCCATGAGGGAAAGTAGAGAATATATAAATCCTGTCCTTTCTCTTCTTTTGGCATGTCCTAGATGTACGTAAAATATGATACAATCACGGAGGTGACTCCATTCCCTAGTGTTTTTTACTCATCCCTTAATGTTGGAACACTTACAATAATTGAGCTATTGCTTCTCAAGTTTTTCTATACTTTGGGAAGTAGTAAGTATGTAAAGCTAATCTTCCTTTCTTTTTGGCATGATCCTTATGAAACAAATAGATGAAGTGTATGCGATTCCAAGGAAGTTCCTCTTTTTAAAGCCACTAGGATAGCCAACTTCTTGATTCCCAAAAGATATTTGATGATGACTTGATACGGGAATATGATTCCAAAAATTCCATTTTGACCTAATCCATAGTGACAATCAAAAGGTACTTGATATGACTCTTGTCTTGGTTTTTGAATGATAGCACATTTTGAGTATTCCATCGAGTCTCAAATATGATTTAAAATTCATATGGTTACTCACTACTCTACTCGTGTATACGGTAACCCTTCTATCACCGAGTCCCGGGCCGGGTATGTTATCGTGCGTAGTTCACTTCATTATCTATCGAGTCCCTCACTAGAGGGATGGGTACGCTATATGAGAACATGATAATGCAATAACATGAACAGCTCACTGAGTCCCTCACTAGAGGGTCGGATACGTATGTATATATAATATATGGATCGGGCAGAATGTTTCTCAGTATTACTATATAATATATGGATCGGGCCGAACGTTCCTCGGTATTACTATATAATATATGGATCAGGTCGAACGTTCCTCGGAATTACTATATAATATATTTATCGGGCCAAATGTTCTTCGGCATTATTATATGATAGCTGGATTGGGCCGAACATTTCTCAGCATTACTATAGGGTATATGGATCAGGCCGTACGTTCCTCGGCATTATTATATGAGATAGCACTAATAGTATATAGATGATTATGATAATAATATGGTGTAGTTGTTACACCAAGTCCCCAAACAGGTCGGGTACAATATGTGATGATAGTATGTACGACTTTATGTTATAAGCTACAGGTACAGTAAATGATCAGATGGCATACTTGCCCCTGCATCCCTATGCCAACTGTAATTTCCTTATTATGTCTATGCTTATATACTCAGTACATATATCGTACTGACCCTCCTTTGCAACGTTCAAGCCCGCAGGTACAGATACACACTTTGGGGATCCGCTAGCGTAGGAGTTCCACTCAACAGTTCAGAGGCTCTCTATTATGCTGGAGCCTAGTTTTGGTACTAACCCTCGATGTATATATTTATTTGTTCACGGGTACGGCGGGGGCCCTATCCCGCCTTATGTTACTGTTCTTACTCTTAGAGGTCTATGGACATGTATATGGGTTGTATATGTGTGTGTGTATAGTGGTGCCTATAAGACTTATGTTTTGGGATGTTCCCTTTGTCATGGCAGCCTCGTCGGCTTATATGTTATCGTGCCTGTTGATTTCTTTTGATACAAATAGGAGACAGGGTTAGTTATAGTTAGTACGGGAACATGCGAGTGTCAGTCCGGGCACTCATCATAGCCTATGGGGTTGGATCATGATAAAAGTAGTATCAAAACGGTCCTTCCTTGGAGTGTCTACATACCGTGTCTAGTAGAGTCTTGTTTATTAGTATGTGGTGCATTACATCTATAAACAGGAGGCTACAGGGCATTTAGGATATTACCTTTCTTACTTGTCTTAGATCGTGTGATAGAGCTATGTTCTTAGGATGACCTTTCACTAACCTACCCTAATGTTTGCAGTAGTGCCTCCGAGGAAAGAAACAACCGCCCAGAAGGGCAAGTAGGTAACGGAGGAAACCAGTCAGGCCCCAAGAGTTACTAGGGCTCTTTCCCAACCTATTCCGAGGATTGTGCCTCAGTTAGCGAGCTTTACTACACTGTCACCTCTAGGGGATTTTAGGGCAGCAGGAGCTGCAGGTTCTGATGCCCCTGTACTGGAGACTCCAGCCCCACAGCAAAGGGCAAAGGATAGAGCTATGAGAATCGCAGTGTAGTTGCTAACCGAACTGGTGGCAGGAAAGGCTCGAAGGAATGGCCTAGATGATGCAAATAGATAGGACAGTTTGAGGGTATGTGACTTCTTAACCTGCAATCCCCCAAAATTTCATAGGTCGAGACCTGCAGAACAGCCACAGCAGTTCACTCGACAAATGCAGCGCACACTGCGAATCATTAGGGCCTCGGAGACTGAGTCAGTAGAATTGGCTTCATATCGGTTACCTTTCTTACTTGTCTTAGATCGTGTGATAGAGCTATGTTCTTAGGATGACCTTTCACTAACCTACCCTAATGTTTGCAGTAGTGCCTCCGAGGAAAGAAACAACCGCCCAGAAGGGCAAGTAGGTAACGGAGGAAACCAGTCAGGCCCCAAGAGTTACTAGGGCTCTTTCCCAACCTATTCCGAGGATTGTGCCTCAGTTAGCGAGCTTTACTACACTGTCACCTCTAGGGGATTTTAGGGCAGCAGGAGCTGCAGGTTCTGATGCCCTAGTACTGGAGACTCCAGCCCCACAGCAAAGGGCAAAGGATAGAGCTATGAGAATCGCAGTGTAGTTGCTAACCGAACTGGTGGCAGGAAAGGCTCGAAGGAATGGCCTAGATGATGCAAATAGATAGGACAGTTTGAGGGTATGTGACTTCTTAACCTGCAATCCCCCAAAATTTCATAGGTCGAGACCTGCAGAACAGCCACAGCAGTTCACTCGACAAATGCAGCGCACACTGCGAATCATTAGGGCCTCGGAGACTGAGTCAGTAGAATTGGCTTCATATCGGTTGCGTGACGTAGCTGCTAACTGGTATGAGTCTTGGGAATTGTCGAGAGGCATGGGTTCTCCTTCAGCTGAATGGGATGAGTTTGTAGAAGCCTTTCTTGGCCATTTTTTGCCTCCAAAAATGAGGTGAGCCAGGGTTGATAAATTTTTACAGTTAAAATAGAATGGTAGGAGTGTTAGAGACTACAACCTCGAGTTTGACTCGTTAGTAAGACATGCACCTACTATTGTAGCTGATATAGCGGACAGGGTGCATTGCTATGTGATGGGACTGGATTATTACTTAATTGATAGATATATGGAGATGGCTTCTCAGATGGGCATGGAAATTTCTCAAGTACAGGCATATGCACAAGGGGTGGAGTATCGACACAGAGGATGTCAGTCTGACCAAGATTATGACAGAGACCAGTGGAAGAGAACTAAACCAGCTGGTTATTATGGTGAGTTTTGAGGCGGGCAACCTCAATAGTATAACAGATATCCTCCTCAGTCGGCCTAGAGTGCACCCCTACAGTTTGTAGGCAGAAGACTTGATAGCGCAGGGTATACGGGAGCTGAACAAAACTCCAAGGTCTCGGGCTCATAGATGAATAGAGGTAGTTATTTCATTTGCGACCGTCAAGGCCATTTTATGAGAGATTGCCCACTTAAGGGTAACTCGGGTGGTGCAACTCAGCCTACTGAGTCAATAGATAGTTCTTCTTCTTCTGTAGCTATGCACCCTATGAGGTAGGGTATGCAGGCACTAGCAGGCCATGGTAGAGGCCGTGGGGGGAGCTTCTAGTTCTAGTGGCCTTTCGAATCGCATGTATGCCTTGGCTAGTAGGCAGGATCAGGAGGTGCCACCAAATGTAGATACAGGTATATCATTAATCTTCTTCCAGAATGTATATGTACCAATAGATTTAGACTTTCCCCCTATCATATATATCTCCTTTTGCTATTGGTATTGGGCACCCTATGTGGCCGTAATATACATATATATGTTGGCCTTGTGAGGTATTATGGCTAAGACATGATATAATATGGATGTATATATACGTTGGCATTGCATGACGTTGTTGGTATTTCCTGCGTACAGGTTTGGAGATAGTAAGGAATATAGAGAAAACTCTGCTGAAATTTTCTCAGAAATAGAAAAAAATAAGATATAAGATTGTAATATATCTTGAGAGATCGTATCCACAGTAACAATAAGATCCGACTAAACTAGGAGTATGACTAACTTTGGGAAATAAGTTCATGGCAATATAGATGGTAATTAAAAGGTCAATACTGATATTGTGAGAAGAATGGTGATGGATATGAATGTCTTAAGACTACCTGTAAGGTATTAAGGATGAGAATGACGAGGTAGGATAAGGGGTTAAGTACGCTTGCTCCACTAGGTGGAATTAGCCCAGAGTAAGGATCGTGAATAAAGGTTAAGAAATATTATCCTCTAGGATTGACCATGAGCGGAATATAGTATGAATATAGTGAGGATCATCATGAAAATACGTAGAGCCTAATAAAAAAGTAACTAAAAAATGTGATTGTGAGTAAGATTAGGAGTTAGCATCGGGTACACGATAAGGATGAAAGCTCAAGAAGCAGAAAGGGGTATTGTGTATATGTACCTCCACTTTGGAAAATAGTAGGATCCCTCGAGGATAGGGAATAGAAATTGCAAAATAACTAAGGCATTGTGAAATTATCAAAGGAAAAAGCGGTATTAGTTATATGACTCGGGTACCAGTACTTGGACTAGATTGGATACTAGTTCTCGATAATTCTAAGCACCCCATGGTTGTATTAAGGTTTCTTATAGGGGCAACCTAAAGTATAGATGATCTAATAGAAGGTGTAGACATGGTGCAGTATGTTAAATGTGTTAGAACAGAATCATATACGCATGAATAGTTGAAAATAAACAGAGGATGACATGGTTACACCCTAAAGGGGGGAAGTGGACAAGAGAAATACAAGCGTAAGAGGAAATCAACTGACACTATCATATGTTAACAGGACTGTGTAAAGGATAGTAAGGCCATGTTTGAGTAAGGATTAAGCTATGGTAAAAGAGTTGTTGGCCGATGATATGTGACATATAAGTAGCAAGGAGAAAGAATAGAAAATCTCCTACGGTAGGAAAGGAGGAGACCAAGGAGTACCTAAAGGAAGGAAAAAAGGTAAGACAGAATAGCGCTAGTGCGAGCAAGTTCCAGTGTGAAGGCAATATGTAAAGCAAGATGGACCAGGAAATGAAAAGATTGCGTCTACCTCATATCGGTTGTATAAAAGTAGTTATGCAACCTAAGAATATATATATACAACATAAAACCAAGCGGAGGAGTACATGATGAAAATGATTTATGATATTTTGGAGACATTACAGAGAAAAAAAAGGGAAGTTAAATCAAATGACCAAAAAAAGACATGGTCATGTTTGAACTAAAGATCTACCCCGATATCGATTGTAAGATAAAAGAGGAGGGGGAAAGGCGAAACCTAAATACTAGCAAAATGATGCTAAGGTGAATCTTGGGCTAAGTTGAGTGCCTTTGCATATTATTGCAGAGATGGCAATGTAATGTAATGTGCAACAGGAAAATTGGAGCCAAATCTGAGCAAAGGACCATGGAAAATGAAAATCATGAAGAAGTGACCTAGGAAGCTGAAGAGGAAATGAATCACAAGTATCCATACCTATTCCCTATGTCTACAGATAATCCTAATCTTTGGAACTCAGACATATTGAGTGCTCGATGAAAGTATATGTTATTGCAATGGAACAGAGAAACTCTCCCTATAGTCTGTCTATGATCTTGAGGAGGGTTTTTGGTTCACATTCGAGGACGAATGTTCTAAAGGGGGGAAGGATGTTATACCCCATACTTTTGTACCTTGGAAGGTTCTTAAGCTTCTTAAGTTTCTTGAAAGGCTCTTAAGCTTCTTAAAGCTTCTTAGAAGTCACAATGTGAGCCGGATAATCTATAACTCTATTAAATAACTCTAAGGAAGGGAAAATGAGATACCCTATAATAGATAAGATTGGAAATAGGGTTGTAGTAATTCGAAAGAAGTTGGAGACCAAATAATGAGTCGTAGGACTCAACTTACTTACGTAAGCTACCAACTTGGAAACCTTACATACTTAAGCTACTTGAGTACATACCAAGCTTACGTAGCAAGAACTACATAGGTTCATAAAGTAAGACGAGATTATGAACCTACAAGGAGGAAAATAAGGTGACACGTGGTAGCATGGAAGAGTGACACATGGCAGAAGCTGGAATTGCCACATGGAAGAAGCTGGAGAAAGGGAGGGGGTGGACCCCACATGACACGTGGCATCTCATGGTTGGAGGAGGTGGTGCGTTAGCCCATTAAGGGCTTGACACGTGTTACCACTTAGGGGTTGACACGTATCACCTCCTAAGGTGGCCTACATATATATATATATATATATATATATATATATATATATATATATATATATATATATATATATATATGTTTTATGACTTATTATTATCAAAAAATTCATTCTTATCTCCGAAATTGAAGAAAATTCTAGAGAAAAAAAATAAGAGAAGAAACCCTAGAGCTAGAGAGAAAATAGTGGCGGTCAAGAGGAGAAAAAAGGTAAGTTTTCCGATTTCATTCTATGAATTAATTATCTAGGTTATACCATGATGGTATGAAGGTTTTAGTAATTTAAATTCATGATTTGGATCAGAAACAAGAAGGTTAACAAACAGCCACAAAGTTTTAGCTGCGTTAAAAGAACTTCCGAGGCGAGTTTTGGCAAGTCTTGGCGAGTTTCAGGCAAGGTAAGGTTTTCCCTTTCAAACTGGAGTTTATGATGTATTTATTAGGTATATTACATATCTTAAATAATGTTGGAAGTGGAAAAATTGCATAAGAATGCTTGACGTTAGAAATAAACTAAATTGAAGTCGTTATAGTTAAATCGAAGTCGAGTAGTGTGTTGTGATTGTGGTGATGCGGTTGAAGATGGTTTCGTTGTGTGTTTCAGGGATGTAAAGTGTTCTACAAAGGTTGTGGGTGCTTCTGGTTGCAGCCACACGACCCTCCATTTCGTATTGTTAAAGATTTTATGAAATAAAGGTTAAAAACTCTATTTTGGTATCGTAGTTTTGAGCTAGTTGTTTGGGGTTTTATTGAGAAATGTTGAAGTGATTTTATTGTATATATAGCTGCCGGTTGTTATTGGTAATATGGATGCTAAGATTAGCAGTTGGATAGGGTAAGTTATAGGGGAGATGCTGCCCGATTTCCGGCAACTTTGGAACTAGTAATAAACTAGTCGAGGGAAGTGGATATGGAAATGATTCCTATGGATACTTGGTTGTAGAGTTGAAAAATGGAAAGCAAAAGGTTATTAACCTTAGTATTACTTTCATGTTAAATAGGTACAAGAGACGACGGGGTGAACGTGATTAAGAGTAATCCGTAAGAGGTATGTGAAGCTACCTCCTTTCTTTTGGCATGTTTTTGACATAAGTATGTAAAGATACCCTTCTTTCCTTTTGAAATGTCTCGACATAAGTATATGATGATATATGTATATGATAACTCAATGAGGAAAAGTAGAGAGTATATAAAGCCTATCCTTTCTCTTCTTTTGGCATGTCCTAGATGTACATAAAAGATGATACAATCTCAGAGGTGACTCCATTCCTAAGTGTTTCTTAATCATCCTCTAATGTTGGAACTCTTACAATAATTGAGCTATTTCTTCTCAAGTTTTTCTATACATTGGAAAGTAGTAAGTATGTAAAGCTAATCTTCCTTTCTTTTTAGCATGATCCTTATGAAACAAATAGATGAAGTGTATACAATTCCAAGAAAGTTCCTCTTTTTAAAGCCACTAGGATAGCCAACTTCTTGATTCCCAAAAGATATTTGATGATGACTTGATACGGGAATATGATTCCAAAAATTCCATTTTGACCTAATCCATAGTGGTAATCAAAAGGTACTTGATATGACTCTTGTCTTGGTTTTTGAATGATAGCACATTTTGAGTATTCCATCAGGTCTCAAATACGATCTAAAATATAGATGGTTACTCACTACTCTAATCGTGTATACGATAACCCTTCTATCACCGAGTCTCGGGATGGGTATGTTATCGTGCATAGTTCACTGCATTATCCATTAAGTCCCTCACTAGATGGCAGGTACGCTATATGAGAATATGATAATGCAATGACATGACCAGCTCACCGAGTCCCTCACTAGAGGGCCGAGTATGTACGTATATATAATATATGGATCGGGCAGAACGTTCTTCGACATTACTATATAATATATGGATCGGGCCAAATATTTCTCGACATTACTATATAATATATGGATCGGGCCAAATGTTCCTCAGCATTATTATATATTATATGGATCAAGCTAAATGTTCTTTGGCATTATTATATGATATCTAGATTGGGCCGAACGTTCCTCGGCATTACTATAGGGTATATGGATCAGGCCATACATTCCTCGGTATTATTATATGAGATAGTATTAATAGTATATAGATGCTTATGATAACAGAGTGATGTAGTTGTTACACCAAGTCCTCAAACAGGCCGGGTACAGTACGTGATGATAGTATGTATGACTTTATGTTATAAGCTACAGGTACAGTAAATAATCAGATGTCATACTTGCCCCTGCATCCCTATGCCAATTATAATTTCCTTATGATGTCTATGCTTATATACTCAGTACATATGTCATAGTGACCCCCCTTTCTCGGAGGGCAGCATGCATGCCCGCAGGTACAGATACACACTTTGGAGATCTGCCAGTATAGGAGTTCCACTCAACAGTTCAGAGGCGCTCTATTATGCCGAAGCCTAGTTTTGGTACTAAACCTCGATGTATATATTTATTTATTCATGGATACGGCGGGGGCCTTACCCTCCTTATATTACTGTTCTTACTCTTAGAAGTCTGTAGACATGTATATGGGTTGTATATGTGTGTGTGTATAGTGGTGCCTATAAGACTTATGTTTTAGGACGTTTCTTTTGTCATGGCAGCCTTATTAGCTTATATGTTATCATGCCTGTTGATTCCTTATGACGCAAATAGAAGATAGGGTTACATACAGTTAGTAGGGGAACACTTGAGTGTCCAGTCTGGGCACCTATCATGGCCTACGGGGTTGGGTCATGACAAATATTAACATGGTTTTCTTGCATTTAAATGGGTGATGTTACTGTCATGGGGATGTTGTGATATGTCATCAAATTAGATAAAAAGATTGTATGAAATAACGTATACAAATTGGAGGTGGTTTTCTTGGCGTGTTGTAGGTATTCATAAGGTTTATATGTTGTGTTGTATGTTGGTTGGGTTGTTGTAGAAATGTTTCAATTAAAATATTAAGACTATGGATCATTAAAGACGGCTTTAGATGTAATTGTTGTATGTGGTTTTTGATAGTTGTTGGATGTTATGAATGTGGGATGCTTTAATCTAGAATAATGTTATGATGAAGAGATTAATTTGTATTAAATAGAATTGGATGTAATAAAATTTCATGATTAGCGTTGGTGTTTGAATGGATAGAATTGGAGTTTCTTGAATTAGATTGGGATGATTGTTGTTGTTGATATTATTGTTAGGGATTATGTGTGAAAAGTGAAGGGATTGTATATGTTAATGTTAGATTTCCATTGAGGTCGTGTGGGGGATGTTCTAAGCCAAGAATGGTGGATGAATTTTGATTAATGTTGTAGCTATTATTGTGGTTGATTATATTATGAGAATGGAAGAATTCGATATGTCAAGTCGAAGTTGTAATTGAGTTAAGGGTTGGTTATAACGTGTGGCTGCTTGTGTTGAATTAAAAAATTAAGTATAGTTATGATTATGCATTATATGGTTAATTGTTGGACTGTTATAAATCATTTTGATAAGGTGTGATGGTTGCACCCTATTAAGAGTAATTCGGTAGCACCGTAGTCGTCATGTAGATAATTAACGAAAGTCGAATATTATGTGAGTTGTTTGGGTATTTTTGAATATTATCTTGGCTTGTCTTGATATGGAATTTGAATGTGTGATTGTTAATGTTGCTTGGTGATTGTATGGATGGTTTGAAAGTGGGGAAAAGTGAGCGGTATAGGGGAGGTGCTGTCCAAATTTTTAGAAATAACCTACTAACGATAAAATAGGTTTTATGCCTTTCCCTAACTTAACCATAATGCTTAACATTTTAATATAGGTTGAGACAATATTAGGCAGCATATACATATTGTGTGCAAGTGAACGCTAAAGGTATGTAAAGCTAAACTTTCTTTCTTTGGCATAATCCAAATAAAACAAACAGACGACGAATGTGTAAATTCAAAAAAACCCTTATTCTTGGATATACTAGGATGTCTAATGTTCTTGATTTTGATAAATTATATTGTTATGTATTAACTCATGTGTATGCTTCAAGCTGTCCTAGTTGGTATAACTCATGTTGTGGTATATATCATATTTTGGTATAATCCATAATTGGTATAATTCATAATGACAATAGAAAAGTACTTGGAATGACTATTGTCTTGGCTTTCAAATAGTGGGTTGTTTTGCTTATTCCATTAAGTCTCTGATAATGATAAAATTACACATGATTGCTAATGGTAACCTATTCATGCATATTATTATTATATTATCCACCGATTCCTATGATAGGCCGGGTATGTTATCATGTATGGATTCCACTACATTATTCATTGAGTCCCTTACTAGATGGTCGGGTACATGATATGATAATATGATGTTATGATGATATGAAGATATGATTATGGCACCGAGACCCATGATGGGATGTGTATGGTATACGTGTACACAACTTTATTCACCGAGTCTCATAGTGGGCCAGGTATGGCATATGATCACGATATGTATGACCTTATTTATAAAATACAGGTACAATGATTTCTTGGTTTTTATACTTGCCTCCTGAACCTCTATTTCAGATGTGATCTCCTTTATAGTATTTTATGCTTTATATACTCAGTATATATTTTGTACTGACCCCCTCTCTTCGGGGGGCTGCGTTTTATGCCTGTAGGTACATATAATCATTTTGAAGATCCACCAACTTAGGATTTCTATCCAGCTATTTTGGAGTGCTACATCATTCTAGAGCATAGACTTTTTGTACCGATCTCTTGATGTACATATTTGTTTATTTAGGGGTATGGTGGAGCCCCATCCTGTCATATGCTATTGTTAATACTCTTAGAGGTCTATAGACACATGTATGGGTTTTATATAGATGTTGTCTGGTTGTACTGATATGACTTATATTTTGGAATATTCCCATTCGTAGTGGCAACCTTTTCAGCTCGCATTTATGTATATAGAGGGATGTTCGTACATGTAATGACAGCCTTGTCGTCTTATGCACTATGCTATCTTATCTTTTGATAATTGTGACTCCCTAGGAGATAAGTGGTTTTGGTATATATGTATATGTGACAGTTTTAAGATGACACTCCATCCATATAAATTTCATGTCATATGGGTGTTGATCAATTATAGATAACAGACGTGTATATGAGTGTCTAATTCGGGCATCAGTCACGGCCTATGGGGTTGGATCGTAACAAAAGTGGTATCAGAACAGTTTATCCTTAGAGTGTCTACAGACCGTATCTGGTAGAATCTTATTTATAGGTGTGTTATGAACCACATCGATAAACAGGGGGCTACAGGACATTTAGGATGTTATCCCTTCTTTTTACTCTAAATCGTGCGATAGAGCTATATTATCAGGATAATTTCCCCCTAACGTAGTATTATGTTTATAACAATGCCTTCAAGGAAAGTGAAAGCTGCCTAGAAGGGCAAGTCAGTAGCAGGAGAGACTAGCCAGGCCTCGAGAGTTACTAGGGATCGTGCCCAGTCTATGCCTGAGGTTTTTCTCCTGTCGGCGAGCTCTATTATTCTACCACTAGAGGAGCTTAGAGCAGCAGTAGATGCAACTACAGATCAAAGGAGCTACTTCACCGCCAGCTCTAGAGGCTTCAGTACTTGAGCCTCCAGCTCCTTAGCCAGGGGTAGAGGATAGGGCTATGAGAAATGCAGTTCAGCTGCTGACCAGAATAGCAGCAGGGCAAGCTCGCAGGCATGGATTAGGGGTTGACTATATGGATAGACATGATAGTTTAAGGGCTCGTGACTTCTTGACTTGTAATCCCCCAGAGTTCTATGGGTCAAGGCCTGGGGATGACCTACAGGAGTTTATCTGATAGGTGCAACGTACGTTGAGGATAATTAAGGCTTCTGAGACAAAGTCTATTAAGTTAGCTTCCTATCGACTGCGTGATATAGATGTTAATTGGTATGAGTCCTGAGAGTTGTCTAGGGGTGAAGGTGCTCCTCCAGCAGTGTGGGGTGAGTTTATGGAGGCCTTTCTTAGACACTTTGTACCTCTGGAGATGAGAAGAGCCAGAGTAGACATATTTTTACATTTGAGGTAGAATGGCAGGAGCATTAGAGATTATAGCCTTGAGTTTGACTCATTGGCAAGACATGCACCCGCTATTGTAGCTGATATAGCTGATAGAGTGCATCAGTATGTGATGGGGATGTATCGTTATTTGATTGATATATGTATAGAAATGGATTCTTAGCCAGGTATGGATATTGCTCAGGTACAAGAATAAGCATAAGGGGTAGAGGATCAACACAGAGGATGTCAGCCCGATAAAGATCATGACAAAGGCCAGTATAAAAGATCTAGATCGATTGGTTATTTTAGGCAATTTCAAGATAGGTAGCCTCAGAAGTATAGTAGATATCCTTCTCGGCCAGCCCAGAGTGCACCCGCACATTTCATAGGTAGGAGATTTGGTAGCATAGGGTATTTAGGAGCCGGTCAGAGCTTTAGGGTTTTAGGTTCACAGATAAATATGGGTTTATGCTAGTCGAGGCCACCTTTGCCTTGGGGTCCTTATTTTGGTAGGCCATATTCTGGGGAATACCATTTTTCTATAGGTGCCTGCTTTACTTGTGGCCGTCAAGGCCATATTATGAGGGAGTGTCTATTTAGGGGTAATCTAAGTGGTGCAGCTCAGCCTACTGGGTCAGTTGTTGTCTCATCTTCTTCTGTAGCTATATGCCCTGTAGGGCAGGGTATTCATACATCAGTAGGCAGTGGTAGAGGCCGTGGTGGATCTTCTAGTTCTAGCGATCCTTTGAACCAGATATATGCCTTGGCTAGTAGACAAGACCAGGAGACATCGCCAAACATAGTTACAGGTATATTATCGATTTTCTCGCGGGATGTATATGCATCGATATATACAAGATCCACCTTATCATATATATCTCCGTTTATTGCTAGTAGAATCAGAATAAAATCTAAATTAATAGAACCATTTAAGGTAGTTATACCGGTAGGAGAATCTGTTATAGCTAAATAAGTATATAGAGATTATTCAGTGATTATATATAGTCGACACACCAAGGCAGATTTGATAGAGTTAGCTATGACATAATTTGATATTATTATGGGTATAGATTGGTTAGCTTCTTGTTATGCTAATATTGATTGTAGAGAAAAAGTAGTTCAATTTCAATTCTAGGAGAATTAATCATAGAATAGATGGGCAATACAACATCGCCGATGGGTAAGTTTATTTCATACCTCAAGGCAAGGAAGATGGTTAGAAAGGGTTATATTTATCATCTGGTTCGTGTCCATAACTTGGAAGCAAAGGTACCGACTCTTCAGTCAGTTCCGATAGTTAATGAATTTTCAGATGTATTCCAGATGAGCCTCCAGGTCTTCCTCTTGAGTGGGAGATAGAGTTTACTATAGATGTATTGCCAGATACCCAGCCTATATCTATTCCTCCCTACATAATGGCTCCCGTAGAACTGAAGGAGTTGAAGGAGAAACTATGAGACTTATTAGAAAAGGGCTTCATTAGGCCCAACACATCACCTTGGGAAGCACCGGTATTATTCGTGAGGATAAAGTACATTTTATGCCTTTCCCTAGCTTAACCATAGTGCTTAACATTTTAATATAGGTTGAGACAATATTGGGCAGCATATACATATTGTGTGCAAGTGAACGCTAAAGGTATTTAAAGCTAACCTTTATTTTTTTGACATGATCCATATGTAACAAACAGACGACGAATGTGTAAATTCAAAGAAACCCTTATTCTTGGATATACTAGGACGACTAATGTTCTTGATTTTTAGGTCATGACAAATTGGAATCAGAGCGCTAGGTTCACTCATCTCATAAGTTAAAATGTAGGGTGTCCTGTAGAGTTTTGTGGATCTATACGTAGACGTCCGTACTTATCCTCGAGAGGCTACAAGATATTTAGTAGGATGAACTCCTTTTTTTGATTCCTTTCATGCGAGTTATTCATATCAAGTATTGTATATCTCTAATCTATTCCTTCTGTACAGATGGTGAAGACTAGAGCTAGAGTTACTGAGAGTAAGTCTGCACCTACTACCCGACCCTAGTTTACGGGCGAGACAAAGGACGTAGTGGAGTTAGGGGATGAGGCAGAGCTAGGGGAAGCACCTTCTCATGTCTGATCTAGAGAGTTATCACCTAAGTCGGTGTATGAGCATGAGGATCATTATGAGCAGTAGGCTAAGGTGCAGAGGCTAACCCATCCTCTAGGAGTTCACGATAGTGCTCCAATGCTTCAGGAGTTATTGATTAGATTATTGGCTAGATGGGATAGTGTTCCGACTCTTGGTGTTCTTCCAGGTACTTCAGGCTCTCCTATCATAGTTAGTACTAAGCCACCAGTTCAAGGTCCTAGTGTTTGGTTTCAGACTCTGGGATCTTCTTCTGTGCCATCTACCATACCTCTGAGATTTATAGCTCTGCCAATTTCTGCTAGTGTTGCCATGTCATTAGCTGAGCAGAAGAGCTTTGAGAGATTTGTTCGATTGGCACCTCCCAGATTTGATGGTATGGTAGGGGAGAAGGCTTATGATTTTCTGACTGAGTGCCATGATAAGTTGTTAAACCTAGGTATTCTTGAGGCATATGGAGTAGCCTATATTTTGTATCAGTTCACAGGGGTTGACAATGAGTGGTAGAGGTCGATTATAGCCCGTAGAACTCCTGGTTCCCTTATGATGGGTTAGGAGCAATTTTCAGAGGTGTTCCTTGAGAGGTTTGTGCCTTATAGCCTCCGTGACCAGCGTCGAGATAAGTTTGATAGACTGGACCAGGGATCCTTATCAGTATTTGAGTACGAGGATCCTTTTCATGAGTTGTCTCATTATGCCATGTATAGTATTCCTACTGAGTTCGAGCAGATCCACAAGCTGGTGAAGGGATTTGTGGGTTATCTCCAGCAGGCTACAACTTCCCTTGTATTTTTCGATGGTACCTTCTAGAGTGTTATTGACCATGCCAGGATGATTGAGAGCATTCAACATGCTACATAGGGCAGTGCCAAGAGGTTCTGTCTGCAGGGTCAGTTTAGTGGTCACTTCTCCAGAGGCAAGGATTATTCAGGTTTAGGTACCCACGACTATCAGGGCAGACCAGTCTAGGCAACTATTCAGGGCTCAGATGGTACAAGTAGATCCAAGTCGGGTCAGATATATTTTAGTGGTTCTTTGAGCTCTAGAGTACGTATTGACACATTTGGTTATCCTTCACGGGGTTCAGGACCTCGAGGCTGCTTTGTATGTAATGAGTTTGGGCATAAGTCCCAAGATTTCCCCAAACGTGCTCCTTCTACTAGAGGCTTGGGACACCAACTGTTCATCCTATTCCTGCTCCCGTCGTTAGAGGCACTACACAAGGAACTAGAGGTGGCACCAAGGATTCCAAGGGTGGATCTAGAGGTGATGCTCATGGTGGTTCACAAGCCAGGGGTAACCTTTAACTATGCTATGCTATACCAGGTAGATCTGAGGTGGAGGCCTCCAATGCAGTTATTACAGGTATTATTCTAGTTTGCCAGCATCCTGCTTCAGTATTATTTGACCCACAGTTAACCTATTCTTATGTGTCAACATATTTTGATATGGGTAGTGATTATGCATGTAAGCCTCTTACTATTTCTATTACTGTTTCTACTCGGTAGGTAAGTCCTTAGTGGTAGATCGGGTATATCGAGGGTGTTTGGTGATATTTTCGGGTAGAGATACCATTGCAGACTTGATTCTATTATACATGCTTGATTTTGATATGATATTGGGTATGGACTGGTTATCTCCTTCTCATGCTATATTAGATTTTTATGTAAGGACTGTGACCTTAGCTTATCCCGGTTTTCCTAGCTTGGTATGGAAGGATAATCCGAGTTCGTATCCAAAAAGGGTAATATCTTATATTTGTGCTCGTCATCTGATGGACAAGGGTTGTTTGTCTTATTTGGCTCATGTAAGTGATCTTACTGCAGAGTCACCTCCTTTAAAGACTACGAGGGTAGTGAGAGAGTTTATGGATGTTTTTCCCACAGACTTGCTGGGTGTTCCTCTTGATCATGATATTAATTTTGTAATTAATTTGGGGCCAGGCAGCTAGCCCATCTCTATTTCTCCATATCGGATGGCTCCTACGGAGTTGAAGGAGTTAAAACAACAATCAGAAAACTTGTTGAAGAAGGGGTTTATTCGGACTAGGTTATCACCGTAGGATGCACCGGTCTTATTTGTGAAGAAGAAGGATGATACTATGAGGATGTGTATTGATTATCGATAGTTGAAAAAAGTCACCATAAAAAACAAGTACCCTCTTTCTCGCATTGATGATTTATTTAATTAGCTTCAGGGTGCATCGGTGTTTTCCAAAATCGAATTGAGGTCAGGTTATCATCAGTTGAGAGTTTAGGAGTTTGATATCACAAAGACTACCTTTAAGATGCGTTATGGTCATTATGAGTTTGTGGTTATGTCCTTTGGGTTGACTAATGCCCCGTCTGCTTTTATGGAGTTGATGAACTGGGTATTCTGGCCTTACTTGGACTCAATTGTGATCATGCTTATTGATGACATCTTGATTTATTCCAAAATGAGGCGGACTGTGTTAGATACTTGAGGATAGTCCTTTAGAGGTTGACAAAAGAGAAGTTGTATGCAAAATTCTCCAAATGTGAGTTTAGGCTCAAGTCCGTGGCATTCTTGGGTCATGTGGTGACCAAAGATAGTATTATGGTCGGTCCGACCAATATTTCAGCAGTTCTTGATTGTGTTAGGCCTACTTCGACTACTGATATTTAGAGTTTTATTGGGTTAGAGGGCTATTATCATCGGTTTGTTTGGGGCTTCTCTTCTATTGCAGCCCCATTAACTAGGCTAACTCAAAAGATGGTAGCATTTCAGTGGACCAATGAGTGTGAGGCGAGCTTTCAAAAGCTCAAGGAGTTATTGACTTCAACACCTATTCTAGCCTTACTCGAGGAGGGTGTGGCCTTCATTGTATTTTGTAATGCTTCAGGAATCATCTTGGGTGGTGTTTTTATGAAAAAGGGTGGAGTTATAGCTTATGCTTCTTGATAGTTGAAGGTACATGAGAAGAACTATCCTACCCATGACCTAGAGTTGGTGGCAGTGGTGTTCGTTCTGAAGTTTTGGAGGCACTATCTCTATGGTGTTTATTGTGAGGTGTTTATTGACTATCGTAGCATTAAGTATATCCTCTTCTAACTGAATCTGGACATGAGGCAGCATAGGTGGTTAGAGTTATTGAAAGACTATGATATCACAATTCTTTATCAACCGAGCAAATCTAATGAGGTTGCGGATGCCTTAAGTCACAAAGCACCTAGTATGGGTAGTTTGGCCTTCCATAAGGCGGATGAGAGGCCTTTGGCTTTGGAGGTTCAATCATCGGCTAGGCATTTGGTCTGACTTGATATTTCTACACATCCTAGTATTTGGCCTTTGTGGAGGCTAGTCTACCTTGATAGACCAGATTCGGGCACACCAATTTGAGGATGACAAGTTGAGGACCATTCAAGACAAAGTATTAAGTGGTGAAGCAAAATCAGGTTCTCTTGATTCAGAGAGAGTTTTGAGGATTAATAGTTGTATTTGTTTGCCCAAAGTTGCTGATTGGGTATGTATGATATTGGAGGAGGCTCATTGTTCTAAGTATTTGGTTCACCTGGGAGGAGCAAATATGTTTCATGACTTGAAACAACACTATTAGTGGTGTAGTATGAAGAGGGACATTGTTCATTTTGTGGCTTAGTGTCTGAATTGCCAACATGTGAAATATGAGCATCAGAAATTAGGTGGTTCTATGAAAAGGATGCCCATTCCCGAGTGGAAGTGAGAGCGTATTACTATGGACTTTGTGTCTGGATTACCCATGGCATTGGGTAAGTATGACTCTGTTTGGGTGATTGTGGACCGATTGACCAAATTGACCCATTTTCTTCCGGTGAAGACTATCTACAATACGGACCAGTTAGCTAAGATCTACCCTCAAGAGATTGTTAGGTTGCATGGGGTTCCTATCTCTATTATGTTGGATCAGGGTTCAGTGTTCACCTATCACTTTTGGGAGGCATTGCAGCATGGTTTGGGCATGCAATTAGAGATGAGTTCAACATTTTATTCCCAGATCGATGGCTAGTCTGAGCAGACTATTCAAGTGTTGGAGGATATGCTTAGGGCCTTTCTGATTGATTTTGGTGCCCCATATGACCAAATCTTTCTCTTAGCAGAGTTTTCCTATAATAACAGTTATCACTCTAGCATTCAGATGGCACCACTCGAGGTATTGTATAGTCGTAGGTTCTAGTCACCTATTGAGCGATTTGATTCAGTTGCGGTTGATACATTGGATACTGACTTGCTCAGAGATCCTATGGAGTGGGTGGATTTGATTTAGGGTCGACTACTGATAATCTACAGTCGTCAGAAGAGCTATGCTGACAGGAGGGTTCAACCCTTAGAGTTCATGGTGGATGATTACATGTGGCTTAAAATATCACCCATGAAGGGTGTGATGAGGTTTGGGAAGAAGGGAAAGCTTAGACCGAGTTTTATTGGCCCATTCGAGATTTTGAGAAGAGTGGGTGGGGTGGCTTATGAGTTGGCTTTACCCCCTAGATTGTCGGCTATCTATCTGGTGTTTCATGTCTCCACGCTTCGCAAGTACATACCAGATGAGTCCCATATGATCTCTTATGATGCAATAGAGATGGGTCCGAATTTGATTTATGAGGAGGAGTCGGTACCCATCCTAGACAGCTAGATTTGTAGGCTCAGGATGCAAGGAGATCCCTTTGGTCAAAGTACAGTGGAGGCATCAGCCTGTTGAGGAGGCGACATGGGAGTTAGAGTCAGATATGCGGGCCTGGTACCCTTAACTTTTTAAGACTCGAGGTAGTTTCCTTTATCTTATGTTCGAGGACGAACATCTTTTTAGTGGAGGATGTTGTAATGACCTTAAGGGTCATTTTAAGAAATTTGCATGAAATTACCATTTTACCCCTATTATTAGTGCCCCCAAGTACTTTTTGTTTAGTTTGTGTTGAAGAATGTGCTAAAGTCTTAATAGATAGTGAAATGAGCATATTCTTGAGTACTATAGAGTTAAGAGGTGAAAAAGTTATTTTTGGTACCAAATAAGCTACGGGTCTCAGAACGGGAGTCCGTCAGTTTTATCAACTCCAGAATAGGGAATTTGCTCTAGGAGAGTCGTCAGAAACAAATTTGGGGTTGATATGTGAATTTGAGGTCTTGAGTTGAAAAGTAAAGTTTTAAATGAGTTGGTTTGACTTTGGTCAATGTTTTGATATCCGAGTGTCGGATGAGAATTCTGTCAGTTTTGTTGCATCCAAAACGTCGAGTTTGGTCTAGATGAACATTGACTTTGAGTTCCGGGACCTTAATCATCATTTTTGAGTTTTAGGCCAATTTGGGGTATAAGAGGGTATTTTGGTTAAAATAACTTCTTTTCAGAACTCTGGCGATTCCATTGAGTCTGAAATGTTGAATTCAGTGTAGCAGCATATTCGGGTTTTTTATCGGACTCCGAATGATTTTCGAGGGTCCAACCGAGGGAATTTTTGGCTAGTGTTTTAGGTGTTGTTTCTGGTTTTTAGTGCAGGTCCATTTTTTCTTCGCGATTGTGAAGAGTTCATCGCAATCGAGACCTGCTCAGATTTCATTATACACGATCGCGAATCTTTACACGCGATCGCGATGAGTCTTTTTCTAGTGCCTCGCAATCATGAGAATAAGTTGCTCGCGATCGCGATAAGTATTTTGTGCGTGAACAGTGTTAAGTCGTGAAAATAGTCCCATTTCCAAAAAACCACCATTGTTATTGATTTTGAGCTTTGAGTAGGAGATTTTGGGTCAAGTTCTTTAAGGTTTTCATGTGGGTAAGTTCCCTTTTCAATTTTCCATCATTTATCTATGGATTTTCTTCCTTTAATCCTTGATTAAGCCTAGTTTAAAGTGAGAATTGTTGAGGGTTTTAGCGCTTAAATTTCTATTCGGTTTTATTTATTTCTACCTTGTTTCTTGGCCTATTTTTATGGAGTTTTCACCCACAAACTCCCATCAATGAGTAGAATATGATTTTTCAATAAAATTTCAGATTTTAACATTTTCAAAGTTAATCAATTTTTGGCGGCAGCGTAGACAGAGTGGGACTTTTCTACGTGCAGGTGGGAGCGTTCCTTAGTCTATTTTGTAGATTTTGATTAATTCCTTATACTCAGTCAGTTAAACCTATTGAGTACATGTGGATTGTACTCACCCCTACTTCTGTGTCCCTTTTTGATGTAGATACTAGCTAGGGTGTTCAGCGATAGTTGATTCCAGCGGATATATTATTATCAGATCAGTGGTGAGATCTTGGGATCCAGATCACCTCTAGTCCATCTTTCATTTTTAGTCTTTTTTTCTATATTCAAAAACTTAAACTGTGTATTCAGACTCAGATTTATATTTAGATGCTCTTTGCACATATGACACCAGGTTTTGAGAATTATTTCATCGTTGTTGCCCTTTTATTGTATATGTCATGGCCTGACTTCCCTTTTGGGTGTTTCGTATGATTTTACTTTTGTCTGATGCATCGAGATGAGGTTTGAGATGCGTGTCATCATGACCTCGATTTTTAGGCCGTGACACAACAATGGAGATATCAACTTTTTTCTTTTGGAAATTAACGATGAACTTGTAAAGAGAGAAAAAATAATTTCTGAAAATTAACGATGAACTTGTTAAGAGAGAGAATTTTTTTTACAAATATGGAAAATATATCTATCATTAAAGTGCGTAACAACTACATTCATGATAATAAAAGGAGAGATAAACTTTTTACCTTTGATATAACCAATGTAAAAGATATAATTGAGACTATATTAATATGCTGCTATTATTGAATATAAAAATAAAAAGAGAGAAAAGAGTATTTTTGATTGAAAATCCAAAAAAACATTAATTATCAAACATCTAAAAATTTACACGTAAATTAATAAAAAATGAAATTAATAAAAATATATAAAAACAATTTTGAGGTGGGTAAAAACTACATTGATGGTAATAAGAGGAGATATAAACTTTTTACCTTTGATATAACCAATGTAAAAGATATAATTGAGACTACATTAATAGGCCTTTATTAATGAATATAAAAATAAAGAGAGAGAAAAGAGTTTTTTCTTATTGGGAACACAAAAAATCATTAATTATCAAACCCCTAAAAATTAGCACGTAAATCAATAAAAAAAATGAGAAAATGGAATTAATAAAAATACACGAAAATAATTTTTAAAATTAATTTATTGTCAAGTTTGTAATTAAAAATTTAGTTTTGTAAAAAAAAAGTAAGTGTACATATTGTTAATAGGGATCTTAAACTGCATATTCTTAAAATTTTTCCTTATATGAATGATTCTAATAATATATATGAGATAGTGATTTAATTTGTTATATATTATATTTGGGAGAGAAGCTTATACATAAACTATGCAATGGTTGTTATTTTCTTAGTTCCAAGTGCACTGACTTTTCTAATAAATAAAAAATCCGAAATAGTAAAGAATTTCATGTTGAGGACTCTTCATCGTCAATCACAGGAGAAAAAGATACAAATAGATTCCAATTAGGAGAGGGTGTATGCACTTTCAATTTCTTTAGCTTTAAGGACACTTCCTAGAAGATACTCAATTTTTATTCCTTCTGTCTAAAAAAAGAATTTAGCATACTCAATTACTTTGACTTCAACTATTTTATCAATTTAATAATATTTAATTTAATTTTTCAGTTGAATGAATATTGTACTTATCTCAAGGCAATTGTTGTCCCACACAATTTATTTTTATTATATTTACTTTTTATATTAGTAGATGTAAATTTAACATGCAATGCTTCCCTTTTATTCTTTCTTTGTTTGATTGTAATTTGTTTTGATTATGTTATATAACTATATTTTGGGATATAATTCATTCGTATCATAGTTGGATTTTTAAACTTATTTGTTGAATTAGAAATATAAGGTTATAATTAACTGTAATCTTGATATGCAAAGCTTTTATTTGAATGATAAACTTATAAATTTAGGGTTATAGTCGATCCTTTCAATTTAGGCTTAATTACTAATTAAGGTCGAAGGCGGATCATGTACATTATTCGTTGTAAATTGAGTTTAATTATTTTTAAAATTAAGAATTCCTAAAATATTTGGTAAGAGTAAAATATATGATAAGAGATATTAAAAGAATTAATAAATAAGAAATTATTAATGTCAGTAGGTGAAAAAAGCCCTAAAATATATGAGAAGAACTTGATAAAATAAATAGATGGAGAAGTCTTTATAGAACGGTATAAGGTGAAAATTAAACGGGTTGTCCTTTAAAGTTGTTCTATATATAAGGTGAAAAAAGGGTTGTCCACTAAAGAAGTTCTTGATAATTTCAGTATATATATATATATATATATATATATATATATATATATATATATATATATATATATATATATATATATATATAAGATAATGTATGTTTAACCCAATAAAAGGATAGATGACAATAAAGATATATTTGATACTACAGGTTGAGGGTGTTTTGAGGAGAATCAAGAAACATGGAAGAGAGTTCTTGAAAATCATACTTCATCTCTAAACGATGAAGAACTATTTAGACAAGTCGATGCAACATGTATCAATTTTTGAGTTCATGTGGTGGTGCTGAAAGAAGGTAGCAAAATCCAAAGATTATATTTCTAATCTTTCCTTATTTCTTTTTGTGTATGTGATTGATAGGATTTCTATTTCAGTTTTATTGTAAAAAAATAAAAGCATAACCATATATTGATAAGTGATTAGTGATAATGATTGATTATGGTACATATCTATTAATTCATGAATTAATATACTCATGGTATTATCATGATTTTTCATAAATCAACCAAATACCAAATATTATTTGAATCTTTTATAGTCACACATTATGTGCAATACACATAGACTCAACTAATCTCTATATTAAAAGCATGAAAGTCCTTAGAAATTTTAATTGAATTTTTTGTCCTTCATTAAAAGACTCTTGGATACGGTTTCCCGATCGGAGATCCATGGATCACAGACGGTATCTCCCCATGGCCTTTCGCCTCTGAAAGCGTCCTTCCTTCTCAATGCCCGGGCATCCATCCAATGCATTCTTTTCGACAATATCATCTTTTTCTATTTTTTACATTATTATTATCTTTATTATATTAAATTGTATAATCACGTAATGAGTAGAAGAAATCCTAAAATAATTAGGCAATAAGACTATTTACGTGAAGGAGGAGAAATTCTAAAATAATTAATATGATTCCTAATTATTTGAAAAAGTTAGTATCATTTCTGGTTTAATTTTTACTTATTTATAAAAGGTAAGAACTCTTAATATTGAGTACTTTAAAACTAAGTAAAATTTTGCTTCTTACATCTTTCCTTAATATTGTAATACAGTTAACTTTTTGTAAAGAATTATATAAATAGATAGGAGTCAATGAAAGATAAAGTTAGGAATGAAAAAGGAATTAAATACATCTCCTAGAAAATTACGTTTTCGCATGGGGTAACACTATATAAGAACTATGAATGGGTGCAGATGACCACACTTTCGGTTAAAAGTGCTGAATACATGTTCTCTTTTAGAGTTGTTTATTTACTAAGGCTGCTTCCTTGCTAGTATTTTTATATCTGATTTTATTTTTGTAATTCCAAATTGTTGGGATAATATTTTTTGTAGATATTTTCGTGATATATGAAAAAAGGACAACAATGAAATTATCCTAAAACCTGATGTCATGAGTGTAAAGAGCATCTAATACAATGATCGAATCTGATATACATCATAAGTCTTTCAGTAATAATAAAGACTAGAAATAAAAACTAGAACTAACGGCAGTCTGAATCCCAAGACCATACCACTAATCTGAATGGTAAATATCCGCAAGAGAAGAAGATCAGCTACCGCGCGAGATACCCTGACTAGGATCTGCATCAAAAGGGACACAAAAGTAGGGGTGAGTACAATCCACATGTACTCGTAGGTTTAACCTACTGAGTATAAGGAATTAATCAAAACTATTAAATAAACTAAGAAACGCTTCCACTGCACGTAGAAAAATCTCATTCCGGCTACGCTACCGCTAATTTATATAGTACGACGCGAATAAAGTAAACACATAAATACAATTCAGTATCACAACTAAACAAATGTGTCAAATATCATAGGTATCGATGGAATGCAATGCATTATGATGATGCAATAATGGGATATTACGATGGGATCAAGGCTCTCGCACAACCTGTTATATACACCTACCGAGCTGTGCTACCAAGCAGGACCCATAGAGGTCTCACAAACCATGTATCTCATCACAAAATCAATGTACCCACTACCTCACCACCCAGCTCGTGGCTAAGGACTCATGATACTAATATCTCATTTGCTTTCCACCTACTCGTGGTCAAGGCTATATGAAAGGTGTCACATTTTCTTTCTCAGAAAGGATTTCCACAGTTCTCAACTTCCCAAAGACCAATAATAATATGAATAGAGATGAATGCATTTACAACCTATAAGGTATGGAGGTAATATTCAACTCAACATGTAGTATAAGGTCAAAGTTCTCAAAACTTAACCTAAACATGATATTCACCCTCAATAAATAGTAATGGGAGGGAAATACTTCAAATTGAATGTTCACCCCTTTCTCAACAATATCTCTATACCCAGCATGCTCGAACCCTCAATTCAACCCCTCAGGTGGACTTTACAAGTCAAATAACCTCTTCACATCTCTAATTCAATTAAGTCATGGATACACAGTCTCAATCACAGATAAAATATCACATAAGGCCCCCTCACGGGCTACACAACACATATAATCCCCCATACGAGCATCACAATATAAATTATCAGTCCCAAACTATTCTACGACCTCATCCCGAAGTCTACAATATAAAATTTGACTAATTACCCCAACTTAGCCCCAAGAAGGATAGCCAAACCTACCTCAATTGTTGAAACCGCACGAGAATGCTCTACCGTACGAACAACCTTTGAATTCAATGCTTAAAATAACAACCCACTATCAAGAATGAAACATACGCGTCATAAGGAGTCCAATGACACCCACATTGATAGGTTTCGGATCGGGGGGTAAAATAGTCCAAAAATTAATCATTTTTGAAAAGGGTCAAATCTAAAATTTTATTGAAAAATCACGTTTTACTAGCAATAAGTAACCCATTGAAAACCCCATAAAAATAGAGTTCAAAACGAGTTAGAAATTAACATTTTCTTAAATTTGGATTAGGGAAGAAAACAAGGAATTTGGAGTTTGAAACTAAAGATTGGGAGTTGAAATCATGATATAAATAATGGAATATAAAATATTTTAGTGAAATATAAGGGTGGGCATAAAATACCGAAAACCGAATTACCGAATTGAATTGGCTATTTCGGTATTTTGGTATTCGGTATTCGATAATTCGGTTCAGTATTCGGTACCAAAATTTAATATTTCGGTATTTCGGTTTCGGTTTCAGTATTTATAATTATATTGTTCGGTATTCGGTATTTACCGAATACCAAAATTATTTCTGTTGGGTGGGCCTCCTAAAACTAAAAGACTCATTTTAACATAAGGGGCTATAGGCCCACTATAAGTCCAGCCCAATTTTTATGCGTTAACAACCCGAAATTCAGTACCCAGACCCGTTTGCCTGCCTACAATTCACAGCACTCTAAAAAGCCCTAAAGTATTTTCCCCATATAAATACATCCGCATAAAACCCTAGCTTTCCTCTGCACTTTCATCTCCTCTAGTCTTCGGCCTCTCCGTTCTCTGCCACCAAAGTTGATTTCACGAACGGCCGCCCCCTATTTGACAAAATGTCGCAAGAATCACTAGTCCTCCGCGGCACCATGAGAGCCCACACTGATTGGCTCTCATGGTACCACTGCACCAGAAAACAGTCCAACTTTTAAGAAAAATCCCCGTACCAGCCTTCGTGATTCGCTAGAAATACCATACACACAAATCATATCTGCACTCCTACTAAATTTGACGTTTTGGATTCAATGAAATCATTGGATTTTGAATTTGAGGTATCCTTGCCCCAAAATCCAATAAGTCGTAACTAAACTAGTTTTGGCACTTAAAATACCCAAAATACCCTCGAACCTCTAAAAATTACCACAAAGCCATTTCTAGCATTAGAATCACCCTCCAAAACCATTCGAATTATCAAAAATCCGATACGAACTCGATTTGTTGACCAAAGTCAAACTTAGTTAATTTAAAATCAAAATTTTCAACTTGAAACCTCAGATTCACACATCAATCCCAATTATGATTCCGACAACTCCCCTAGACCATTTTTCACATTTCAGTGCTTGTGGAACTAACAGAATCCCATTCTGAGACTCGTAGCTACGGTTGGTACCGAATACCACTTTTTAACATCTTAACTCTATAAAACTCAAAAATTTTGCCAATTCACCAACTATTAAGACTTTACCACATTCAACCATAGAAACTGAACAAATAACACTCGAGCACTAACGATATGTGTAAAATGGTAATTTGATGTAAATTTTTGAAAATAACCCTGAAGGTCATTACAACATCTACCATTATAAATGATGTTCGTCCTCAAACATAAGATAAAGGAAAGTTCCCGGAGTCTCAAAAAACATAGGGTACCGAGCCTGCATATAAGACTCTAACTCCTAAGTTGCCTCCTTAACAGGCCGATGCCGCTATTGCACCTTGACCGAAGCAATCTCTGTGGTCCTGAGCATATGAAGTTGCCTTTCTAGGATAGCTACCGGTTCCTCCTCATAAGTCAAATACGGACCCAACTCTACCGCATCATAAAAAATCACATAGGACTCATCCGGTATATATTTGCAAAGCATAGAGACATGAAACACCAGATGAACAACTGATAGTCTAGGGGGTAAGGCCAACTTATAAGCTACCCCACTTATTCTCCTCAAAATCTCGAATATGCCAACAAATCTCCAACCTCATCACACTCTTCATGGGTGATACTTTAAACCACACACAATCACTTATCATGAACTCTAAGGGACGAACCCCCTATCAGTATAACTCTTCTGACGACTCTAAGCTATTAATAATCAACCTTGAATCAAGCAGAACTGCTCCATAGCATCTCTGAGTAAGTTAGTATCCAATGCATCAACCGTAACTAAATAAAACTACCCAATGGATGATCAACACCTGCGACCATATGATGCCTCAAATGGTGCCATCTGAATATTAGAGTGATAACTTATTATAGGCAAACTCGGCTAAGGAAAGTGTTGGTCCCATCGGGCACCAAAATCAATCACATTGGCCCCAAGTATATCCTCCAACACCTGAATAGTCTGCTCAGATTGGCCATCAGTTTGGGGATGGAATGCTGAACTCGTGTCTAGTCGCATACCTAAACCACATTGCAATGCCTCCCAAAAGTGAGATATGAACACATAACACCGATTTAACAGAATAGAGATAGGCAACCCATGCAACCTAACAATCTCATGAAGATAGATCCTAGCTAACTGCTCCGCATTGTATCTAGTCTTCACCAGAAGGAAGTGGACTAATTTGGTCAATCGGTCCACAATCACCCAAACAGAGTCATACTTACCCAATGCCATGGGTAATCTAGACACAAAGTCCATAGTAATATGCTCCCACTTCCACTTGGGGATGGGCATCCTTTGAATAAGACCACTCGATTTTAGATGCTCATACTTCACCTGTTGGAAATTCAAATACTTAGACACAAAATCAACAATGTCCATCTTCATGATACACCACCAATAGTGTTGTTTCAAATCATGAAATATCTTTTCCGCTCCCGAGTGAATTGAATATTGGAACAATGAGCCTCCTCCAATATCATACGTACCCAATCACCAATCCTGGGGAATACAAATATGCCTATTAATCCTCAAAACTCCCTCCATATCAAGAGAGGATGATTTGCTTCACCACTCAATACTTTGTCTCAAATGGTCCTCAACTTGTCATCCTCAAACTCGTGTGTATGAGTATTATCCATCAAAGTAGACCTCGCCTCTATAAAGGACAAAATGTTATGATGTATATAAATATCAAGTCGGACAACCTGCCTAGCCAATGACTACGCCTCCAAATCCAAAGGCCTCTCATCCGCCTTAATAAAGGCCAAACTACCCATACTAGATACTTTACGACTTATGGCATCCGCTACCATGTTAGCTTAGCCCGAATGATAAATATTGGTGACATCATAGTACTTCAATAACCCCAACCACCTACGCTGCCTCATATTCAAATTCAGCTGAGAAAATATATACATAAGGCTACGGTGATCAGTGAAGACCTTACAATGTACGCCATAGAGATAGTGCCTCTACAACTTTAGAAAAACACCGCTGCTGCTAACTCTAAGTCATAGGTAGGATAGTTTTTCTCATGTACCTTCAACTGTTGAGAAGAATAGGCTATAACTATACCCTTTTGCATTAATACGCCATCCAAGCTGACTCTTGAAGCATCACAAAACACAATGAAGGCCACACCCTCCTCGGGTAAGTCTAGAATAGGTGCTGAAGTCAATAACACCTTGAGCTTTTGAAAGCTTGCCTCACACTTATCAGTCCACTGAAATACCACGATCCTTTGAGTTAGTCTAGTCAATAGGGATACAATAGAAGAGAAGCCCTGCACAAACCAACGATAATAGTCTGCTAACCCAATAAAGCTCTAAATCTCGGTAACTGAAATAGGCCTAACCTAATCATGAACCGCTGCAACCTTGGCCGGATTGACCATAATACCATCCTTGGTCACCACATGACCCAAAAATGCCACAAACTCAAGCCAAAACTCACATTTGGAGAATTTTGCATACAACTTCTCCTTTCTCAATCTTTGAAGGACTGTTCTCAAGTGACTAAAATGGTCTGCCTCATTCTTGGAATAAACCAAGATATCATTAATAAATACAATCACGAAAGAGTCCATATAAGGCCTGAATACCCGGTTAATCGACTCCATAAAAGTATTTGGGGCATTAGTCAACCCGAAAGATATAACCACAAACTCATAAGACCTATAATGAGTCCTAAATGCACTCTTCGGGATATTATATTCTCGAACTCTCAACTGATGGTAACTCGAACTCAAATTAATTTTAGAGAACACCGATACACCCTGAAGATGGTCAAATAAATTATCAATCCGAGGAAGAGGATACTTGATCTTGATGGTGACTTTGTTCAACTGTCGATAGTTAGTACACATCCTCATAGTACCATCCTTATTTTTCACAAATAAGACCGGTGCACCCTACGGTGATACACTAGGCCGAATAAACCTCTTCTTCAACAAATCTTCCAATTATTCTTTCAACTCGTTCAACTCCGTCGGATCCATCCAATAAGGAGAAATAGAGGTAGGCTTGGTGCTTGACTCTAAATCAATCATAAAATTGATATCACGGTTAGGAGGAACACCCAACAAGTTTGTAGAACACATCCATAAACTCCATCACCACCCTCATAGTCTATAAAAGAGGTGACTCGATAGTGAGATCACATACATGAGCCAAATAAGACAAACAACCCTAATCTATCAGATAATGACCACAAATATAAGATATCACCCTCTTCGAATACGAACTCGAAATACCCTTCCACACCAAGCTAGACAAACTAGGATAAGCTAAGGTCATGGTCTCTGCATAATAATCTAATATAATATTATAAGAAGATAACTAACCCATACCCAATATCACATCAAAATCAAGCATATCTAATAAAATCAAGTCTGCACGGGTCTCTCTACAATAATATACTACCAAACATCCCTGATATACCCAATCCACCACTAAGGACTCACCTACCGAGGTAGAAACAGTAATAGGCATATCTAAAAGCTTACACATATAACCACTACCCACATCAAAATAGGTCGACACATAATAATAAGTAGAGCTTGGATCAAATAATACCGAAGCAAGATGCTGGAAAACTGGAATAATACCTATAATAACTGCATCAGAGGCCTCCACCTCAGATCTACCTGGTATACCATAGCATAGCTGACAATCACCTCTAGCCTGCGAACTACCATGAGCACCACATCTAGCTCCACCCTTGGAACCCTTGGTGCCACCTCTAGATCCCTGTGAAGTACCTCGCATGACTGGAGAGGGAGTAGGATAGACAGCCAGTATTCTGGGCCGTCCAGTAAAAGTAGCACACTTAGGCAATCTTAGGCCTTATGCCCAAACTCATCCCACACGAAGCATCCTCGAGGTCCTGAACCCTATGAAGGATAACCATAAGTTCAAATATGTCCTCCGAAGCTCGAAGAACCACTATAACTAGTCTTCCCCAATCTAGATACCTGAACCCAAATACTCTCTGCCTCTGGAGAAATAGCCACCAAATTGGCCTTGCTGGCGAAACATCTTGGCCTTGCCCTATCTAGCATGCTGAATTATCTATATCATCCTAGCATGGTCGATAACCCTCTAAAAGGTGCCACCTGATAGAACAAGAGAGGCTGTTACCTCCTGAATATAACCAGCGAACCCATTCACCAACTTACGAATCCGTTCAAACTTAGTAGGGATACTAGACATAGCATAATGGGATAACTCATGAAAGAGAGCCTCATACTCAAATACAGACAGAGAGCCTAATCCAATCTGTCAAACTTATAAGGTTCTTTAGGATGAGAAAGGGTTTCACAATTTCCTTGCAAGAATTTCTAATACATCGGAATAGGAATCGTCGAACAAGACCAAGAGGATCTCTGAAAAATTGAAAATTACTAAGTGTTACACCCCACACTTCTGAGCTTAGAGTGTCTCTTAAGCTTCTTGGAAGTTATCAAGTGAGTCGAATAGTATACTACACTATCAAACAACTCTAAGGAAAGAAGAATGAGACACCCCATAAGAGGGAAGGTTGGAAATAGAGTCGTGAGAATCCGAAAAGAGTTGGATGCCAAGAAATGAGTCGTAGGAATCGATCTACCTATATAAGCTACTAATTTAGAAGTCTTATACACTTGATCTACTTAAGGATATACCAAGCTTACGTAGAATGGATTACATAGGCTCTTAAAATAAGACGAGATTACGAACCCATGAGGAAGAGAAGGGAAAGACACATGGCATCCTAGGAAGTCAACACGTGGCATTACCTTAAGAAAGAAAGTGACCCACCTGCTTGGGTTCAAGTAGGTGATCCACCTACTTGGGGGTGGGCCCCACCAAGGACACGTGGCAGTATGTGATTGGTTGCATGAAATGACGTGACTTCCTAATAGCGTAACACATGTCACCCTTAGGGGATGCCATGTTTCACTCTCCCAAAAGTCTTATATATATGTATATGGTGACTAAATACTTCATTTCATCCAAAATTCAGCCTAAAACAAGAGAGAAAACGTGAGAGAAAGAGGCAGCCATGGCTTGAAAAGGTCAAGGTAAGTTCTCCAATTTTCCTCATGAATTAATTATCTATGGTGTTTATAAATACTTTTGAGGTGTATATATGTATCTTATGATACATACGGAACCATATCTTCAGCCCTACACTTGGAAAAGATAGAAGAAAGTTGAAGGAAAACCTAGAAAGCCAAAGAAGGAGGGTTACGGGTTGGGGCTGCCAAGGTAAGCCTCTGAGTTTCGTTCTATGAATTAATTATTTAAGGTATCCCATAGTTATATAATGGTGTTTTATAATATAAAATTCCAATTTGGGGCAGTGGAAAAGGGACACAAACAATCCACCCCAATTCAGCACATCAAGAAGTTTCTGAGATGCAGTTTTGGCGAGTTTTGGCCAATTTCGGGCAAGGTAAGGTTTCTCCTTTAAATTTGGACTTTATGGTGTTGTTATGGAGTGTTTTAAATGCCCTATGTGTGGCTTTAAATTTGAAAATGTCATATAAAGGCTTGACGTTTGAAACAAACTAAATTTGAGTCGCTATAGTTGAATTATCGTCGAAGTAAAGTGTTGTGCTTGTGGTGTACTGCTGCAGATGTGTGGGGGTGTGTTGAAGGGAATAAAAGTGTTCTAAATTATGTGTGGGTTCTTCTCGTTTCATCCACCTGACCTCTCGTTTCGTATAATTAAAGGCATTGCGAAATAAAGTCTAGAAACCCTATTTTGGTATCGTAGTTTCGAGCGAGTCGTTTGGAGTTTATGTTGTATATTATTTGTGTGAATTTCTTAAACATATGCTGCATGTTATATTTTTTTTGCTGTCTATAGGTATTAGGGGTGCAATTGGAAATTCAGATAGGGTACATTATAGGGGAGATGCTGCCCTATTTTCGTTAACATCTTAACTAATTAAAGAACTAGTCGAGGAGACGAACAAGGAAATAGATTCCATGAATACTAAGGTGCAACTTAAGATGATGGAAAGTAAAGAGGGTTTGATATTCGTATTACTTCTGTGTTGAATAGGTTCAAAGGACGATGAAGCGAACGGGATAAAGAGTAACTCATAAGAGGTATGTGAAGCTTTTCCTTGGCATATTTTTGGCATAAGTATGTAAAGATATCTTTCTTTCCTTTTGGAGTGTCTTAGCCATAAGTAAATTGTATGTGAAATGTGGGGGTAATTCCATTTCCAAAACTCCAAGTACGCCTCATAACCCCTATCCACTTCTTAGTATTGGAACTTCTGTAAGAATTGAGTATTGCTTGTTAAGGCTTCTACGTGTCAAAAAGTAGTGTTTGGAAGGCTATCTCTCCTTTATTTTGATAGTTACTTAGTATGAAAGTGAGTTTGTGATTCCATAATTATCCACCGAGCTCTAGGATGGGCCGGATATAAAATATGTACATGATGACCACACAAAGGGAAGTACAGACTAAATAGAGCTTGTTCTCTTTCTTTTTGACATGTCTTAGTTGTAAGTGAAATATGATATGAACTCCGGGGTAACTCCATTCTTAGCGTCTCCTATTTTCTTTTGAATATCGAACTCTTGTAATAGTTGCACTAATTCCCTAGAAACTTCTATGTATTTAGGAGATAATGAATGTACGAGCTCTAGGCCTTAAAGACTATATGATACTAAGTGTTTCTGATTCCATAAATGATTTGTCCCTATGTTAATACATGTATAGGGTCCCCGAGATTACAATTGAGACAACCTATAATGACATTTAGAGGACACTCGAGATGACTACACCACTACTTGAGTCCTCAAGCAAAAGCTTAACTTTCTTATTCTGTCGGGTCCCCGACAATGTTTTAAATTGCATACGGTTACTCACTACTCTACTCGTACATACTGTAACCCCTCTATCACTGAGTCCCGAGCTAGGGCAGATTCTCGTGCACAGTTCACTGCATTATCCCTTGAGTCCCTCACTAGAGGGCCAGGTAACGATGTATATATATGATGATGTGTTGTAATAAGGTGGTGAGGGCACTGGGTCTATGATGGTTTTATAGATGTATTCACTGGATCCCTAATAAGGCTGGCTATATGGTATAATTTAAGCATGCATGCATTTATGATTTACAGAGTATAGGTATCGAGGTTTCTTTTATGATATATTTATCCCCTACTTCTCTGTCCCAATTATGCTATGTTATATTTTACATACTTGGTACATATGTCGTACTGACCCCATTTCTTCGGAGGGCTGCATTTCATGCCCACAGGTACAGATACAGGTTTTGGGAGTCTGTCAGCTTAGGATTCTATTTAGCTTAGTGGGAAGAGACCCTATTGTATCAGAGCCTAGTTTTGGTACTGACCATTGATGTATAAAACTATTTTGTCTATTCAGGGGTACGATGGGGGCCATGTCCTGCCATATGTTGTCGTTAATATTTCAGAGGTCTGCAGACATGTATATGTGGGTTGTGTATATCAGTTTAATTCAGCTGGGTCTACATGATTTATGATATATCTTATCATGTTATGGCAGCCTTGTCGGCTTGCGTGCCCTTTCATGAGGCGATATAAATGAAAGAGGCTACAAGTTTATGAAAATATTATCGCCCAATAGGGTTCTGATGCATGGCGTTGTGTTGTTTATAGTCCAGTTTGACTACACTTCATTTATATGCATTGCATGTTTATAATTCGATGTGACAACAACTGGTACATATGTATAAGGAGGGTCCAGGTCGGACCCCAATCGCGGCCTACGGGGTTGGGTCGTGACACTAAGTCCCAAAATGTGACTTAGCTACTGGAAAAGGGCATTCAATTTTATTGAAACCAGTGAAATTGCCCTTCGCGATTGTGATCTGGGCCTCACAATCGCGAGGTACAAAACCCATCGCTATCGTGATGGTCAACCAGGAGATCGTGATGCCAAGGTCTTAGGATTTCTTGATCGCGGACCTCTATGATGCTAATGCGATGAGAAAAAGCTCTTCCCCAGCAATTCAACCAGTCCTAAACTTTGGAGAATTGATATTTTCTCCAATGGGGGTCCAAAATTCATTCGGAACCCCAAAAACGCAAATGGACTATGCTACCCAGCTGGAAGCAACATTTCGAATTTAATGGAATCGACGAAAATGACCAATAGAGGTCGTCTCATTGAAATGTTGACCAAAGTCAATGCTTTAAAAAAAATACTCAAAACACATAAACGGCCAAAAACTCATTCCAAGCACCTCAAGAACCAAACCAAAGATCTTTTTAGACCAAACTCGGTGTTCCAGACTAAACCGCACTGACAGAATTTTTATCTGAGTGCGTTTACTCAAAGTGTTGATTGAAATCATACTTGGCCAAAACTTTAAAGTTAAAATGACAAATCGTACAAACTCAAAATGAATACTCCAAAACCCAAACCGAACTTTTTTCTAGAAAAAAATGGACCTTCCAGAGCTAATAAAATTGTCAGATTTCACATACGACGCCCGAATCTCCAAATTTGACTAAAGTCAACTCTTTCGAGCCTTAAGTCTAAATAATGGCCAAACAACCTCAAAACTCAACCGAATATCATGGGAAGCATAACACCCATCCCAACATCACATGAGAGCTATAAAGAAGCTCCAGCAAGGGGTAAAATGGTAAAAACATATAAAAGAATAGAAATGACCTTGGAGGTCATTACAATATTCCTTACTAAAAGGACTTTCATCCTCAAAAGTCAAGGAAGAAAGGTATCTGGTGGCTTAAAAAGATTAGGATATCAAGTCCGCATGTCCTGCTCAGTCTCTCAAGTAGCCTCCTTAACCAGATGATGCCTTCACTAGAATTTCACTAATGGAATCTCCTTAGACCTCAACTTTCTAACCTGCCTGTCCAAAATAGCCATAGGCTCCTCCTCAAAGGATAAGGACTCATCAAGCTAAACCGAATCCCACTGAAGCACATAAAACTCATTTGGGATGTACTGTCGTATCATAAAAACATAGAATATAGGGTGAACACCTAAAAGTGATAGGGACAAGGACAACTCATAAGCTACCTCACCTACCCATCTCAAAATCTCAAAAGGGCCAATGAACCTGGGCCTAAGCTTACCCCTTCGCCCGATCTCATCACGCTGTTCATGACACGACACTCGCAGGAATACCCAGTCACTAACCATAAAATCCAAGGGTCGAACCCTCCAATAAGCATAACCCTTCTATATACTCTTGGCAGCATGAAGTCTCCCCTTGATCATACGAACTCTACCCATCGAGTCACACAACAAATTGGTGCCCCAAGGCCTAACCTCAAAAACATCAAACCATCCTACTGGGGAACGACATCTCCTACCATACAATTCCTTAAAGGGAGATATCTCAATGCTCAAATGGTAGAAATTATTATATGCAAGCTCTGTTAAGGACTGATCCCAATGTCCCCTAAAATCAAGAACACAGGCCTGTATCATGTCCTCCAAGACCTAAATAGGCCTCTCTTACTGACTATCTGTCTGGGTGGAAAGTTGTGTAGAGCTCGACTTGAGTACCCAATTCTCTCTTTACAGACATCCAAAAATGTGAAGTAAACTAAGTACCACTATTTAAATTGATAGACACTAGCACCTCATGCAATCAAACCACCTCTAGGATGTAAATCTAGGCTAACCTCTATGAAATGTAGTCTGGATTGATAAGAAGTGAGCGAACTTGGTTAACCAATCTATGATGACCCAAATCAAAGCAAAACATCGGGAGACACATGGCAAACCCATTACAAAGTCCATAGCTATCCACTCTGACTTACACTCCAGAATAGGTGGGTCAAACCACCTGGCCTCTTATGCTCGAACGTAACCTACTGATAGTTCAAGCACCAAGACATAAAAGTTGTGATGTCCTAATCATCCCACACCACCAGTAATGTTGTCGTAGGCCATGGTATGTCTTTTCTGTACCAAGATGAATGGAATATCTGAAAAAATGGCCTTTTTTAAGGATAAGCCTAACTAACTCTCCAACTCTAAGAACACAAATACGTCTCTTAATCCTCAAAATCCTTCCGGATCTAAGGTCTCATTCCTAGCATCTCCACTTTCTATCATGAATCACCCTCAGTTGTGGGTCATTAAATTGATGTGCCCCAATCTGCTCCATCAAAAAAGACCTGGCCTCCACACAAGCAAGTACCCTTCCGGCTCAAAGATATCAAGCCGAACCATTAGGTTAGCTAAGGACTGAATGTACGAAGCTAAGGGTCGCACCTCAATAGATAAGAATTCCAAACTCCCCATACTCATCGCCTTCTGGCTCAAAGTATATACTACCACATCTAACCAGCGCAACCTCAAATTAAGGTCATTTTGGCTAAAGATGTACTGAAGACTATGATGGTCAGTGTAGATCTCACAATAGACACCATACAAGTAATGCCTCCAAGTCATCAATGCAAAGACTACCGCTGCCAACTCCAAATCATGTGTGGGGTAGTTCCGCTAATATACTTCAGCTGTCTGGAAGCATATGCAATAACTCTACCCTATTGCATCAGAGCACAACCCTCGCCAATACCTGAAGCATAACAATACACTATAAATTCCTAGCTCTCAACAGGAAGAGTAGGAATCACAGCTGAAGTAAACAAGGCCTTGAGCTTCAGGAAGCTCGCCTCACGCTCCTCAGACCACTAAAGGAACATTCCTCAGTGTTAATCTTGTCAAGGGTACCTCTATGGATGATCAAACATGTGCTGGGGTTGGCTCAAACTAGGAGCTGCATCAAAAAGATGCAGAAGTGCAATATAAATACAAAAACATGGGGTACTCAGAAGGAATTATAGGCCGACCGAGCTAAGAAAGATCAAATATACAATAAGCATCATGTTAATACTAATAATTATAGGGGAGAAGAATAAAACTACAATCACGGGGAAAGAAAGTACGGGAAGATCATACAAAAGTCAACTAAGTCCAGCAAATCAGGTAATCACATTTATTAAATATATAAAGAATGTATACATGTAAACTAGTAGATAAGGATCAATATTCCCGAAAAGTATAATGGAGCACCAAGAACAACCCTCGAGCTCATCATTATCATGATAATAACTCGGATTATGTATCAACAGGCCAACTAGAATTCACATCTAGAGCTTATCAATGATGAAATAATAAGTCAGATTATGTATCAACGGGCCTCCCAAAATTCACATCTCGAGCTTATCAATGATGATAATAAAAGTGTATCCTAAAATCATTAAAAGGGCCGCCCAAAATCATACCTCGAGTTCATCATCCATGAAATGCCATAAAGAAGTACCACCAGTATGTTTTAAAATTCCTTATGCTTATTCATCAACCAAAAGTCTTAATCTCATCATTTATTCTTTCTTTAAAAGGTTTTTAACACCGGCGAGGTAAAATCAAGACAAGTAGCATGTCAAAAAACATATATTACTCAAACCAGGTAAGGATCCCATCAAGACACCAACTCACTAACCTGAAACTTTGGTGTACCAAAAGCACGGCCTCGGGCCTAACATTTCAATGCCAAAAGTAAATAAGACATAGGCATAAGCCGAAATTACAACAAGCGGGCAATCGAAACCAAAAAAGTCAAACAAGTGGCATCTTAAGTTCAAATCACCTAGAATCAAGTTCTAAGGATCCTAAGTGATGCAAACAAGTCGAGATATCACCCAAAATAAAGCTCTAATGGTTAAAATCCAAACTAGTTACTAATGATGATCATCGACTCCAAATTACTCAAAAGAATATCAACACATAAATTACCAACCTAATCACACATAACTACTCAAAATATACCAATTTTAACCAAGCAAAGTCTTACAAGAGGAATCCATAACCTACCTCAAGGTCGAAACTGTACACGAACCGATAAACCAGAGCCTTTCCCTTTTAGACCACCTCCGAATGATGCTACTCTATCAAATTATCAAAGAACACATCAAAAAAAAGCCAATAACACCCACATTTCTATATTTAATAACGAAAACAAAATCTGGTCAAAATTCGACATTGGGACCCACATACGAAATTAAAAAACCAACTCTATCACAAGGTCCCCAATAGCTCAAGGAAATTATGCCCCCAAAATAGGCATATTCGGAGACCGGAAGAGCTCAAACAAACCCCACCAATTTCAAGCCATATAATAGTAAAAAAAACAAGGAAAGAACAAATTTATGTGAAACTTACAAGGTTTTTTAGGATGAGAAAGGATCTCAAAACATCCCTGCAAGAATTTCCAACACACCAAAATAAGAATCGTTGAAAAAGACCAAGAGGAGCTCTCAAAAATAAAGATTACTAAGTCCCAAATGGGACTTAGCTATTGGAAATGGGCATTTAAATTTTACTGAAGCCAGTGAAATTGCCCTTCATGATCGCTAGCTGAGCCTCGCGATTGTGAGGTCTAACTCAGCTAACCCATTACAGTCGGATGGTCAACCATGCCATTGTGATGCACAGGTTCTCAGGCCTTTGCGATCGCGAAACCTGGGTCGTGAATGTGATGAGTAAAAGCTCATCTACCAGCAGTTCAGCTGGTGCTGAACTTTAGAGTATTAAGATTTTCTTTGATGGGGGTCCGAAATTCATTCAAAACCTCGAGAATGCAAACAAACTATGCTACACAATTGGAAATGGCATTCCAGATTCAATAGAATCAACGAAATAACCAACGGAGGTCATCTTGTCGAAGTGTTCACCGAAGTCAAGGCTTTCCAAAGAAAACACTCAAAATTCACAAACAACCTAAAACTCATTTTGAGCACCTAGGGAACCAAACCGAAGGTCTTTCCAGAACAAACTCGGCATTTCAGAGCTAATCACTCTGATAGAATTTTCATTCGAGCGTGTTTACTTTAAATGTTGATCGAACTTAAACTTGGCTAAAACTTTAAAGTTAAAATGACAAATCATACAAATTCAAAATGAAGACTCCAAAACCCAAATCAGCCTTCTTTCTAGAAAAAAATAGACCTTTTGGAGCTGATGAAACTGTCAAAATTCCCATACGATACCCAATTTTAGATGTTGGCTAAAATCAACTCTTTCAAGCCTTAAGCCTCAAAAATGGCGAAACGACCTCAATACTCAACCAAACACCTTGGAAAGCATTCCACCCATCCCAAAATCTCATAAGAGCTATAAAGAAGATCTAGGAATAGGTAAAATAGTAAAAACATGTGAAAGCACATAAATGACCCTAGAGGTCATTACATCATCGAATGGAAATTTTGAGTGTGCCGTTGAGTCCGGAATGTTGAACTTGGTTGGGTGGAATAGATCATTTGCATGCATGAGATTTTGAATGAATCTCAAGCACCCAATCAGTGACTTTAAAAATGAGAATAATCCGTTGGTGCGCTGGTGCATCATATCTGGTGCACCTTCGCCTCTATTAAGGCAACCATTTCCATCATTTACTTGGAAATTTAAGTGATGATTTCTTGAGCATTTGGAGCTCAAATTGAGTGATTCAAAGGTCTAATTTGTAGGATTTTCAAAGAAGAAGTATATTTGAATGTTATTAAAAATGGCGCCGTTGCTGGGGTATATGGCTTAGCAATTTTCTTTAGTTTTTACTTTGATTTGTAGCCCTTATTATTTAGTTTATTGTTTTTAAGTATTGATTTAGCATTTTTTTATTATTATTATTATTATTAATAATAATAATAATAATAATAATAATAATAATAATAATAATAATTTTTACTCTTCTTGAGATGTCATTGAAAAAAGTATGTAGTGATAAGTGTCCTTGTAATTCTTGTACTTTTGATATTATGGATTTTTACAGGTTAATGTTTTTCAACAAGATAATCCATATGGAGACATGGAGGATTTTTTGATACTCCTCTATAAAATAATAACTAAGCTCATGTATGAGGTATATGTTTGACAAGGATATTTACAAATTAAATGTTGAGTTGAATGCAAAGATTGACGCGTTTGACACCCAACAAATTAGTGAGAAAGAAAAGATGCTTATGGCCAACTTGAGGAGCTAAAATTGGAGGGACAATTATTTGATCATACTTTTATTGAGGTTTTCACTATTGAGAAGAGTACACTAGAGTTATGCAATGAAACAAATAATATTATTTTTAAAAACTCTAATATGTGTAAATATGAGGATGTCAATAGCAATGAAATTCATGAGTTAGGACGCATTGAACCTCATTCTAATCATTGTTTCCACATTATTTTTAGATGATGAGATATTAATCGAGCCATTTGAGCAAGTGGATGAGTTTATGGAGGAGGAACAATATATCT
The DNA here is from genome assembly GCF_947179165.1 of Solanum dulcamara. Classification (NCBI taxonomy): domain Eukaryota; kingdom Viridiplantae; phylum Streptophyta; class Magnoliopsida; order Solanales; family Solanaceae; genus Solanum; species Solanum dulcamara. The sequence goes on along the minus strand of NC_077246.1, from coordinate 32,870,616 downwards.
ATATTCTTGAATTTATTGTTTCAAAATCAAAAAAATTATATTCCTTATTTAAAGGCCAAGAATTGCAACATACAATTTATATTGCTTGGTTCCCTTATTTTTGTACCACCACCTTTTGAACGAAATAGAAAAAATTGATGTAAAATTGGGGTGGAATTCATATCCTCAAAGTAAAAGAAAAAATAGTAATATTGATGGTGACGTTCAATCAGGCGCTTCATAGGAGGCAACCCATGTGGAAACTTGATGAAGTTTGAGTAGTCAGGTGACCAACGTTGTGCCGTGACGTTAAATCAAGCTCTTATTGGGAGGCAACTCAATTTGTAGTGTAGCTTCTTACTTTTATTAGTGTCACTTTTTTTTTGTTTAGGTTTTGCAGATTTGGGGAAAGTCTGAGTACCCAAATTTGGAGCTAAGGAACACGTGTTGAGCTTAAGTGTGGGGTACGCGCGATCCTTGATTAAAATTGAAGAATCATTTTGCTAGCTAGGCCCGAAAGGGTCTTAGGGGGTATTTCTTACCTTTCTGCTGAATCTCTTTTCTATAAATTGCTTTGGGGACAAAGCATGATTTTAAATGTGGGGTGAAATTTCTTCAAATATTTTAAGGGTGAAATATGCTATAGTATTTTGTTTATTTATTTTTAGTTGATTCTTTTAAAATAGTCTTTTTATGGTTCTTAGATTATTTTTTAGAGCATACTTCGTCCACCCCTTGGTTTTTCTTTTCGGTTATTTTCCGAGGAGGTCCCTTTGAATCGAGTATCTTTTTTTTTTAGATTAGATTTTTCTTTTTCTTTTTATTTATTTTATTGGAAGAGAAAAGAAAGGACCTTTTTGATTTGATACTTTTTATTTATGCTTAGTTTTGAGTGTATCTTCTTGTGAATGCTTGAGTACTCATTAAATTACATGCTATTTGACACCTAAGCTCATTCTTGTAGCTCTGTATATAATTTATTTATTTTATTATTTGTAATGACCCTATCTATCTTATAAGTAAAATTGATCCATCTTGATTGAGACTTGTGCCATGTGTGGTGAGGTGGTTTGCATATATTACATATTTTGCATCTTAGTCTAGAACTTGCCTTGCATGCTATTGAAGAGAAATAAAAAGTATTGCTTTGTTCAAAAAATGATATTAGGCTTTTTTTGATTTGTGTTGTAAATTTTAGCCTTTTTTCAGATATCATATCATTAGTTAGCCCTTTTGAGCATGCAGCCTTTTATTGGTAGCCATATATATGACTTGAATATATTGTTGAATCCCTAATTTTTGTGCCTTTCTTCCTTGAGTGATGTAGCATAGACCTATTATAATTGTTAAATTTAAAGAAATGGAATATTTTAGTGAAAAAAGGTAATCGATGATAGCTGCAAAGTGATGAAAAAACCATCTTGGAAAAAATGTGACATGAAAAATAGGAGAGAAAAATTACTTGAAAAAAATAATAATAATGATTGAAGCATTCTTGACGAGATAAAATTACTAGTGAAATAATTATTGAAGAGGAGGCTTAAAATAAAGAAAAAAACAATGGGTGATGAAATCTAAAAGTGCAAAGTGTTTAGGGAAGTGTAAGTCACTTTTATATAATTTTCCTACACATCCCCTAGCCTACATCACAAACCATTAAAGTCCTATTTGATTCTATTCGAGTATGCTTAATTAGTGGAGATGTGCATGATGGGCAAAACTATGGTTCTTTATACACACATGTGAATTCTTTAGTGAGTGCGAGAATTGTTCCTTAATGCTAAGTCCTTAATTTTTATTCAACTCATAAATTGAGTGTGTGGACTATTTCTTCTTGTGAGGGCACTTGTTTCATGATAGATATGTGATTTTATTAGCTTTCTTTGATGGAGTACGTGAGCAAACTTAAATTTGATGAGTTAGAGTCCTTTCTTGAGGTTAGTAGGTTAGAGGTTTGTTGTTTTTTGTATATTTTGCTTAATGAACATGTTATACCCCGTACTTTTGTACCTTGGAATGCTTCTTAAGATTCTTAAGCCTTGAAAGGTTCTTAAATTTCTGGAAGGGTTCTTAAGTTTCTTTGAGCTTCTTAAAGCTTCTTGAGCTTCTTAAAAGTTACCATGTGAGTCGGATAATCTATAACGCTATCAAATAACTCTAAGGAAGGGAGAATGAGATTACCCATAATAGAGAAGATTGGAAATAGAGTTGTAAGAATTCGGAAGAAGTTGGAGACCAAATAATGAGTCGTAGGACTCGACTTACTTACTTAAGCTACCAACTTGGAAGTCTTACATACTTAAGCTACTTGAGTACATTCCAAGCTTACGTAGGAAGAATTACATAGGTTCGTAAAGTATGATGAGATTACGAACCCACGAGGGAAAAAAGAAGGTGACACATGGAAGCAACTGGAAGTGCCACGTGGCAGCACCTGGAGCATGGGGGTGGGGTCCCACATGCCATGTGGCAGCCCATGGTTTGAGGAGGTGGTGTGTTCTCCCACTGAGGTCTTGACACGTGTCACCACTTAGGGATTGACACATGTCACCCCTAAAGTAGCCTATATATATGTGTGTGTTATGACTTTTAGCTTCATAATTATCCCATAAGTTCCATACTTCTCTAGAAAATTTAAAAGAAAAAAGGAAGAGAAGAAACCTTAGAGCTATAGAGAAAGTAGTGGCGACCAAGGGGAGAAAAAGGTAAGTTTTCCAATTTCATTCTGTGAATTAAGTATTTATAGTTTACCATGATGGTATGAAGGTTCTATTAATGTAAATTTATGGTTTGGAGCAGCAACAAAAGGTAAACAAACAGCTACGAAGTTTTAACTGCGCTAAAAGAACTTCCGAGGAGAGTTTTGGCAAGTTTTGGCGAGTTTTGGGAAAGGTAAGGTTTTCTCTTTCAAATTGGAGTTTATGATATTGTTATGAATTATATTACATGTCTTAAATGACGATATAAATGGGAAACTTGTATAAGGATGCTTGACGTTAGAAACAAACTAAATTGAAGTCGTTATAGTTAAATCGAAGTCGAGTAGTGTGTTGTGATGTGGTGCTGCATTTGCAGCTGGTTGGATGGAGTGTTATAGGGATGGAAAGTATTCTAAAATGGGTGTGGGTACTTCTTATTACAGCCACACGACCCTCTGTTTCATATTATTAAAGGTTTTACGAAATAAAAGTTAAAAACTCTATTTTGGTATCGTAGTTTTGAGCTAGTTGTTTGGAGTTGTATTGAGTAATGCTGAAGTGACTTGATTTTATATATAGATGCTGGTTGTTTTTGGTAATATGGCTGCTAAGATTAGCAGTTGGATAGGGCAAGTTATGGGGGAGATGCTGCCCGATTTCTGGTAACTTCAGAACTAGTAATAAACTAGTCGAGGGATAGGGACAAGGGAATGATTCCTATGAATACTTGGTTGTGGATTTGGAAGTTGGACAGTGGAAGGTTATTAATCTTAGTGTTTCTTCCATTTTAAATAGGTTCAAAAGACGACGAGGCAAACGTAGTGAAGGGTAACCCATAAGAGGTATGTGAAGCTACCTTCTTTCTCTTGGCATGTTTTTGGCATAAGTATGTAAAGCTACCCTTCTTCTCTATTGATATGTTTTTGACATCAGTTATGATGTTATAATTAAATGTTTATAGTATCGAGTCCCATAAAGGGTCGGGTATGACCGAGTCCCATAAAGGGCCGGGTACGACCGAGTTCAATAAAGGGCCAGGTACAATATAAGATGATATAAGTATTCACCGAGTCCCATAAAAGGTTGGGTATGACCGAGTCCCATAAAGGACCAGCTATGACCGATTCCCATAAAGGGCCGGGTATAATATATGTATACGATGGTAAGATGACATGATTATTGACCTAGCCCCATAAAGGTCTGGGTATAGTATATATATGCATATGATGATATAATGATACATTTGTAACACTGAGTCCCACAATGGGCCGAGTACAGAATATGACACTGAGATACATAATGTCGTTTTATAAGATGCAGGTACAGTAATTTATTAATTGTTATACTTGTTCCCTGCATCCCTATGTCAGCTGTGCGTTCCTTGTGGTATTTTATGCTTAACATACTCAGTACACATATCATACTGACCCTCTCTTTCCAGGGGGGTTGCATTTCATGCCCATAGGTACAAATACACACTTTGGGGATCCTCTAGCGTAGGAGTCACGCTCAGCAGTTCAGAAGCGCTCCATTATGCTGGAGCCTAGATTTTGGTACTAACCCTCGATATATATATTTATGTGTTCACGGGTACGGCGGGGGCCCTGTCTTGCCTTATGTTACTGTTCTTACTCTTAGAGATCTGTGGACATGTATGTGGGTTGTATATGTACGTGTGTACAGTTGTGCCTATATGTCTTATGTTTTGGGTCATTCCCTTTGTCGTGGCAACCTTGTCAGCTTGCGCGCGTGTTCATTATGGAACGACCCTACATGTTATGATAGCCTCATTAGCTTATATGTTGTGTTACCTTATATTGTCTGTTGGTACGTTATAACTCAAACAGGAGGCAGATTTGCTTATAGTTAGTAGGGGTACACGTGATTGTCTAGTTCAGGCACCTGTTACGACCCGCGGGGTTGGGTCATGACAAAAGTGGTATCAAAGCAGTTCATCCTCGGAGTGTCTACAGACAGTGTCTAGTAGAGTTTTATTTATCAGTATGTTATGCACCACATCTATAAACAGGAAGCTACAAGACATTTAGAATATTACCTTTCTTTCTTGTCTTAGATCATGTGATAGAGCTGTCTATCAGGATAATCCCTCCCTAGCAGACTACTCTGTGTATGGCCATACCTGTAAAGAAAGCTTATTTTTGACTCCTATCTTGCAGGTGGGTACAGGCTGTGGTGAAAAATGAAGAGACCAGCTCTAGACAGTAAAGGGACTGCGGAGAAGGCCCCCAAGGTACACATGGGATCTTAGGCTCCAGGACCAAGCAGGTGGAGCCCCTGTTATTCGATTAAGACTGATCCCTCCGAAGACCCTGATTATGTTATGGAGAACGATCCCTCAGAGGGCCCAATGACAGGTTCCCCAGAGCATGTGACGACTAGGGAAGTGGTTCCGGAAGCCACGCTAGCTGCTCTTATGACCAAGCACTATGTTAGGCCGGCTCTTACAGTAAGTGTTATGACATATTTGAGCCCTCTATCTTGGTCGTCAGTGAACTAAGAATTACCTAGCTATCGATGTCTTTTGGATTCAAGCGAGGAAGACAATGAGGGAAAGACAAGAAAATGGCAACCAGATAGGGACGGGGAGCATACTTCACCTCCTAGGTCACCAGGTCAAATTAGAAACTGATCGACTACAGGTAGGAGAGTGATAGGTATAGTTTTGTTGGCTATATTGGGCAATTTGTCAGTTTGGTTTCGGCTTAAGATAGAAAGCCCTGCATGGCTGTAATATGGGATTCTATAAACCTATATATATGTTGGCCCTATGAGACGTTATGGTTGTGATATGATATAATATGGATGTATATATACATTGGCCTTGCATGGCATTGCTGGTATTTCCTGAGTGCAGGTTTGGGATGGGAAGGAATATAGAGGAAACTCTGTCAAAATTTTCCTAAAAATGAAAAGAGAATGAGAGATGGGGTTGTAGTATGTCTTGAAAAGTTGTGTCTACCATAGTGATAAGATTTGACTAAACTACAAGTATGGCTGACCTTGAGGAATGAGTTAATTGCTGACTTGACGGCAATAGTAACTAGGAGATCAATGTTGGTATGGTAGAAAGGGACTTAGAAAAGACTTGTGATACTAAGAGATGCTTTAGAAAATACAAGTAGACCTTGATAGATGAATATATGAAAGCACCTACTGAATTGATAAACAGGGAGAAATTATTACTAGTTATAGCTAAAGGAGTAATGGTGTGATTGAGACAAGAGTACAAGGGAAAGAAAAATTGTAACGGATATGAAGTATGAATAAAACAACTCGTGAGATATTAAGAATATTGTGAAGGATAGCAAGCCTATACTTGACTAGAGGTTAAAATGTTGGCAACAGGGTTATTGGCTACTGATATTGTGATATACAAGTAGCACAAGAGAGAGGATAAGAGATCTTTCCTATGGTAGAATATAAGAGAACTTAAGAGTAAATAAAGGAAGCGAAACAAGCATGAGACATTGCAATAGAAAGAAATTTCCCCTGTAATCTGTATAAGATCTTGAGGAAGGTTTTTGGTTAACATTAGGGGATGAATGTTCTAAAGGGGGAAGGATGTTATACCCCATACTTTTGTACCTTAGAACGCTTCTTAAGATTCTTAAGCCTTGAAAGGTTCTTAAGTTTCTTGAAGGGTTCTTAAGTTTCTTTGAGCTTCTTAAAGCTTCTTGAGCTTCTTAAAAGTTACCATATGAGTCGGATAATCTATAACGCTATCAAATAACTCTAAGAAAGGGAGAATGAGATTATCCATAATAGAAAAGATTGGAAATAGAGTTGTAAGAATTCGGAAGAAGTTGGAGACCAAATAATTAGTCGTAGGACTCGACTTACTTACTTAAGCTACCAACTTGGAATTCTTACATACTTAAGCTACTTGAGTATATTCCAAGCTTACGTAGCAAGAATTACATAAGTTCGCAAAGTATGATGAGATTACAAACCCACGAGGAGAAAAAGAAGGTGACACATGGAAGCATGGGAGAGTGCCATGTGGCAGAAGCTGGAAGTGCCACATGGTAGCACCTGGAGCAAGGGGTGGGCCCCCACATTCCATGTGGCAGCTCATGGTTGGATAAGGTGGTGTGTTGGCCTAATAAGGGATTGACACATGTCATCACTTAGGGGTTGACATGTGTCACCCCTAAAGTAGCCTATATATATGTTTTATGACTTTTAGTGTCATTATTATCCCATAAGTTCCATACTTCTTTAGAAATTTCAAGAGGAAAAAGGAAGAGAAGAAACCCTAGAGCTAGAGAAAAAGTAGTGGCGGCCAAAGGGAGAAAAAGGTAAGTTTTCCAATTTTATTCTGTGAATTAAGTATTTAAGGTATACCATGATGGTATGAAGGAGTTAGTAATGTAAATTTATGATTTTTATAAGCACCAAAAGGTTAACAAACAGCCACGAAGGTTTAGCCACGCTAAAAGAACTTCTGAGGTGAGTTTTGGCAAGTTTTGGCGAGTTTTAGGTAAGGTAAAGTTTTTTCTTTCAAATAGTAGTTTATGATGTTGTTATGAAGTATATTACATATCTTAAATGAGGATGTAAGTGGGAATCTTGTATAAAGATGCTTGACATTAGAAACAAACTAAATTGAAGTCGTTATAATTAAATCAAAGTTGAGTAGTGTGTTGTGATTGTGGTGTTGCAGTTAAAGATGGTTGGATGGCGTGTTGCAGGGCTGAAAGTTAATGGGTGTGGGTACTTCTGGTTGCAGCCACACAGCCCTCCATTTCGTATTGTTAAAGGTTTTACGAAATAAAGGTTAAAAACTCTATTTTGGTATCGTAGTTTTGAGCTAGTTGTTTGGAGTTGTATTGAGTAATGCTGAAGTGATTTGATTTTATATATAGATGCTGGTTGTTGTTTGTAATATGGATGCTAAGATTAGAAGTTGGATAGAGAAAGTTACAGGAGAGATATTGCCCGATTTCCGATAACTTCGGAACTAGTAATAAACTAGTCAAGGGAAAGGGACAAGGGAATGATTCCTATGAATACTTGTTTGTAGATTTGGAAGTTGGAAAGTGGAAATTTATTAATCTTAGTATTACTTCCATGTTACATAGGTTCAAAAGACGACGAGACAAACGTGGTGAAGGGTAACCCATAAGAGGTATGTGAAGCTACCTTCTTTCTCTTGGCATTTTTTGGCATAAGTATGTAAAGCTACCCTTCTTTTCTCTTGTTATGTATTTGACATCAATTAAGATGTTATGATGAAATTTTTATGGTAACGAGTCCCATAAAGGGTTGGGTATGACCGAGACCCATAAAGGGCCGGGTACGACCTAGTCCCATAAAGGGCTGAGTACGATATAAGATGATATAAGTATTCACCAAGTTCCATAAAGGGCCGGGGATGACCGAGTCCCTTAAAGGGCCGGGTATGATATATGCATACGATGGTAAGATTATTGACTGGGTCCCATAAAGGTTCGGGTATGGTATATATACGCATATGATGACATAATGATACATTCATAACATCGAGTCCCATAATGGGCCGGGTACGGAATATGACACTGAGATACATAACATCGTTTTACAAGATACAGGTACAGTGATTTATTAATTGTTATACTTGTTCCCTACATCCCTATGTCAATTGTGCGTTCCTTGTGGTATTTTATGCTTTACATACTCAGTACACATATCGAACTGACTCCCTTTTTCTAGAGAGAGGGCTGCGTTTCCTGCCCGCAGGTACATATACACACTTTGGGGATCCTCCAGCGTAAGAGTCCCGCTTAGCAGTTCAGAAGCGCTCCATTTTGCTGGAGCCTAGATTTTTGTACTAACTCTCTATGTATATATTTATATGTTCACGGGTACGGCTGGGGCCCTGTCCTGCCTTATGTTACTATTTTTACTCTTAGAGGTCTGTGGACATATATGTGGGTTGTATATGTACGTGTGTAAAGTTGTGCCTATATGTATTATGTTTTGGGTCGTACCCCTTGTCAGCTCGCGCGTGTGTTCAATATGGAATGACCCTACATGTTACGATAGCCTCATTGGCTTATACATTGTGTTGTCTTATGCTGTCTATTGATACATTATAACTCAAATAGGAGGCAGGTTTACTGATAGTTAGCAGGGGTACACGTGAGTGTTTAGTTCGGGCACCCATCACGGCCCGCAGGATTAGGTCGTGACAGAGCAGAAATTGTACTTGATGTTTTGAAATTTGTGTATGGCCTAATTGTTTGTATCAATAAAAGTGATGGAATTCCAAGTTTGATATTTTTTTGATGTGGTTTAATGTTTTCTTGAGGACGAGCAAAAATTTAAGTGTGAGGTATTAATGTGATTATTTGCCTCAGATTTAGTCAATATTTGCCTCAGATTTAGTATTTTTATTCATCCTTTTTAGCATAAATTTTATGGATTGTGCTAAATAGTCTATTTTATTTGTAGAATTAAATTGACGTGAAGCTGAAGAAGTCTAGAGCCAAAATGATTTAAAAATGAAGAATTAAAGAAGGAAATCAAGCAAGAAACTTAATGGAAGGATTTGAATTTGATATTAATATTTCTGATGCTGCGTGTGAAATTTCAATTGAAATTGAAGAAAGAAGTCTGCCACATGGTAATTTTCAATAAGAATTACGGTGCAACATACAGAGTTAACGTGGGAATCCAATTATTTGGGTTTTGGGTTTCCTAATTTGTTTTGAACTCGGTTATTTTATTTGTGGTTTTCCACATCTATAAATATTCCTTATAAAATAATTTTAGGACAACGAACACATAACTCACAACTAACTTTTAACCTAGGACTTAAATTTTTATAGCTTTTGAATTTTGAAAGAGCCGTCGTGAAGGCCGAAAAATTATTTTATTCTTTTCTTCTCTATCTTTGTTAAATTTTCTTCAAGAATTGAAGATTTTGAATTTATTCTATTCAATTTATAAGTTCATAATTAAGATTTTGTCTATAATTTCTAAATGTTGATTTTCAAATTATGAGTAGCTAAATTGCATAATTAGGTTTGTGGGAACCATGATTAATTATCAAAGTAAATGTAAAAAGTGATTCTTGAATGGTTTTTATGCATGTATTGTTTTTCCTTTGGCTTTGATTGCATTTGGATAGTTGCAAATGTTAGAACTAGTCTTATTCTTACTTGCTGTATCAAAGAGGTAACAAATGAGAAAAGAGATTAAATAATGAGATTTAAGGCTAATAATCCTCATCTAATTAGCGTGAACAGATCAATGGATAGATAAATCTGGAATCACTGGTAAGGGTTAGCAAAGCATACAACCGTAGATGGATCAAGTTGCGTGGTGATATTCACTTATTTTTTGGATCAAGGACTTAGGTGAAATTAACTTATCGATCTTGCATGCTAAGAACTAAAATCAATCACTAATACAATATTCTTGCCGAGTTATGAAATCATCGGGAACACATTCTTAGTTACTTCTAATAATCTAAATACAAATAAATATTTAGTCCATGCTATTGTTGTTCTTTTTATTTTTGACTTTAATTTAAATCCCCCCTTTTAAATAACGACTATCAAGTTAAATTTTGCTATGGACAATATTCTTCCATATTCTCTATGGGATCGATCCTAACTCATAGTTGGATAAATATATTACAAACGACCATTTATATTTCTTTTCAAAAGTATATTTGAATATTATCAGAAGACAATGTGAGAGAAAACAATTATATTTTTGGGAGAATGAGAGTGGATGGGGAGATTAGGAGATTTAGGGATCTGTTAAACCCTCCAAAATAAGCCCCAAAATGCATAGTATAGGAATTAAAAGAGTGAATAATTCTAAAAACTCCTTAACTTAAAACTACTGGAACCAACTTCACAAACCAATATAGGTTTGCACAACATATACGGTTCTTCATGGTTGGATTCTACAGAATACGTTACGGTTGGTGGATCAGTTAACGGGGCCGTATAAGCGCCCATAAAAGACTTAAACTTCTAGGCTTCTAAGGTCTTGTTCTATGAACTGATCTACGTCCGTGAAAGTCACTATGACCCATAAAATTCAACCATCCTGATCACTGAATTTTCAAAGATTCTAAAGGTGGTCTACCATCCATAAATATTATACGGACCGTAAAGCCCCTCGTAAACCTTGGGCTTGATTTTCCACTTCTGAGCTCTGGTCTACAGATACCATCAAGGGCCGAGATTCCTTTCACGGTCTGTAAAGTGATTTGTAAAAACATAAAATTGCAGACATCAAATTTTTTCTTCATTTTCCAACTTTATCTGAATTAGGCACTTCTGATGTGTTACAACCTCTGCAGTGTTACATTACCAACTAGTCAACTAAAAAAATTAGAAACTTATCATAACCATTACAAAAGATTAAAATTATATAATATTTAAATCATAGTAGAAGGGTATGCCTTTTAGTTTGGGGTGCCAATAGTAGCATAGTTTCTTAGTCTCTCTTCCACTTAGAATCTTAGGTATTAACAATATAGATACTTTTCATGTTGTCTTTAGTAGAGAATGAGTTCTTATGAACTCTCACCATCTCAATGGTACTTGACTATATCATTGCAATATCCTATGAAGAGATTTTCCACTCTTTGTTTTTTAGAGTAGGGGGTAGTGGGTTACCGTGCTCTATCTAGAATCAACCATGTTAGATGTCTTAAGGTAGAGAGGTTGATTGCGCTCTACTCGATGTGGCACATTAGACTCTCTAAGACACTTTAAACTTTGTACTCTAATACTAAGTTTTTCATGACCCAAGCTATACCCTAGGCGTCACACAACGATTAGAATCACGAGGGACTCCAACCAAGCCTATTAGCATACATCACATACATAAGATGAGTAGAAGACATCGATAAAATCATAACGCGAAAGATAAGTCTCAAACTAAAAACCTTTAATGAGAAAAAACTAAAAATAACTTATCAAAATAATGGAGCTAAATTTTATGAAAGTCTAAACATGTCTCTACTAAGTTTAGATGGGGGCATAAGAAAAACTTCAAGCTCACCCATAACAAGGAATAAAAACATAGGAATGATAAAAAGATAAGTGTCTTCTCCTCGAAACATAAGGACTCACCAATAAAAGAAGAAGTTCTAAATCTCTAGCCACGAGTGGGAGGTGCGTGATGATCACTGAACTGTATATTATGATACAATATAGGCAAAAAGTATGCGTTACTATATAAAACACACTAAGTATATGAGAAACATGCATGAATAATGAAAATAGGACATAATCAATATGATAATGGGATGCATGACCAATATCTTAAAACGTGAGTAAAACTTTGAAAATATTTCAACATCATAATCCCATGGTCAATGCATAAAAACATCATCATGGAAACTTGTAACATAGAATATACATTGGTGGAATAGTAAATGTCATTTGGAGAGCCATAAGTCTTTGTGAGAGATACCGTTAACCGACATATGAGATCATGTGAGCTATAACATGGAATTCCGATGTAACTCCTATATCGAGAAGAGGTAGGCTACTTGCCAAGGTAGACTCTGTGATGCCTAAGTAGATCCACTAAGCTACTAAGGAATCAAACCTCAATTAACAAGTGACCATTTCTAAGGAATCAAACCTATACTAAAGGTGATACGTCTTCCTATGGTGGCACGTAGTTGTGGGACAATGGGATTTCTGCTAACGGTCTCATGCCTCTACTAACAGGTGAACCCTCTTATCCGAAGGTCCACTTGATGCTAGGTCAACTCTCAAAAGAATATCATACATAATATATCATAAGCTTTGAAGATGGTAAGAATATAGTAATACCAAGTTCATCATAAATACTTGAAAATTACACGAATAACTCCTTCAACTTATAATGACATCAATAACATATTCATAAATATACTCATCTAAAGCATCAAAATCATGGCAAACTTATTCATAGAAAATCATGGAAAAACCTTCGTGATATCATACTCTACTTGGAAGTAATCTTTATCTTCATTGAAAAACAATTATTCATACTTCATTAATAAACATCATTAAAATCATAGTTCAAAAGCTCATAATGCATGAATAATTCTGAATCCTAAATTGGTAATCATAAAATAGTCATAGTGCATGGGACACTATAAAATACATTGAAAACATGTAATTCAATTAAAAACATGCATGAATAGACCATCAACATTGAATAATAACATAATTAAACTGACCTATATTCTTATAGAGTACTTCACCATTCACAAGCTCTTAAAAAGAAATTTTAGTGGGTTTGGATTGTTTTATTCAATGTTTAACACAATATTTATATGGATGAAGTATAATTCAATTCGTTTTAGCTCAATGCGTCTATATTTGATCTAATTTACTTATTTTCTGCCACTACGATAAAATAACATAAATGTTATGGCTTCAATCTCTTGTTCAGTTGTTGTTTTTCCATTTTCAGGCACTTGACAATGAGCAATACTCTTTTATTCTATTTATCTATGTTTATTTTTTCTTTATCTTTTTCTTATATGAAAATAAGTTTTATTCCATTCACCATAAAAGTGACAACTTAGACTAGTACACTAACTAATTTACATATATATATATATATATATATATATATATACTATTACTAGATAAAGTGCCCATGCTCCACACGAGCTCGATGTCACTATTTCTATCACATACGAACTACTTTAAACAATTTTAGCTTCATAATTTCCAACTAAATTAAGTAACATTTAATTCATAATGTTGTGTTTGAGACATTTTTTTACACACATAAGAAAGTTCAAACAAAGGAATTTAGGTGAGCTTAAATATAACAACGAATTTGTCTAGTAATTAAATTATGAGTAACTCAATTAGATTTTGATAATACATGAGGTCGTTCACATTGAGATCACAAAGAATTTTGTAGAAAGATTTGCTCGGGCTAACCACGGACCTGACAACAAAATGGTCCAGCTCTATGTGAAATACAAACTCTTCCTACAAGTCGAAGCATAAAGAATAGTGGCAACACCAGTGAAGTTATCACCTCCTACTTGACACCAACAACTTAATATTGTATGATACTTTCCATTTTTATTTTAAATAACAAAATATCATGATGTTTAATTGGGTGGCTCTGCAGTCATAACCTCTAAGTTAGAAGAATCAACTATTTACAATGATAACTCTGTAGAAACTGAGAACTTCTCTTCAGTCTGTCATTACTACTTACTGGAAGGCATGTGATAGGAAGACATCTTGTCTCATATGGCTGACATTGTTTGTATTACTTGAAGAAATACCTGATTGCGAAAGACAACTTCATGATCATAATAAAGGTTCAACGCCAAGAAAGCATGTCTTTAAAGAACAGGAAATTTGAATCCTTGACAACTTATATCTTGAAAACACTTGTATTTTCTAATTTTTTAAGTCACCACCACATGTATCTCTCAAAATATATGAGAAATTATTTACATATAACTCCCACATAGAAATTCAAGCAAACAATAATTTCATAATGATTGAAATAACTATTTTCAAGTGCTAAAATTGAATTAGTTGGCAACTCTCTGAAATTATCTATTTTAAGCATCACAAAGAAATTCTACATCTAAATAATCAAAACTTTTATCATCACATTAGTCATGTCTATCGAGGAGTAATATGACCCATTCAATCCTGCATCAACATGGGGAGGAAAACAGAAAAGAAAAGGATGAGACTGGAGAAGTTGCTTAAAGACATTCTTTAAATGTATCTATGCTGCAATTTCACTTGTCAAAATATTATCAAATAATTAAATGAATTTTGAATCATATAACCTGGAGAACCAAATAAAAAAGGGCATCCCGGTAAACTAAAGCTCCCGCTATGCGCGGGGTCCAGGAAAGGACCTAACCACAAGGGTCTATTGTACGCAACCTTACCTTGCATTGGCTGACATTGAGCTCATATAACCTGGAGACCCAAATATTTACAAGAATTGAGCTCTCACATATTAATTTATTGAATGTAAATTTTTGTGACTTACGTGAACATCTATGCTCTATTATAGAAGAGTTGAGGTTTCTTAATTGATGATTCGACAAAACTCGTAAGTATCAGTGAGGGATTAGTTCATTGATACTTCTACTAATAGAATAGAATATAGTGTACATAGGCAAACCTAAGTGAAAAGTTGGTATGTTTATATTGTACACATTTATTAGTTCACTGATATTACTAATCATATCCATTATAGTGCAAATGAGTACACATGAGTAAAATGCATCAATTAATAGATGAAGTATAATTATTACCTAGCCACTATCATCGTCATCATCATCATGACCTCAAAAAACATCTCTTAAATTCTTGTTTGCCTAGATAAGCTGATCTTTCCTGCCAATTAATAGATGATTAGAGAGTAAGGAACCTTCCATTTTAACTTTGTATGCTCATGAAATTGGTAGAGATCTTATGAATCTTGAAAAGAACACCCCTTTCAGGAAGCCAAACTATTTGTTATTGTAAGCATTCATATGCTTTTATAATAAGCCTTCCTCCTTACAGCTTTGACATCAAATTATCGTCTTTTGTTTCAAGCATTATAATGAATTATAGTAATCTTATTATACAAATCTTGTCTAGTCATAAATAATGTGACTAGTCCATCTTTATTTTGCAAAAAAAGAGCTAATATTTCTCAGTAAATGATTTTACTCAGTAATGCAAAATGACTACTCTTGATTGAGTAATGCTGAAATAAATACTAGAACATATCAAAATATTTTAAATAAGTGCTCCATTCTATTCTTTGCTCTAATTTAGCAATTCAAATTCTTGATTTGAGAGTAGAACATTAAATGTATGTAATGACCCACCAGGTCATTGTTGAATTTAAATATTCATTCCATTGTTTAGAATATTTTTATAGTGACCCCAATTCATTTATGACTTGTTGGCATTGATTGTTTAGTCGCCTAGTCATTCATTTGGGTTGTAGGCCTGTTTCTCTATTTTGGAGCTTTTATAACTTAAAAATAAGACTTCGATCATAACTTTAGGAACATGAGATCAGAATAGAAATCTGATGATTTCATCAGCTACAGAGTGGTCAAATTAAGCTTGTAGAGTGGTTGACATGAGTATCGAGGCAATCGATACGGGTTTAGGACCATTTGGCACTTTTGCCTTCGAAATTTGGCCTATAGTTGACTTTGGTCATTCTTGGAAAACATACTTGGATGAAAATTCTGACAGCACGGTGTGTTATGAAATGTCAAGTCTGATTAAGAATGACCCTTCATTCGCTTTTCGAGGCTGTTGGTCCAATCTTGAGGCTCCATTATAGATTTTGGCTCAAAATGGTCCCTTAGATGTGGCACCCACTTTTAGTTGTAATGACCTCATATGGAAATTTCATCAGTTCTATTCAGTCCGAAATATTGAATTTGGTGGGGTAGCATATCTTATTTGCACGCATGTGATTTCAAATAAATTTTGAGCGAATTACGAGCACCCCATTAGAATATTTGAACTTGAGAACTATCAGCTTTTTAGCTATTATCAAGTGCAGCTAAAATTGTTCTCTATAATTGCGGACCCTTGGCGGCATTCTTGGAGGTCTAAGAAGTTGTTTTCTGTGTTCACGATGGGTTGTCTCTTTTTCCTCTGTGTTCGCGGATACTTGGTAGCGTTCGTGAAGGCCAAGGTCACCGACATCCCCGTTCGCGTGCTACTTAGGCCGCGTTCGTGAAGGCCAAGGTTCTGGTCTTTTAATAAAAGATCAAGGATGATTTTATCATCACTTCTAAGATTCCAACTTCTATTTCTCCTCCATCTCTTAAACAAAAAATGACAATTTAAGGGTTTAAATTCAAGAGCATTTCATGGGGAATCCATTGGTGAGCACGAAAACTTGAGGGAAAGATTCGTGTGAGCTAAATATATGTAATTAGCTACTATTCTAGTCATTTTCATATTGAATTTTTGTTGAACTTTGGAGGATTGTAACTTGATCATCGTAGAGTGCTTGGTTTATGTCGTGGGGATTCCTTTTTGGAGATTTTTTTTGCTTTTATAAGTTTCTATAGATGCTCTTTTAGAGTGATTTTGGGATTTTTGTTGCATTCCTATTTTGTGTCATTTCCCAACCCCATAATATTTATCAAATTTATTTGCGAGTTTGGGGTACTTCTTTGGACTAGTTTTTAGAGTTAATTTCGGATTTCTGGATGTGGGTCCCATATTTCCCATTTCAAACACCAAAATTGACTAGTCTCCGAATTTGATAATTTTAGTGTCGTAATGGTTGTATTAACCTTGTGATTCTGTTGTTGATAGTGTGGAAATATTCAAAGGCCAATCAGAAGGGAAAAGCTCTAGTTTTGTAAGTTGGAGAACGCACGGTCGGTTTAAAATTGGGCTATGATCTTTTACTCATTAGACTGAACATGTTTAGGCAATTGTATATTGAATTGTATGAGTTTGGAGTGGTTGGGTGTGACCTTACCTCCATAATTCCCTATTCTCCTATCTGTCATGTATCACTTGGTTCTTGATTCTTGGGAGTCTTCTCGATGATTCGAGTTATATTTGGTTTAGGATGGAGTGGTGCACTGATGACACTCGATTTGGTGGTATTCCACATGACACACATTGGTCGCTGATTCTAATTCGGTTCACTCCCCTAGCTACAATTACTAGGTTAAAGTTCATAGTCTGGCTTTTTTATATTCGGTGCCCCTAGCTACAATTACCAAGTTAAAGTCCGTTGTCCAGCTTACTTATGTTTGTCTCTTTAGCTACAGTTACCCAGTTGAAGTCTGTGGTTTAGCGTACTTATGATCAGGCTCCTTAGCTATAGTTACCCGGTTAAAGTCCATTGTCTAGATTACCCATATCCGACCCTTGGCTACAATTATCCGATAAAAGTTTGTGGTCTAGCTTGCTCGTGTCGACTCATTAGCTACAGTTACCTGGTCGAAGTCTGTGGTCCAGCTTATACAAGGTTCAATTCCTGATTCCCTAATGAATCTTCAGATCAATGTCTTTATTTACTCTCAACTTCAGTTGAGGTATTAGAGTTTGGAAATGGTTCAGTTCATGTCCGGGAAATGGTAATATTATTGGAATCCTTTTGGCTATATTTATTTTATTTCAGCTTTTCTTTGCTCCTTTCGAGCTTATGGGGGTATGTTCAAGTTGTTACCTTATAATTGTGCACGAGCATACCCGTAGGGTTTATGGGAGCCCAATGGATTTAGTTATATTCTTTCTCTTTGCTTATTGAGTACGCTCATTCACATACCTTTATTTACTTCTCCCCTGCCTTTGGTTGTGATCATTTACTCGCACTTTAGATTACTTTTTCTTATCTTGCTCAGTCAACCTATGATGCCTACTGGGTACCTGTTGTTTTTGTGCTTATACTACACTATATATCTATTTTCATGATGCAGGTCTAAGTATTAGCCACCAGCATTGATTCGAGATAGCTGTGATCATGATTGAAGGCGAGGGTGAGCACATTGCATCTTGGATTTACTCGTCTCCCTCTGTTTATACATTTTGCCTGTGTTTTTCTATTTGAGACAACTCTATTTTCGTGGTCCACTTTTGGGACTTGTACTCTTTTTCTAATAGCTCTGTACATATGACTTCTAGGTTCTGGAAGGGATCTTTTGGTTTGTATATATTTAGTTTCTTCTACCCATTCATGTATGCTCCTATTATTTATTTACTATTTTAGATTTTATTGCTAGTCTTCTACCCTGACATCCCATTACTCGTAGTTTCAGAATAGGGGTTGCCTTGCCTACTGGTGGGTCATTCTAGGTGCCATTATGATTTGAGAAATCGGATTGTGACAACTTAGTATTAGAGCCCCAGGTTCACCGGTCTCACTTGTACAACTCTAATGTCTAGTAAAGTCTTGCGAATTGGCACAGAGATGTCCGTGACTTATCTTCAAGAGGATATGGGATGTCTTTAGGAATGTGTCTCTTTTGTATCGATATCGTGCAGTATGTGTCTTGTTGGTTTCTGGAAATCTCACTTGTTCCACTCTTTTACAAGATAACTGGCATACGTGTTGGAGGTAGTGGCCGACCTTAGGGTCATGCGAGGGGTGCAGCACTAACCCGATATTGAGAGCAGACTTTAGACCGGAAATAGAGCTACCAGTATCTCTAGTATATCTGCAGCCGGTAGGCTCGGGACCAGTTGGAGCTCCAGACTTACTGGCGATGTTTGCCCATATATTTACTGCCACTTGGGGTATGCTGCAGGCCCCAGCTCCAGCTGCTCCAGTGCCATAGGACCTGCCTACATAAGAGGCACTAGCTAACCAGCAACCATTAGCACCTGCCGCTCAGTCAGATGATTTAGAGGGTGCCATGCCGCTTAGGGAGCAGAAGATGCTCAGGGTTTTCCTTAGATTATCACCGCCGAGGTTTTCTGGGGATGTGGGTTCCCACAAGTTTCTACTTACTTTTTGAGAGCAGCTAAATACATTAGGTCTAGTGGAGTTGAGAGGAGTCGACTTCACAGATTATCAGCTAGCCATTCGAGCCCGACATGGTGGCATACAACCTAGAGACCTGTCCAAATGAGTCCCCACCGGTAACCTGGGCTGAGTATTTAGAGGCCTTCTTGTCCCAGTTTATCCCTAGGAGTGTTAGAGATTAGTTTTCATTATTGGAGTAGGGCTCTATAACCTTATCAGAGTATGAAGCCTAATTCCATAAGCTCTCTAGATATGCCACCATGTTTATAACCACAGAGGAGGATAGAGTTCGGTGCTTTATCATAGGATAGAGGCTCCAGTTGTGAATCGAGACTCAGTCTTTAGTCTCAGTTGGCTGCTCATTTTTGGAGATGGTAGAGCATTCCATCACACTCTAGAAGCTCTATTACGAGGCCTAAGAGGGCAACAATAAGAGAGCTTGGCAGAAGGATAGTAATGATGAGCGTTGCTTTAGACCCTGAGGGTCATATGATAGATATCGCCAGAGATTTCAGTTGGGTCAGTCCATACACCCCTTTCAGAGCTCTTTTTAGACTTCAGAGGGTGGTCAGCACCGTTAGGTTGGATCTAGTACCGATTCGAGTTAGGGCCGAGATGGTTTACTATTGAGTTTCTCTGGCCGAGGTGGCTAGTCTCCAGCTTTTAGCTAACATTCACAGGAGTTCTAGGAGTTTGGGGAGAAAGATTATTGGTCCCGCGAGTGCCCTCACCTCAGGCTAGCCTTACCATCTCCACTGGTAGATACACCGGCACCAGCACCACCATCTCTGGTTCAAGGTGGAGGCCAGGTCCAGGACCATAGGGGTGGTCATCAGGGTGCACGGAGAGGTCCCTAGGGATACAGGTAATGAGGTAGAGTCAATGCATAGAGTAGAAAAGCCGAGGCTCACTTCTATATAGCTTTAGTAGAGTAGAGGCTGAGGCTTCGGATGATGTGATAACAAGTACAGTTTTATTACGCCATCAGCCTACATCCACTTTATTTTATCCCGAATCCACATATTCTTATATATCTATATATTATGCCCCTCAACTTAGTATGAGTCTGGAACTATTAGTTGAGTTATTGCATGTTTCGACCCTAGTAAGTGATCCTTTAATAGTGGATCACGTCTTTAGATCCTGTGTGGTGACTATTCAGGGGTGTGACACTAGGGTTGATCTCATGTTGCTTGATATTATGGACTTTGATTTGATTTTGGGCATGGAATGGTTATCCTCTCACCATGCGGTCTTGGATTGCTATGACAAGACCTTTACCTTATCCATGCCTAGTATTCTTCCAGTGGTGTGGAAGGGCTCTTCTAGTCTTACATCGATTTGGGTGACCTCTTTTTTCATGCCTGGAGGTTAGTGGCTAGTGGGTGTTTAGAATACTTGGCTTGTTTTAGAGATGTGAGCAAGGAGGGCCCTACAATTGATTCAGTACTTATAGTTCGAGAGTTTGCAGATGTGTTTCCTTCCAACCTGCCTGGCCTACCTTCTGACTGCGATATTGACTTCACTATTGATGTACAATCCGGTACTCATACTTTTTCCATCTCACCTATCATACGACCCCCGCAGAGCTCATGGAGCTCAGTGTTCAGCTTCAAGATCTCTTGGATAAGGGATTTATTCGGCCTAGTATATCGCCTTGGGGTATCCCAATCCTGTTCGTTAAGAAGAATAAAGGTACTATGCTAATGTGCATCGATTACAGGCAACTAAACAAGGTGACAGAGAAGAACCGTTACCCTATGCCTAGGATTGATGACCTATTCGTCCAGCCTCAAGGTTCTGTGGTATTTTCTAAGATTGATTTGGGATCTGACTACCACCAATTGAGGATTAGGGTAGAGGACGTCCCTAAGACCACATTTAGGACTCGTTACAGTCACTATGAGTTCCTATTGATGTCTTTTGGGTTGACTAACACCCCTATCACATTCATGGACTTGATGATCCTAGTGTTTAGGTCATACTTGGACTCATTTAAGATAGTGTTCATCGATCACATTTTGGTATACTCGCGAAGCTGGGTGAAGCATGAGCAGCATTTGAGAGTAGTGCTCCAGAATTCGAAAGATCAACGGCTTTATGCCAGGTTCTACAAGTGTTCATTTTGGCTTGAGTCTGTAGCATTCTTGGGGCATGTGGTTTCCAAGGATGGAATTATGGTGGATCCCATAAAAATTAAGAGTATTCGTGATTGGGCCAGGCCCACCTCTATGACTGAGATTAGTAGCTTCATCGGATTAGAAGGGTACTACAGGCGCTTTGTTGAGGGTTTCTCTACTATAGAGGCACCCCTAACTCAGTTCACTTGCCAGGATATCCCATTTTTGTGGTTGGAGAATTGTGAGAGGAGATTTTTGTGGCTCAAGATGTTGCTTACCACCGCTCCTATATTGACTCTTACAGTTGAGGGCGAGGGATTCGCCATTTTTTATGATGCATTTGGCATTGTTTTAGGTTGTGTATTGATGCATCAGGGCCGGGTTATTGCTTATGCATTGAGGCAGCTTAAGTTGCATGAGTACAACTACCCCACTTATGATTTATAGTTGGCGGCGATAGTTTTTGTCCTTAAGATTTGGAGGCACTATTTGTATGGAGTTCCATTTGAGATTTACACTGATCACAGGAGCCTTCAGTACATTATGAGCTAGAGGGATCTTAATTCGAGGCAGCGCCGGTGGATTGAGATCTTGAAGGACTATGACCTCTTTATTCTCTACCATCCGGGAAAGGCGAGTGTAGTAGTAGATGTCTTGAGTCGGAAGGTAGTAAATATGTGTAATCTAGCCTTCCTTTCTACTATGGAGCGACCATTAGCCTTTGACATCTAGTCCTTAGCTAATCGGATGATTTGACTTTACATCTCTGATTCCCGGTGTGTGTTAGCTTATATAGGAGCTCATTTATCTTTGTTGGACCGAATTCATAGCCGTCAGTTTGTGGATGAAGAGTTAGTTATATTGTAAGATTGGGTTTTGGGAGGTGACACCGGTCTGACTACCTTAGATTGAAATGGGGTTTTGAGGTTTGGTGGCCATCTCTGTAATTCGAGAGTTGGGGATTTGATTCATGTGATTCTTAGCGAGGCCCATGATTCTAGATATTCTATCTATCTAGGCACCGCTAAGATGTATTATGACTTGATACAGTGCTACTAGTGGAGCAGTATGAGGAGAGATATTGCAAATTATGTGTCGCATTGTTTGAGTTGTCAGCAGGTTAAGGCCGAGCATTTGATAACTGGTGGTGATCTTCAGATATTACCCATTCTCGAGTAGAAATGGGAGAGGATCACTATGGATTTCATTTTGGGGTTGGCTTCCACTTCACTTAGGCTTGGTAGTATTTGGGTCATCATGGATTGATTGACCAACTTAGCATACTTTCTTCCCGTTCATACTTGCTACAATGTTGAGAGGTTAGCCCGTATCTACATTCGGGAGGTGGTTTTCCTTCATAGTGTGCTTGTTTCTATCATCTTAGACCGGGGCTTAAAGTTCATATGTAGCTTTTGGAGGACTTTTCAAAAGGAGATGGGTACCTGTGTCAAACTTAGCACAACTTTCCACCAGCAGACTAATGGTCAATCAGAGCATACTATACAAGTTCTCAAGGATATATTGTAGGCTTATGTGCACAACTGTCATGGATTTTGGAGTTTAGTAGGATCAGTTCTTGCCCTTGGCGGGGTTTTTGTACAACAACAGCTACCATTCTAGTATTCAGGTGTCTCCATTTGAGGCCTTATATGGTAGGCGTTGTCTCTCTCCAGTAGGTTGGTTTGAGTCTACGAAGTGTAGGCTGTGCGATACAGACTTGATGCAGGAGGCCTTAAATCATGTGAGGGTGATTCAGGATATGCTCAAAATAGCGCAGAGTAGACACCGAAATTATGTAGATCGTAGTCGTAGACCAATGAGGTTTGCTGCTGGTGATATAGTATTCCTCCGTGCATCGCCCATGAAGGGCATGATGATATTTGGGAGGCAGGGTATGCTTAGACCTAGGTATATTAGCCCTTTCGAGATATTGAGGACAGTTGGTGAGGTCATATATGAGTTAGCTTTTCCCCTGGCCTTTTTAGCTATTAATCTAGTTTTCTATGTTTCGATGTTGTGCCGGTATGTTCTAGATGAGTTCCATGTGCTTCGGTATGAAGGTTGACTTGGATGATCGTTTGAGGTATATTAAAGAGCCAGTTGCTATTTTGGCCAGAGATGTTAGGCAGTTGCGTTCCAGAGCCAATCCTGTGCTTAAGGTCCGTTGGAGGTATCCTCCAGTCGAGGAGGCTAACATAGGTCAAGTTTTCTTCAACCTTTACTATTTTCAAAGGCATAATGGAACTTGGATTACCTACACATTTCTTTGATATAGATACGTGGAATACCGGATGAAATATAACCATTTTCGAGGGAAACTCCAACTCATAAGCAACCTTTCCAATAGTTCTCAAGATTCTATAAGGCCCTACATACCTAGGGCTTAACTTCCCCTTCTTACCAAACTGAACCACACCCTTTATGGGTGAAACTTTCAAGTATACCCAATCATCCGCACTAAACTCAAGATTCATTCTCCTAGTGTCGGAATAGGACCTTTGGCAACTTTGAGCCATATTCAACCTTTCTCTAATGACTCTCAGCTTCTCCAAAGCATCAAGCACCAAATCGGGCCCTAACAAGGTCATCTCACCCACTTCGAACCACCCTACTGGAGACCTACATTTTCAAATGACGCCATCTCAAAACATGAGTGGTAGCTATTGTTCTACGTGAGCTCAATGAGAGGTAGGTGGTCATCCCAACTCCCTTTGAACTCCAACACATAATCCCTTAACATATCCTCTTGCATTTGAATTGTCTACTCGGCTTGCCCATCGATTTGAGGATGGAATGCAGTACGTAGCTTCACCTTAGTACCAAGTCCCCTTTGAAATTATTTCCAAAAATTAGAAGTGAATTAGATACCACGATCCGAAATAATTGACAATGGCATACCATGCAATCTTACCAATTATAAAATATACAAAGCATAATCCTTGGCACTATAAGAAGGCTTGACCAATAAAAACTGAGCTGGCTTTGTCATTCTATCAACAATCATCCAAATCGAGTCATGATGTATCCGAGTACGAGGAAAACCTACTACGAAGTCCATGTTCACATCTTCCCACTTCCAAGTAGGGATTTCAATGTCTTGGAATAGGCCACCTAGCCTTTGGTGTTCGGCCTTAACTTGTTGGCAATTTGGGAATTCAACCATGAACCTTGCTATGTCCCTTTAAATACCACCTTACCAATAAATTTCCTTTAAGTCTCGGTATATTTTAGTCGAACCAGGGTGAATAGAATATGAAGAATTATGAGTCTTCTTCAAGATCAAATCCCTTACGCCATCCACATCTGGAACACATAACCATCGTTGGTAGTGAAGTATGCCATATCCCCCTTGGGAAAAGACTTCAACTTTCTTTTCCTTCACCAATTTCTTTAACTCCACCAATGTCGAGTTAAGGTATTGTTTTGACTTAACATCCACTATCAAGGATGATTCAGACCCATTCTATAAAAACACCCCACTATCATCGGAACCACTTAACTTCACCCCTAACCTAGCCAATCGGTGAACATCCTTTAAAACCTCCCTCTTCTCTTCCTCAAAATGAGCCACACTCCCCATAGACACCCTACTTAGTGCATCGGCGACAACATTGGCTTTATTCGGATGATAATGCACACTCATGTCATAGTCTTTGAGGAGTTCAAGCCACCTCTTTAGCCTTAGAG
This sequence comes from Solanum dulcamara, assembly GCF_947179165.1. Lineage (NCBI taxonomy): Eukaryota > Viridiplantae > Streptophyta > Magnoliopsida > Solanales > Solanaceae > Solanum > Solanum dulcamara. The sequence goes on along the minus strand of NC_077246.1, from coordinate 32,845,667 downwards.
TAAGTTCCTTTTGGGTGAACACATATTCAAGGCTTTTGTGATCGATGAACACATCCACATGTTCCCCACAGAGATAATGTCGTAAAATATTTAAAGCAAACCTAATAAATGCTTACTCAAGATCATGGGTAGGGTAGTTATGCTCGTGTACCTTTAATTGCCTAGAGGCATAGGCTATAACATTGTCGTTTTGCATCAAGACACAATCTAAACCAATATTTGAAGCATCACAATAAACTGCGAACCCTTCTAACCATTCTAGTAGAGTCAAAATAGGGGCGGACGTAAGTCAATCCTTCAATATTTGGAAACTCTTTCCACACTCATCCATCCATAGGAAGTTTCCCTTCTTTTGGCTCAATTTGTTCATAGGAGATGAGATGGAAGAGAACTCATTGACGAATCTTTTATAATACCCGGCTAGGCTCAAAAAGCTCTTAACATCCAAAGGAGTCAATGTCTAAGCCAATTCCTTATGGCCTTCATCTTCTTAGGATCAACCTTGATCCCATCACCAAATACTATGTGACCAAGAAACGCCACCTCTTTCAACCAAAATTCACACTTATTAAATTTTTCAAACAATTACCTATACCACAAGGTTTGAAGCACAACTCTCAGGTGACTCTTATGTCCTTCATCACCCCGAGAATAAATCAAGATGTTATCAATGAAGACCACCACAAAAGTATCTAGGTAATATTTGAACACTCAATTCATTAGATCCATAAACACTGCTGGTGCATTATTCAACCCAAACTAAAACACACAAGCTCAAAGTGACCATACCTTATTCAAAATTTCATCTTGGGAATGTCACACTCCCTTACCCTCAATCGATGATAGCTGGACCAGAGATCAATATTTGAGAAATGACTTGCCCCTTGTAATTGATCAAATAAGTTATCTATTCTAGGAATAAAATATGTTTTTTAATTGTCACCTTGTTCAATTGATGGTAGTCTATGAACATCCTAAGAGACCCATCTTTCTTCCTCACAAACAACACAGGGACACCTGATGGTGAAATACTTGGCCTTATGAATCGCTTCTCTAACAAGTCCTTTAATTGTTCCTTTAAATCCTTTAATTCTTTCAAGGCCATCCGGTAGGGAGGAATAGAGATAGGTTGGGTATCGGAGAGAAGATCAATACCAAAATCAACTTCCCTTTCGGGAGGGACACCAGAAAGGTCATCCGAAAAGACATCGGGTAACTCATTAAATATGGAAACTGACTCAATAGAAGAACTTTTGGAGTCAACATACTTAACCCTCATGATGTGTATATGCAACCCTTAGAAATCAATTGTCGAGCCTAAAGACAAGAAATAAATCTACCCTTTACCACCTAGTCATAACCCTTCCATTCAAGAATAGGCTCACTTGGGAATTGAAACTTGACTCTACGAGTTCTACAATCTATAGAAGCATAATATGCATGCAACCAATCCATCCCAAGAATAACATCTAAATCTACCATGTCATGTTCAATGAGGTCCCAAGGAGTAACTTTGTGCAAGATAGACACGGAACAACTCTTATAGACCTTTCTAGAAACAATTGACTCACCTATAGGGGTAGACACAATATAGGGTTCTAATAATATTTTAGGTATCACATCAAACCTATTATCAAGGAATGGAGTAACAAATGAAAAATTGGCAACCGAATATAGTAAGGTATACAAATCAAAATTAAAAACCTTCAACATATTGATAAGAACATCAGGCACATATTCAACTTCTTGTCTCCCATGCAAGGCATAAAATTGGTTAGTGTGTTGGCCACTCCCTTGAGCTTGTTGACCATAAGCAATTTGTCCCTAAGGCCTACCACCACTACCACTACAATTTCTAGCATGGTGACCCAATTTGCCACACTTGAAGCATGCATTGGATCCCGCTGAGAACTCCCCTTTGTGATTTTTCCCACATTTCTTGCAAGCGGGGAAAGATTGAGCACCCACATTCTCCATTTGAACTATCGTATTAGCATCCTTGTCCTTGTTGAACCTTGGAGGAAGAGTATTGGTGCAACCTTTCCCCACAAATTGTTGCCTGCTTTGGCCCTTTCCACTACCCCAATAATCGAATCTTTGATCATTGAACCCTCCACCATCAACTCTAACCTCTTAAACCTTCTTTACTTCTCTCTTAAATTTTCTTCCTCAATTTGTTCTGCATAGGTCATGAGTCAAGAGATGTCCATCTCTTTGACCAACATGGTCGTCCTTAGAAACAAAACTAGAAATATCTGAGATGAACTTGCTCATCCTTGCCCTTGGATCAGAGACTATGAAAGGAGAATACTTAGATAATTTCGTGAATTTTAGGCCATTTTCCCTCACACTCATGCTCCCTTGGTGAAGGTTAATAATCTCTTGGATCATTGCCTCCCTTCGCTCCAAGGGAAAGAAGAGATCTACGAACACAACTTTGAATTTTTCCCATTCTATGGGTCCCATGTCTTCACCCCTCTCAACAACCCATTGCTCATACTAAACTCTTGCCATACCTTTGAGAAGATAGGCCACTAGCTCGACCTTTTCAGTTGGAGGCACCCCCATGATAACCAAAATCTGATAAACTTCCTCAATGAATTTCATATGGTCCTCACCAATCTTTGAACCATCAAACTAGGGTGAATTCATTCTCTTGAAATCTTGAATCCTAGAAGCCAGAGTAGGCACTTGAGAAAGAGGAGGAGAAATTCCTTGAATAGTTTGGTTGGCTATGTCTTGGGCTAACAAAGTGTGATGTTGCGCAACTCCTCATGCGTGACTCCTTCCTTATGATGTGGAGCCTCGGGAACTTGATGAGAATGGTCCTTATTATCAGCCCTTGCTGTAGGTAGAGGTAAACTTCTTGGAGGCATGATCTAGAAGACATAAAATGATTCGTTAGTTGGAAGAAGTCTTAGGACGACTCTAGGGAACGACATGAATTTTGAAAGATGTGAAAACCTTCCTAAATGTCCCATAGCCTCCTATTCATAGTTATGGTATGCTTCACAACCATGAACAAGACTCTATTAGATGCAGTGTGTTGGTCTCCGAGGACTGTTCAAAACCTGAAGCTCTTTACCAAGTTTGTCACAACAAAAGCTTAGGTCCTAGATGTGACACGATGAATGAGAAACTCAAAGATACCTCACCCAAGCTTCTAGCATTCATTTTTCTTTTTATAGGTAATGACAATAAACAATAAGCGTAAATAAAAAGGGAAAATGGAATTAAGGGAAATATGTAAATGAGAACTATAATCATCAAACTTTGCTTACACATGTCCAATAATACCTCTAAATCATAGACTTTGAGGGGGCTAAGACATATCCGTATCTCACCCTCAATCAAATGGAATGAAATTCCATAATAAGTGTCTAATGTCTCAATGTATCATAAGCTATTAACATAAAGGGGTATTATTCCCAAAAACATGGGAACTCACCAAAACTAGCCTTCAACAATCTCTACTAGCCATGTGGAGGAATGCCGGTTCCCTTTAGTACTTTGAATGGACTAAGAATTTAGGCATACAATATACAATGAAAAAAATTATAGAATTAAGAGATGAAGTACATGAATATATGCGTGAAAGAGACATCAAATAAATAGTGTTGGACATTCATTTATGGGAAGATAACTATAACCGATAATAAGACCATGCGAGCTATTACATAAAATCTAATATAACCCCCTACGTTGGCATGGGGAGACTACTTGTTGAGTAGAACTCCATCAACGTTTCTTCATTTCTTTAACTTTAACTTTACATGGCTATACGTGGATCTACTAGCCTAAAAGCCTATATGGGACCCTATGTTGACACATAGTTAATGAGACAAGGGATTGCTACTAGGATTTCAGTATCGAATACCACCTTAATGACCCATTCGGTGCTAAGTCAAATCCCACAAAATAATATATCATTGTAACATAAGCATACATATAACTTTGGACATCAAATCATCATTCGATAGAATAGCTCCTTAAAAACCTTTGGTGATTCAACATGGAAGAATTATCCTTATTGTATAAGAGTATCATTCATATCATTTCATCATTCTTTCATTTAATAAGACTCCCCTTTTTATCATAGACATTACTTTCATAAACATCAATTTTGAGTCAAAAGCTTTTTAGTCAAGCCTCAATGAAAACATAGTAAAACTAGGTGGGTTCTATTCAATTGAACTTTCAAGTCATTAAAATCAATGAGAGAATGCATGAGAGTAATGGAATGCACCCATTAAAACATACTTAAAATAACCCACCAATTTACTTTAAAACCCCATTCATGCCCTAATATAAGGACCTTTGATAAATCAACCATTCGATGAAATTATGAGCCAGTGTAAGCTAAGATAAATAAATAAGCTTCAAATACTCAATAACCTATGCATATGGAATCATGATATGAAACCCCATAAAATTAAAATTTGAAATTGAGCTACTAGGTTTAGAAAATTCTTGGGCTCCATAGGTAGAGGAACCCATGAATAAAGACCCACATACCTTGGGAAATAAATCCCTAATGCAAGCTTGAAAAATGGAAGCTTGTTCTTGATGAATCCTAAACTTTGCTTCAGATGAAGAAGACTTTGAGAGGAGTCTTGGGATAGGAGGTGTCAGGTCCCAATTTCTTAGGCCGTGATGGCACGTGCTAACATCCACTGGCAGGTAAGCCTAACCTTAATCCCTAGGATGGAACCAAAGGCAACAGGCTATAAAGCGAAAGATGGATAAATAAAATGAAAACTAACTAATAATGAGAAGAAAGAGAACAACTTAAATGACACAATAAACCACCCCAAAAATGGCATCAGTCAATAATCGAGCATCTAAAACAAATACGAATACAAGCATTTTACAAGAACAATAAGAGTACAGAGAGTTTTTGAAAGCAAGTAAAGACTAGTCATATTCCAACATGGATGGAAATCAGCAACTACGGATGCCAGGAGCTCACCAAATCTCCAAATTAGAAACTGCTCTGCACCAGTATAAATTAACGGAGAGAACTCATACTATGATCTGCAGGGGGAAAATGTTTAGTATGAGTACCAAACGAATGAAAATCAGTAGGCATAGGTCGACTAAGATACACATATAAAGAAAGTATAATTTAGAGGCAATCAGGCAAATATAACACAAGTAAACTAATAAGATCCAACACAAAGTAAAGCAGGAAATGAGAGTAAAGAGGTAGGATATGCATATATATATATATAACTATAAAAGACAGAGTCAAAGAACACACCTACCCACGCAAGACAAAACTTATTTGCGAAAAAGAACACTAAAGGAGCCAACTAATCAAGGAAGGGAGAACTGTCTATCAGAGCTAACCATATATCAACTAAGAACCAAACCATCTAATGCTAATAGGAAAACCTCAACAACAACAACTCAGACTAAGACACCCTGGAAACCTACTACAAGTACGAAAATAGATAAGAACAAATATAATCATACAATAACCATTTGGATGCTTATAACTCTGAAAACTACAAACAATGATATACCCCCTGCCCTCATAAACTGGGGGACCAACATCAAATAAATATACTAGTGATAGGCAATGCTAATAAATGCAAGTTTGTAGTAAAAACCAGCAGCATTATTGGTGACTCTCAGCAATTAGCAATGACAACAAGTGTATAGACCCACCCCGGCCCTTGGCCTACCAAGTAGGACCTATGCGACTCCCTCATCTAGTTCTATGGTACACTGGCTAAAGGAGCCCACAGAGGAAGCGACAAGTCCGTATATACTTCTTGGTCCCAATCCAGATCTTACATAAAAATATAGTATCCCCATAGTTGTACCAGAGAGTGAGTGTCCAAGACGATATAGAAAAAGGCAATGCCGCATCGGATAATCATGTACAGGGTAAAGGTATCCTGGATGCAACCAAAGTATAGAAGGGAGACACCGCGATGGATATCAATACAAACTTAGCACATCCTTGAAGCCTCAGAACTGTCAGTATAAAATAGAGCACGTCCTTGATGCCTCGTAAATCTCAAATCATTTTATCAAAGTAGACTAGGAGGTATGACTTCCATTATAACCCAATTTAAAAGTAGAAAAAATATGAAAATATCATCTCAAAAGTAGTAGTAAAAATCCATTAAAATACCAGGATCTTACCACAAAATAAGTGAATATGCCCAATCAATGCAAGCATGCCATCACCAATATCTAAATAAAAAATACATAATATAAATAGTAACATCGAGCTAAACAATATAGTCAAGGAAACAAGGTACTAGTTTGGGATCCAATCTCTCCTCAAGCACGACCTCAGGACCAATCAATATATAATAGATATAGAGGTATCCTAAGTGTACCACTGAACAAGAGTGAACAATCGAGACATGGCTCACAATCAAATAGAGGGAAAAATATCTCTAGGATTGATGTCTTACCCCAAACTATTCCATCTCAGCTCCCAACAAGCACATCTAATCCAAACCTACGGCTGCGATAAGTCATAAAGGTCTCTACCACTAGCAATAAGTCACATCAACCATCTTAAGACCCTATCGGAAGCTACGCCTAACTACAATGGCAGTGAAACACCAACTAAAGCATCTAAGGCTTAAACCTAGACTAAGGCCATTAGTACCCACTCAAAGAAGGATAATCTCACCCAACCCTAACACAAGCGAAACCAAAAATCTAAAATAAGGATCTCAAGAGACTACGCTAGTCTAAGGTTCAATCGGAGTCAATACAATGGATTAGAAAGGAGGAAGGTCCTAAACTTGGCCAATACCAACCTAAATCACATGAAATATATACAAAATGATATATAATAGAACTCAGCCAAAGGGGGAGACCGTAGCCTACCTCAAAGCCAAACACGTGCACTCTTAATCCACCAAGATGAAGTCCCGACCTCCGAATCACCTCCAATCTCTTCCACACTAAGAAAATAGTAATCATCTTATCAATAAAGATGTTTTGACATAATTTGTTTTTCCAGAGATGAACCCAAAATCGGGTCTAAAATAGAATCATCGGACCTACATCAAGAATCCCAAATTAGACTTCGTAAAAAGTTATATTTGAGCTTAAAGAACTTATGTTCTAACTTTTAGCACAATTTGATTCTCGTACAAATACAAAAATCATCCCATGCATAATCTCACCATTAAAGGATAATTCAAGAAGGAGGTTGTACCTTAGGGATGGAATTTATCTCAAATGATTCTTCAGTGGGAAAAACTAATTACACCATGACGTTCCTAGCAGAAAACCTCAGAACTTAGAGTTTTGAATCACCCAATTCAGACCTATATTGACCAATATATGATTTTCGAAAAAATCCCTCAAATTCCAATCCAAAAATGGACAATGCAACAACTTGAATTGAAAAATCCACCCCCAAGGAAGCTCTTAATTCACTTTCCGATTCTACAAAAGCATTTCTCGCAAAAAAAACCACAATTTAGGGCCTTGAGACGCTGAAAACGAAGCTACAATGGTCATAAAATAGGACCTCAAAATTCAACACATTTACAACTCAAAAATGTCAAAGACAATAGCTATTTTCATAACCTTAGCTCACACGAAGCTTTCCCTCAAGATTCCAAGCCCACCAACGAATTCTTCAGGAAATTTCCTTGAAGTTAGAGTCTTGAATTGCCAAAATCGGGTTTATATAGACAAAGAAATTAATTCCCAAAGTTCTTCAAATATTACCCAATTCAGCAACCAAAATTGAGATTTTACCTCAATAAAATGCCCAAAATAAGTTTTTGAGCTCCCCAATAGGTTCTCCTCGAAAAGTCTCATAGTTTTACCCTTTTAACCACCAAATTTAGAGCTCTAGAACTCAAGTTATAGGGTTTTAAAGTTGGAGAAAATACACAAAAATAGGGTACCAGCACTGCTGCTGCAACACCTATTTTTGGCATAGTCGAAAATCTCTGACAGGGTGCTCGGGATTCGTTCGGTACCCCATATGTGCATATGAGATACCCACCAAATTCAATGTTTCAAACTCAATGGCGCATTCTAAATTCCCATATGAGGTAATTTTAACAAAAATTGATTCCCACATAAAAGTGTCATTTTAAGCTAAATTTCACAACAGGCCTCGAGTTAGACCGGAAGCCTCGGGAAGCAAGTGAAGAGTCATTGTAGATCAAACTTGACATTTAGGAGTAATTGCACTATCAAAATGTTGATCCGAGCGCATTTTCAAAGAATGTTGATAAAAGTCAACCATAGGTTAAATTTTGAAGGTAAAAGTGAAAAATGGCCCCAAGCTCGTACCGATTGATTCGATACTCATGCCAACCATGCTACTAGACTAATTTTGCCATTTTTGAGCTGATAAAACCAGTAGAATTCTATTTTGAGGTTGTTTACCTGAAGTTATGACCAAAGTAAACTTTTTAGGCGACAGAACTATCAGAGCCAGCAAGTCAGAAATGACTTGGGGTCACTTAAGAAAAGCTCTAAATGTTGAAAGAATCAGAAAATGAAGGAAATGACCTAGAGGGTCATTACAACATCCACTACTAAAAGAACTTTCATCCGTGAAAGTAAAAGGACAATCACAACTTAGAGGCATGAAAATATGAGGGTACCATGCCCACATGCTCTGCCAGACCCTAGAAAACCCTCATGGATCGAACAATGCCATCACAGAACTTGGGCTGAGAGGAAAACCCTCAAATTCTATTCAAACTTCCAAAACTCCTCCAAATCCCTTTATAGCTCCAATTCAAGCCCAATCAACCCGAACTTTACCAAAAATACCAGATTCATCAAAGGAAATCCAAACTACACTGAAACCACCAAAGGGAGAAACACAAGACCATGATAGGTGCACCTCAACTCATAATTCGAGATACTTGCCTTATGTCCCGAATCCATTTTCTTTTATCCACCAAGGGCGTTCTGCCGGTCCTTATCTATCCTGAATACTACAAATACCATCTAAAACTTGTATATCGAACCATACCATACTACCTCAGGGAAGTCACATAACTCAACTGAACCTTAGGCAAAATAAGGAAACTAAACTAGGGCAAAGCCTAAAATTCCAATCCCAACTTCAAAATCTAAAAGCCCAATAAAAACTCATATTTTGAAACTGAACACTCTACTCCAAAAGAACCATTTACCTTGCGAAGGATAAGACTGCACTGAGTCCGGCTCAGTCGACTTACTTCTATCATAGGAAATTCTTAAACATCGGCACTAGGTGCCCACAAACCACTCTGCCAGCTAAAGTTTGAGCCAACCCTCCTAGTCCAAGGAAACATGGAATGTAGGAGACACACAAATATGAAAAACCAGTTGGTAATGGTCCAAGGGAACCAACTCCCACTCACAACACTGCAAGCTGCAAAATACGACAATGACATACCTCATATCTTGAAAACATTTAGAATCACGAATTCCACAAATTACTTTGACCCCATACTATAGATGAACCTTCTAAGCTACCTTTAATCCTCCACCCGAAGCTAAAATGTGAACCCGCCAAGGGACACCACCATTCCATCCCCAAAACATAACCAAGATCTTGTGCGTTACCAACCCAACCTCAAAAAACCAACCATAACAACAAGAAGGTACAATGGGAGACCACATTTCTCAAATTTCTAGCTAGCCATAGACGGTACCAAAACCCTAAAAAGATATAGTTAAAAAGGTTGGAAAAATGTCCCACAACTTTGCAACTGAGGGCAAGACTAAGGCTATGGGAAGAGACGGCCAACTAGGGTTACCATAATACCTTTGAAGGCTATGCTACCTTTCTCACAACTCCAACAATCACAAATCTCCCAACTACCAATAAACCCAAACACAAAGATTGACATAAAGAATCCAATTAGGTAGGTAAAACAGAGTAAACCTCAACTCCGCAGCCTAAGGACTATAAATACCAATAAGGCATAAAGAGGAATCAACAAGTAGAATCTACCATAACTCCAAAGATGCTACACCTCCATCACATACTACATTGACAACTAACCGTTCAACTACAAACCAATCGATGCAAATTAATAAGGACACCCATTTAAGTTAAGACAACTAGAATGGCAGAGAGGGGTTACTAATCAAATCAAAGCTAGTTAAGCACAATCGTGAGAAGAACCATTCAAGCACAAAACCAACGGTACAACCTCTAACTACGATAACCTTCTAATCCAACAAAAACCACTAGAACCAAACAAAGATAGTCTAGCAACCTATCTAACAAGGACCGGCACCACCGCAAAATCAATGGTAAGGGAGAAAAAAAGGGAAAACTAACTAGCCGGCCGTAAAATCGAAAAAAAACCATCAAGACAAGACATAAGGAGTTGCTCAACCATTACTATGCAACACAAAATCTTGGCCTAGTTAATGCACTACTAAAAGAAATCTACTACAACACTGAACAATATACACATAAGTCAAAATAAGGTAGCTACTATAGAAAGAGGTAACTAAAATGTCAAATATACACCTATGGGTGAAAAACCCCAAAACCACACAAAATGAACAATATAAAGCAAAATAAGGAAATCAAGAAAATATCACTGATAACTAGATCTTTGTCCTCCGACTGACTTGTGGAAGCATGGAATAGATCATGACAGACCTCATCTTGAACACTTGAAGCATCAACAACAACCCTCTAAGCACTACATCTACTTGGAGGCGGCATAAGAATATGATACTGACTTGGCTGAGAAAACTTTCCACTGGTACTATGCCGAGGGGACTTTTTAGACCAATAACCAATATGTCCACAGTTATAAAAAGGTCCAAAGGCTCTAGCCTGGTGAGTAGGAGGAGTTTGAAATGTCTGAGATGCCAACTCTTATTTAGGGCATTTCTGGGACAACTGGTCAAGTGAATCACAGGCATAACACCCTAAAGATAAATGCCCTATAATAATTCGACCATGATAGGAAGGGAGCGTATCTGATCCTGTTGAGCATTGGCCTGCACTAGAACCACCCTAACGGGGCTATATGTCATAGTTATTCCTCCTTCTAACTGACTGCACAGATTCCTACCAATACTCTCAAATAAAGTGGCCTTCCTCACCACCCACATAGCAACCATCACTAATAACATCCCAATAAAAGGGTACCGATGGGATAGAATAAGCTATAACACCTGAAGGCCCAATGTGCTCACCCTGAGAAGTCTCACCTAAAATAAGTTTGTTGTAAGCTCCATGACCTATGTCAAAACCCCCTAGAACCTGAGGTGCTACCATCGTAGGCATGATATGTCAAAAAAGAAGATGACATTTGCCAAACTGATACTCACCTTGAAGTGGGATGCTATCACCACTTTGCTGATGGTGAGGCATATTACCACTACCTCTATATGCATCAAAGCATTCCTACTCCACTGCCCTCGCATGGATAAAATCTAAGGAAAGGTAGACCCAGCTGCTATCAAATGCTCCGATGCTAAATAAAGTGGCAAAGACAATCCTCTGATACCAAATGGAGCGGCAACGATAGTGCCCTTATGAATTCCCAGCTCATATCCTGATCCTAAGGGATTATGTGGGGTTGTGCCCAACCCACTCAAGAAACTCCATGATATAATTCAATACTGCAGACAAACCCTGCAGGGAACCACCAACCCATCTCGGGCGTGATAACTATCTATTGATGCTCTGGTAGAACCTACTAATGCTCCGACCATTTCAACTGAAAAAATCATGCTATCCATCTAAGAAAGAATGGATTCCAAATGATCATTTTAGTGTAATTCAAAGTAGGGACACACGATAAGGAGTCAAGAATAGATTTCCCTAAAAATTCCCTATAGCCTCCTAAAGATAGGATACCGACGTATCCACACCAATCCGCAAGACTCTACTAGGATTTTCCTTCATACCAATGATGTTAGTCAACCTAAAGCTCTAATACCAACTTGTCATGATGTAATTTCTTAGATCGTGATGGCACCTGCTAACACCCACCAGCAGATAAGCCTAACCCTTAATCCATAGCCTAGAACTAGAAGCAACGGGCTGTCAAGTGGAAGATGAATAAATAAAGTGGAAAGTAAGTAATAATGAAAAGAAAGAGAACAATTGAGAACAAATAGTCTTTGAAAGAAAGTAAAGACAAATATGAATACAAGGCTTTTACAAGAACAATAAGAGAACAGACAGTCTTTCAAAGTAAGTAAAGACTATTCCTATTCCAACATGGATGGAAATTGGCAACTCCGAACGCTAGGAGTTCACCAAATCTCCAAATCAGAAGCTACTCTGCACCAGTCAAAATCAACGGCGGGAACCCATACTATGATCTGCAGGGGGTAGAAGTATAGTATGAGTACTAAAAAAATGGTACTCAATAGGTATAGGCCGACCGAGCTCCACAGATAATGCAAGTATAATTCATAGGTAATTAGACAAATATAGAAAAATGAAATAGATAAGATCTAGCATAAAGTAAAGTAGGAAATCAGAGAAAAGAGGTAGGATATATATACATAAATAAGATAGAGTCAAAGAATACATCTGCCTACACAACCTATTTGCAGAAAAAAACACTAAAGGAGACAACTAATCAAGGACAGGAGCATTGTCTATCACAGCTAACCACATATCAACTAAGAACCAAACCATTTGATGCTAATAGGAAAACCTTAACAACCAGAACTTGCCCTGCATGTTATTGAAGTGAAATAAAAAGTATTGCTTTACTCAAAAGATGATATTAGGATTTCTTTGATTTGTGTTATAAATTTTAGTCTTTTTCAAATATTATATCACTAGTTAGTCCTTTTGAGCCTGTAGCCATATTTATACCTTGACTCTTTTGTTGATTCCCTAATTTTTGCACCTTTCTTCCTTGAGCACTATAGCATAGACCTATAATAATTGTTAAATTTGAAGAAAAGGAATGGTTGAGTGCAAAAAGGTAACCGATGATAGATGAAAAGTGATGAAAAAAAACCCTAGGAAAGAACGTAACATGAAAAAAGGAGAGAAAAAAATTACTTGAAAATAATAATAATATTGATTGAAGCATTCTTGATTAGATGAAATTACTAGTGAAATAATTATTGAAGAGAGGGTCGAAAATAAAGAAAAAAATAATGGGTGATGAAGTTTAAAAGTGCAAAGTGCTTACAAAAGTGTAAGTCACTATTATATAATTTTCCTACCCATCCCCTAGCCTACATTACAACCCCTTAAAGTCCTATTTGATTCTATTCGAGTATGCTTAATTAGTGGAGATGTACATGATGGGCAAACCTATGGTTCTTTATGCATACATGTGAATTCTTTTGTGAGTGCGAGATTTGTTCCTTAATGCTAAGTCGTTAATTTGTATTCAACTAATAAATTGAGTCTATGGACTATTTCTTCTTGTGAGGGCAATTTTTTCAAGATACAAATGTGATTTTATTATCTTTCTTTGATAGAGTAGGTTATCAAACTTAAATTTGATGAGTTAGAGTCCTTCCTTTAGGTTAGGAGATTAGAGGTTTGTTGTTTTATTATATATCTTGCATAATGACCAGAAATTGTACTTGATATTTTGAAATTTGTGTATGGACTAATTGTTTGTATCAATCAAAGTGACGGCGTTCCAATTTTGATTTTTTTTGATAAGCTTTAATGTTTGCTCGAGGATGAGCAAAAGTTTAAGTGTGGGGTATTGATGTGAGGCCAAAATGCATATCTTTAGTCATTATTCGCCTTACAATTAGTATTTTTAATTTTCCTTCTTTAGCACAAATTTTATGGATTGTGTTAAATAGTTGTTACAAAATGATTTATCATGTCATGATGGCGCCTACTATGACCCTTTAATAGACAAGCTGACCCATATACCGGAACTGCATGTAATGAGATATCAGGGTAGAGGACTAGCAATCTAATCTAAAATAGAAAAGTAATAATAGAAGCATACAATGATTGGGCGGAAGAAACTGAGTATATATATACAGACAAAAAGAATCCCTCCCAGAACTTGGTAGTCATATGTACAAAGCTACTAATAAAAGAGTACAAGTCCCACAAGTGGACCACGGTAACAGAGCTATCTCAAAAAATAAAATATATGCAAAATATATGTACAGAAGGAGACGGGTAAATTCAAAACGCAGTGTGCTCACCCTCATCTCCGATCACGACTACAGCAGGCTCGAATCAACGCCGGTAGCTAGTACTCAGACCTTCATCACAAAAATAGATGCAGAGTATAGTATGAGTACCAAAACAATAGGTACCCAGTAGGCATCATAGGCCTACTGAGCAAGATAAGCAAAATTAAACTGAAAAGAGAGTAAAAGATCACAACCAAAGATAGGGTAAGAATTAAATATAGGTATGTACACAAGTGTACTAGCAAACAAATAGAAAGAAACTAACTAACCCCACTGGTAACCAATAAAGGGTAACCAACTGCACGAACTCCCATAAGCCCGATAGATACAATAATAGTTGACAGAAAATGAACGGGATCGAAAGGATTTCAATAATACCACCACATCCCGGACTTGAACCGAACTATTTCTAAACTCTAAAACCTCAACCCACCATTGAGAGTAGATGAAGACTTAAACCGAAGATTCATTATGGAATTAGGAATTTAACCACGTCCAAGCTGGACCGCGAACTGCAACCAGGTAACTGTAGCTAATGAGTCGATATATGTAGGCTAGACCACGGACTTTAACTGGGTATCTATAGACAAAGGTCGATCACGGGTAAGCTAGATCATGGAATTTAACCGAGTATCTGTAGCTAGGAAGCCTGGACAAAAGTAAGATGTACCACAAACTTTAACCAGGTATTTGTAGCTAAGGAGCCGAAAATAAGCAAGCTGGACCACAAACTTTGATCGGCTATTTGTAGCTAAGGAATTGGACTGAATTAGAATCAAAACCAACTGTGCATCATGAGGAGTACCCCCAAAATGAATGTCATTAATACACCGCTCTAACCCGAACAAAATATAACCTGAATCACTGAGAAAACTTCAAACAGAAAAAACTGAGTGATACAGGATCGATAGAAGGATTGGGCATTATGGAGGTAAGGACACAAGTAGAGTCACTGCCTAGCTAAGGGTTAGAATATTAGACTCCAGTATGCTATATCAGTCTACAAGGAGCTAACCATCTGAAATGATGTCGGAGAAGTTCTAAGGCCCAACGACACCAAACTAATACAAGTCTAGGGCAATGACTATTCTAATCCTCGACTAAGACCCAACATGCTTCCAAACATATAACCACAGGAAAAATATTCATTACAGGATAGGAAAAACCAACAACCACATGAGTCATTCCTATATAGTCTAACAATTCCCCGAAAATGCCACCTATGGCATGGAATCTAGTAATTTAGCATGCTCCACACCCAAACCCCTCCAAAATCATACAATTCAATATATAATTACCTAAACATGCTCAGTCTAATGAGTAGAAAACCATAGCCTACTTGTAAGCCGAGCACGTGCACTCCAATTCACAAAATTGGAGCTTTTCCCTTTCGAGCAGCCTCCGAATGCTGCTACTCTATCTACAATAGAATAACAATGTTAATACGATTGTTATGACACTGAAATTATTTAATTCAGAGATAGGCCAATTTTGGGGTCTATAAAGAGAAATGTGGGACCCGCATTTGAAATTCCAGATTTGACCCGAAAATGGTTCTAAAAAGAGTCCCAAGAAAAAAAAATTGATAAACAGTAAGGGGTAGGGAAACTACGCAAAACGAGCATGCAACAAAAAATCTCATAATTTGGGATAAGAAAATGAAAATGGAAGTAACTTTACATATATATTTCTCACAAAAGACATCCCCACGACCCAAACCAGACATACCATGCTATTTTTAAGAGAAAACCCCACAATCGAGCCTCAAATATTACAAAAAATGGAGTTAAATTGGCCAAGTTACAATTCTCCAAAGTTCAAAAAAATATCACTCCAAAAATAATTAAATCAGAAGCCAATTATATACATTTACCTTACACTAAGCTTCTCCTAGAGATTCTGAGCTCACCACCAAATTTCCATGAAATTCTCTTGAATTTTGACCTTTGAATCGCCTAAATTAAGCTTGAAATGAAGGAAATATAGAGGTTGGAAGTTTGGAACAAAATATGAAAGTGGGTCCTATACCCAAGGCCCATTTTGAGCTAAATTCCACAACGGGCCTCAGGATTAGAATGAAAGCTTCGAGAAGTGAATGAGGGGTCATTCTAGATCAAACTTGATATTTCGGAGTTAACCACGTAGTTAGAATTTCTATCTGAATGCATTTTCCAAGAATGTTGACCAAAGTCAATTGTAGTCCAAATTTCAAAGGCAAAATTGCCAAATGATCTTAAACTCACACCGATTACCTTGGTACTCATGTCGACCTCACTACTAGTCTAATTTGTCCATTTCGTAGCTGATGGAACCATCAAAATTTCATCTTGAGGTCATTTTTCCTGAAGTTATGACCGAAGTCAACTTCTCAAGTTATAAAAGTTCCAAAAAGTGAAACAAGCCTAAAACCCAAATGAACGACCAAGTGACCGAATAGTCAGTGCCAGTAACTCATAAATGATTTGGGGTCACTACAAGAATGCTCTAAATAATGGAATGAATGCTTAAATTAAAAAAT
Organism: Solanum dulcamara; assembly: GCF_947179165.1. Classification (NCBI taxonomy): domain Eukaryota; kingdom Viridiplantae; phylum Streptophyta; class Magnoliopsida; order Solanales; family Solanaceae; genus Solanum; species Solanum dulcamara. The sequence goes on along the minus strand of NC_077246.1, from coordinate 32,829,043 downwards.
AACCTAGAGGGTCATTACAACACCCACTACTAAAGAACATTCATATGTGAAAGTAAGAGTCAAGGAGTACTTGAAGGCTCAAATAAGACAGGGAACTATGCCCGTATCTCATGCTCAGTCTCCCAGGTAGCTTCCTCGACTGGACGATGCCTCTAACAAACCTTAACCATAAGAATAGCTCTAGAACGCAACTGTCACATATATCTGGCTAAAATAGCAATTGGTTCCTCAATATCGCTCAAACAATCATCCAAGTGAACCTCATCATACTTAAACACATGGGACTCATCTGGAACATATCAGTGCAACATTGAAACATGAAAAACTAGATGAATAGCTGAAAAGGCCAGGGGAAAAGCTAAATTATATGCAACCTCGCCAACTGTCCTCAATATCTCAAAATGACCAATATACCTGGGTCTAAGCTTTCCCCACCTCCCAAATCTCATCACGTCTTTCATGGGAAATACACGGAGGAATACTCTATCACCAACGGCAAAATTCAATGATCAACGCCTACAATATGCATAGCTTCGAGGTCTACTTTGATTTGTCTTGAGCCTATCCTAAATCACCCTCACATGATCTAAGGCCTCCTGCATCAAGTTTTACACCATACGGCCTGGGCTCCATAGACTCAAACCAACCAACTGGAGAGAGCGATAATGCCTACCATATAAGGCCTCAAACGGGGCCATCTGAATAGTGAAGTAGTAGTAGTTTTTATACGCAAACTCTGCCAAGGGAAAGAAATAACCCCACTGACCCGTAAAATCCATAACACAAGCTCGCAATATGTCCTCGAGAACCTATATAGTTCACTCTGACTGACCATCAGTCGGCGTATCAAAAGTTGTGCTAAGGTTGACATGGGTACCCAGCTCCTCCTAAAAATTCCACCAAAAGCTAGATATGAGTGGTGAGCCCAGGTCTAAGATGATAGAAACCGACATACCATGAAGACAACCACCTCTCGAATGTATAATCGAGCTAACCTCTCAGCACTATAGGAAGTATGAATAGGAAGGATATGTGCTAACTTAGTCAATCGATGTACGATGAAACAAATACTATCAGAACCACTGCAAGTGTGAGGAAACCCCACAATGAAATCCATGATGATACACTCCTATTTCCACTCAATAATAGGTAATCTATGAATCTTGCTACCAATCCTCAAATGCTCAGCGTTAACCTGGATACAACTCAAACAACGCGACATATAATCCATATTATCTTTCCTCATGCCGCTCTAGTAGTAGTGTTATCTCAAGTCACGATACATCTTAGCGGTACCTGTATGCATAGAATATCCAAAATCATTGACCTTACTAAGGATCAACTGAATCAAACCCCAAGCTCTTGGAACACAAAGATAGCCACCAAACCTCAAAACCCCATCTGAGTCTAAGGTAGCCAGAATATCGTCACCTCCTAAAACCCAATCTTGCAGTGTAACTATTCTTTATCCTCAAACTAATGGCTGCGAATCTAATCCAACAGAGATGACTGATCTCCTACAGAAGCTAACACACACTAGGAATTAGAAATATCAAGTAGAATTATTTAGTTAGCTAAGAACTAGATATCCAAAGCTAATGGTCACTTCACAATAGAAAGGAAGGCTAGACTGCCTATATTCAATGACTTCTGACTCTAGGCATCCGCTACTACATTCACTTGCTAGGATGGTAGAAAATAGAGAGGCCATAGTTCTTTAGGAGCTCAATCTAGCGGCGCTACCTCGAATTAAGTTCTATTTGGCTCATAATGTACTGAAGGCTCCTATAATCAGGGTAAATCTCACATCAAACTCCATATAGGTAGTGCCTCCAGATCTTAAGCACAAAAACTACTGCTGCTAAATCTAAGTCATTAGTGGGGTAGTTATGCTCATACAACTTAAGCTGCCTTGATACATAAGCAATAACCCGGTCCTATTGCATCAATACAAAACCTAAACCAATATCGAAAGAATCCAACTTCTGAGTTTTTATAACCTCTCTCTCTCTACTAGTGCCTCTTCTTCATACGACTATTCTATTTATTGTCATCGGCAAGTTAAAATGGCTTCACCACTGCTGGTGAAGCTCCCTTGGCCACCGAATATAGATCATCAAACATCACCCCTTCATCCAGCTAATAACACTTTAAATTTGCAAAATAACAATGAAAACACAATAGCAATTTCAAGTGACACTGGTTTGACTCAACTACAATCAATTGGTGTTCACATTTTTGAGGAGGAGGTGTGAATTGCTCAAAAAATTGTTGCTCTGCAAACCAATGGATTAATTCGAGTTACAAGACTAGGTGCGCCTGATTCTTTATCATTTGGACTACCCACATTCAAAAAATTGGATCAAATCACCACACAAATTATGAGTAATGACCAGGCAATTGCTAAACTGAAGAAGCCAGACTCACCAAAACGCCGCCTTCTTATTCGACCATGCTCCAGTGATATTTGAGAAATTGGACCTCTTGGGGTTTGTTCCCCAGGTTATGAAGCAGCTGTGGGATCAAGTTTCACAGGCATAATAATCGCCGGCAAAAAAATCCATATCGGCATCGGAGCTTCGGCAACCCAATTCGACCAAATCCAATGCCAAAATGTTTGTAAAGGTCTTGTGCATCTCTCTAGGAACAAGCGCCAGATCGAATCAATCCCCAACTCCTAGAATATCTCTTCAACTCCTGATCGCAGTTCGAGCAAACAACACACAGGTTCAGCTGGTCGATTTCCAAAAAAATTAATTTGCAGGGCCAATTATAACAACAATTGCATGGAATGTAATCTTGTGATTACTATGATCATGCTCCTGATCAAATTCAAGTAATTCAAGGTATGCATGATCAATGTAACAGTAAGTCATCGATGGAAACTGAAGTCGCCGGAGCTCCGGTGAACCAATTGATAGAGGACCAATGCCAAAATATCCCTAAAGGTGTTGTGATGCTTCACAACCAAACAAGGGACCTCGAATCATCTCCTACAAGTTCAAATTAAAAAGTCGTCAAGGCTTAAATAAAGAAGTTGGTCATAGTCACAGTGTTAGGAGTGATGCTTTTATCATGAATAATGATAATAGCATTTTTCAGCATGAAAATGTTAAACATACCTTAAATGCTGAACAAAATAAGTCACAAGGAAGAATAACCACAGGTAAGTCTTCTCACTTTAATTCTATGCCTCCTACTGATGATCTATTGAAATCCAGTGAACCTTATTTGTCTCATGCAAATGAGTCACCTGGTATTGTTGTGAACATGTCTATGCAGGGCTCCAAGATTACTAACTATTCTGAAAATTTATCCAAAATGATCAACAAAGCCAACCCCCAACCTAGCAACCAAAACCATATTCAGCCCTCTACCAATAACCACAATAGCTTCACTAAGGTGTCTAGCAACTTTGACTCCTATGGAAAACTAATCATCCTAAGGTGCCTAACAACCTAGACAAAACTGGTCCTAACCATTATGGATCCAAAGTAGTTATCACTCAGACCCAACCTAATAGCACTGACCACGACCCCCAAAAGAATAACTTTCCTAACTTGAAGGACCAGGTCCCTCAGCCTGCCCCATATACTGTAATTCAGACCTTTGCTGCCAAACTCAGAACAAACCATGCTAAGAATGAGGCACCCTTTGAGTTGTCCCCCCCGAATACACCACCAAGAAAGGACTTCCTGCAGTGATTTTAAAAAAAATTGACTTCATGCACAAACTTGCTGAAAAATGCAAGTACACCTTGGTTGGCAAGTTTACCAATACCATGCCTAAAATAGAGTTAATAAGAAGAAGCTTTATTCTTCAAACTCAACTTTCAGGGGGTGTTAAAATTGCTCATTTCAATGCTAGACATGTCTACATTGATTTGGATAATGAGTTAGATTATACAACTGTTTGCACTAAGCAAAGAATGAAAAATAGAGGTTCAAACCATGAGAATTCAAATATGGACTCCAATATTCACACTTGAAGAAGAAACTCCAATAGTGCCTATCTAGGTGGCCTTACCTGAGCTACCTTGGCATTGCTACAATAAGGAGTTCATCACATCTTTACTATCATCTATGGGGAAAATTTGTACCTTGACACTGCCTCTATTCAAAAAATTAGAGGGAGCATAGCTAAAGTGAGACTTCAAGTTAAACTCACTAAAGAAAGACCTCCCCATGTATGGCTGGGCTATGATGAAGATGATAAAACTAGAGAAAGGTGGCAAGCCGTTCTATATGAAAATGTTCTTGATTATTTCATGTATTGTAAACATCAAGGTCATTTGATATATGCATGCAATATACAAAGAAAGGATGAAGAACATAGGAAAAGAAAAGAACAGGAAGCAGCAAAAAAGATCAACAACAAAGAGGGCATGATTAACAAAAATCAGGATGTGCCATACATCAATGAACCTGCAAATGTTATCCCTACTCATCCTCAATAGATGGTTGATAATAGAAAGACTGAGCAATGGCAAGTTCAGAGGAGGAAGCAACACAAGGGACAAAACAAGCCCCAACAAAACAATGTCATTAACTCTTCTTTGCCACAGCAGAACAGGGGATCTGATAATCTCCAACCAAAAGTCACAGAAGCAGGTAAGCAGTTTACTCATAACTTCAATTCAAATAATTATGTTGATCTTATTGCACAAGATCAAACCACTAACCAAGATGCAGGAGAACCAACTAACCAAAGGAACTCAATTGAGAAGAGTTCATCAACAATGCAGGAAAACACTGCAAGACAAAGACAAGGTATTGACTTATCTCTCCTACAGGGCCATTCCCCCCATATTATACACACAAGTACTATCTTAATAAGTACTAATCAAGGGACCAATGTAGCAAGGAATTCAGGTATTGACTTATCACTCCCAATCCCCCTGAGTCCCCCAATTTATACTGCTACTATTGCTGATCAAGTAGTTGATGGAGGTAAGGATGGAAGTATTCAAGAGAACCCCACTAACATACAGGATGGGGAAACCAACAGAGGAGGGGTAACGGCTCATGCTATGCAAAAGAATCCAACTGACCCTAGGAGTGACTTTAGAGCTCCTACTACCTCTACACATAAGGCTCAAACTGACACTTCTACTCACGCTACTATCTCTGTTGATGAACCTCCCATGCAAAATGCCAAAGGTTCAATGGCCAAAGATCAAGGATCCCATGCTAGTACTAGTGGCAAAGATTCCACTGTTAAGAAGAATAATTTGAGCAAAAAGAGAAGAGAGGCCATCAAAAAGAAAATTCAAGAAAAGAATTCTGTTGAGAAATGTCAATCTCCCAATTTGGACAGGGTGATATTGCAGCAAGAGGAGAAGGAATACCAACAATTTGTTCTTGATGAGGATCAAGTGGGGATGGATATCACTCTTCTCTAAGCTCACTGCATTCTCACATTTCTTAAACAAATTGTTCACAATACTCCTAAAGTAGTTACTAATCTCCCTCAACTCAAATATACCCCCAACACTAACATACAAGATCTTACTAATGAGTATGCAGTGTGTGAGTCAGAGTGTGAGTCAGAAAATGAATAAAATAATGATAACCATTCATTGCAAGATCATGATGATGATGATAGTGTAAGTGAGCAGTTAATCAAAATCTTCAGCCCCTCTCCTGATAATGTCTATAAGGAAGAAACTCAGCAAGTGACTAGTTCACAGGGCCTATCTCCTAGAGGGATATATAGGACCAGACTTAGCACTAAAACAAAAAACTCTACTATATCTATCCCCACTGGCAGGCCAAGTACCAGGCTCGACACCCCCAAACCATCTAAATGATTAGTATCCTTAGTTGGAATGGAAGGGGTATTAATACCCAATGAGCCATGGAAAGAATTAAACTCCTCAAACACATTCATCATATCTCTATCATTGCTATTCTAGAACCTTTCTATGATAACACTCAGCTGCAATACTTCAGAAACCATCTCAATATGTACTATGCTACCCATAATCCAAATGGTAAGATTTGGATTTTTTGGACAAAAGATGTGAATTGCACTATCTTAGAGAATGAGGAACAGCTGATCACTTATGAAATCAATCATGTAATGAGCCCTAATCAGTTTATTACTACTTTTGTATATGCCAAGTGTAAGGATCATCTCAGAAGGCTTCTCTTGGATAACATTCTACAACAGTCCACTACACCTCTTCCATGGTGTACTCTAGGTGATTTTAATGTTATTACTGATCCTGAAGAAAAACTTGGAGGGGTGATGTATAATATGAGAAAAAGCCTTGCGTTCATTAGTACTATAGAGGCTAGTGGCTTGCAAGATCTTGGCTTCACTGGACAGAAGTACACCTAGTGCAACCAGAGGGGCATCATGTATAGAATTTGGAAGAGACTAGATAGAGGGATGGCTAATGATAGATGGATGGAAACCATACCCCTTACCTCCATCACTCATGTCCCCTCTGTGGGCTCTGATCACTGCCCTCTACTCTTGGAAATAGTTGATCAACATCACAACCCCATCAAGTATTTCAAGTTTCTTAATTGTTGGCCTGAACATCCTTCTTTTATGAAGCTTGTTAAAAACTGTTAGAGCAGACACATAGAGGGTAATCCTATGTGGATCTTCCACAAAAAGATGAAGAGACTTGCCACCACTCTTAGTGATTGGTCAAGGAACCAGTTTGGTGATATTTATGCTAAAGTCAGAGTATGAGGAAGCTGTTAAATAAGCTGAAGAAAACCTGATCAACATGAATTCCAATGATAATAGGTCCAAGCTTTATGCTATCAATGCTGAATATATTATATACATGAAAATGGAGGATGCCATTCTCAGGCAGAAATCTTAGCTGCACTGGTTCAAGGAGGTTGATATGAATTCTAGCTACTTCCAGACTTTGATTAGAGGCAGGAGAAGGAAGCTGTACATTCATAGAATCCAAAATGATGAAGGCTCTTGGGTGCAAGGTGATGCTGAGATAGCTGAAGTAGCTTGTAACCATTTTCAACAAATCTTTACTGGAGAAAAGAAGTATATTCAATAAAAGGACCTTTACTGTATTACTTCTATGATTATTTATTAGTAGAATGAGGCCCTCCAAGCCACACCTTCTATGGAAGAGCTGAAAACTGTGGTGTTTGCCATGAATCCCAACTCAGCAGCTGGTCCTGATGGGATGAATGGCAAATTCTTCCAAGTATGCTAGGACATCATCAAAGAAGACCTTCTTACTGTAGTTATTTCCTTCTTCTGTGGTCAGACTATGCCTAAGTATTTCTCTCATTCCTGTTTGGTTCTTCTCCCCAAGGTAAACCACCCTACCAAAATCTCTGAATTCAGGTCCATAAGTTTGAGTAATTTCACCAACAAAATTATTTCCAAACTCCTTTATCTTAGACTTGCACCTATCCTTCCTAATCTCATCTCTCTTAACTAATCTGGCTTTGTTAAGAATAGTAGCACATTTGAGAATATCATATTGGCCCAGGAAATCATCCACCAGATCAAAAAGCCTAACATAAGGGGCAATGTTGTGATCAAGTTTGACATGGCCAAAGCTTATGGTAGGGTATCATGGTCCTATACCTGCTTGGTTTTGAGAAGAATAGGATTTGGTGAAAGATTTATTGACATGGCTTAGAGAATCATGTTAGACAATTGGTACTCTATTATAGTTAATAGATCTAGGCATGGTTTTTTTCATTCTACAAGGGGTCTCAAGCAGGGTGATCCTCTATCCCCTGCCTTATTCATCCTTAGAGCTGAATTTCTCTCTAGGATCATGAACAATCTTCATCACCACCCTAAGTTTCATGGTTTCTTCATGGCTCAAAAGGGCCCTCAAATCAACCACCTTAGCTTTACTGATGATATCATTATCTTTGCCTCTGGAAGGAAGCAGACCTTGACTCTCATCATAGAGATCTTAGATGCTTATGAAAAGGTATTTGGAGAATTGATTAACAAACAAAAGAGTCACTTTATGGTTCTATCCAATGCCTTCAAGGCTATTGTCTTGAGAATCAAGAGGATCACTGGATTTAGCCAAAAGAGTAGTCCCATAACCTACTTGGGGTGTCCTATTTACATTGGTAGGCAAAGAATTATCTATTACTCTAATCTTATTGCAAAGGTTGTTAAGAGGATCACTGGCTGGTATGCAAAAATGTTGAGCTATAGGGGAAAATCTATTCTTGTCAAGCATGTTATTCAATTCATGCCAATACACTTGTTATCAGCCAGCACCCCTCCCTCTACCATCATCAAGTAGATCCAAAGCATCACTACTAACTTCTTCTGGAGGTGGAAAATGATAAGAGAAAGTACCACTGGTCCTCATGGAAGAATCTTAGCTATCCTTGTGATGAAAGGGGTATAGGAGTTAGACAAATCAATGATGTTGCTAAATCCTTTCAGTACAAGTAGTGGTGGACCCTCAGAACTAAGAACACTTTGTGGGGAGAGTTTCTTAAGGACAAATACTATCAGAGGGCCAACATCATCTCCAAAAAATGGCACACTGGTCAGTCCCTAACTTGGAAGCATCTGATGAACAACAAGCACAACATTGAGCCTCACATTCAGTGGCAAATCAAGTCTGGCTCTTGCCTTTTTTGGTGGGACAATTGGCTAGGTGTTGTCCCCTTAGCATACTTTTCTGCTAATAGTTTTAGGCTTAACAACACCCAAGTTTCATCTTTACTAACCAATGGCCAATGGAATGTGGATCTCATCATCTAAGAAGCCCCTCCTCAATTTTTCCCTAACATTTAGCAACTCAGTTCAGCTACCACCCCCTATATCAGGACCTGCCTTGCTAGATCCCTAGTGCCAATGGGGAGTTCAGTTGCTCCTCTGCATGGGAGATCATTAGAGATAAGAGGACAAAGACTATGCTGAACTCATGTACTTAGCACAAGTGTATTCCTTTCAAATGCTCCTTCTTGGTATGGAAAGCCATTAGAGGGAAATTAACTACCAATGACAAGATGATCAGCTTTGGAAGAGCTCCCTCTCAATGCTATTGTTGTTATAAACCTCTCCAGGATACCATTGATCACACCTTTGTTGCAAGAGCCATTGCTCATAATGTTTGGAGATTATTTTCTGACTCTTTGGGCATTAATACTGATTACACTCCCCTTAGAAACCTGCTAATGAGATGGTGGACTTCAAAGCATAAGAATGAGGCCCACAAACTCATTCTCCATGCAACTCCAATCTTCATTTGTTGGAATCTATGGAAGAACATATGTGCTTCCAAATATGCTGGGAAGCAGTCGAATCTCACTAGAGTTAAGTTCTCTATCTTCAAATACACCTACAACCTTCTCACCATAGCTTTTGCTTATATAGTCTGGCCTATAACTGGAAGGACTTGGTTCTTTTGGTTGAGTATTTCTTTCATGATACCAAAGTAACCCCTATATGTTAGCTTAAACCAGCTGCTCCCAAGGTGAAGCTTAACACTGATGGTAGTGCCCTTGGCAACCCTAGCAACATTGGTGGAGGGGGCCTCCTTAGGAATGCTCATGGTGATCTCAATTTTTCCTATGCAACCCCCCTGGGTGTAGGAAATAACAATCAAGTAGAGATCAAGATTGCCATCTTTGGTCTCTCTTGGTTCCTTCATCTTGGTTACTCATAGGTAAACTTAGAGGTGGATTCTTATCTTCTTACCAAGTGGATGCAACAAGAAGCAAAACCCCTTTGGCCCATCAAGGAGCAGCTGAACAGCTTAAAGAACATCATCAGCAAATTCCAAGATTTCAGCCGCAACCACATCTTCAGAAAAGCCAACTATACAGCTGATTCCTTGTCTAAACATAGCCACAAATGCAGTTTTCCTGAACTCTTCTTCACCAAGCAAGACCTCCCTAAAGAAGCCAGAGCTCATATGGAAATGGACAAACTGGGCATGGCTAACTTTAGGAGAAGAAGAACCAAGAGGATCAAGAAGCCACCCTGACTTCTCCCCTACAGTACTTCCTAGTGCACTAACTTATTCTTCAACCTGAATGTATCTACTTCATAGTTATATTGTCTTTGAAGAATTCATTGTTAGGGCCACTGTAAAAGGGAGAGTCTCCCTTAGTTCTTGCTCCTCTAGTCTCATAAACTCTAATCTTGCATCTAGAAATAGAATAAGCTCCCCTCCCTTTGTTTTTTTCCCTGTAGGTATAATCACAAAGCTGCAGCCCCTCCCGTCTATTGGTTGTTGAATCTTGTGAAGGAACATCAGACACCTGCAAAAACCAACCACCAATCCCTCATCATCTTCTTTTTCCTAAGAGCTTGCAGAACTGTAGCATAAATCAGCATGCCTCTTTACTGCAGGATACTATAGCTTGTATAAGCATGATATACTAGACAACTGTAACACTTTTAAGCACTCTTGGAGCATCTTTATTGTTAATTTGTTTATTGTTAAGTTGTTATGTGCAGGCACACTAAAGAAAGGCAACATCTCTTTGAAGTTAAAGCCTTATTTAGACTTCCTACAATGCAAACAAGTATCAAACAAACCATCTAGAGCTCCATTATATTTACTGCTGGCTACTTCAATCACTGCAATACTGGAGTACACCAACCTGGAAGCTCTCAAGATTATGCACACTACTGAGCCTCTTGTAACATTGCTACTCAAGCAGCTGCCAATAAACCCCATATCTTCAGCCTATGTGCCTCATTGTGCAAGGTTGTTGTTTATTTTATTGCAGGTGCAGGGATTACAAAGTGCATGGTTTCACTTGGATGGGCAGCCAATAATTCATCTATTCCAGCTACCATGCTACAACACCTGAAGCAGCCCTCTTGCATCCAAGCTACTTGGAGCTATTTACTTACTTATTTGTTTGTGTGCAGGCACATAAGCACCCTCCAAGGTGCAAAGCACCATCAGTTAAACCTTCAAGCAGTAGTTCAAGTCACAGCTGCATCACATACAAGCTGCAACTTATAACAATTCAACCCCACATCATCCTCAACAACAACTCCAGCTGCGGCCTGCTACAACTCGATATGTTTTTCCCTTTTTTCATCCTCCTTAGCTCTTATAATCATGATCTTGATATTGATACATCCTTCCATTTAGACTTAATTGGTACGACAAGACTAAAAAGGGCAAAGATGAAAAGAATTTTCTCACCCCATGCGACATAGAAGTTTCGTATACTTGTTCTTCTTTAATTTAGCTATGTATGATACGTAGCGTAGTTGAATAGGACTAGTGTAGGTTACTTTCTTTTTTCTTATGGAAGGGGAGAGTCTTCTTCATTTATGCTTTCTTAGTTGACTTGTACCAAGAGGAGTCCTCCCATAGTTTTATTACTTTCTAGTTTCTAGATAGTCCTTTTTTGTATTTGGGGATGAGTCATCTAACCTTAGTAGGTTAGCCGACTTATGAACCAACCTAGGAGCGGAGGTAAGGTTTATGTCCCTCTCCTTGTATTTTTCTATTTGTTATTTATGATAAGGCTTGGGGGTGATGCTCAATCCCTGACTGTGTACGAGAGGTGGGAGCCTCGTGTAGGGTCTGTTCCTATAAAAAAAACCAACATCGGATACGTCACAATAAATAGTGAATCCCTCACCCTCAACTAGAAGAATCAATATAGAAGCAGTCGTAAGCAACTTCCTGAGCCTCAGAAAGCTCCTCTCATACTCCTCTAACTACATAAACGTTACATCCTGATGATTAACTGAGTTAGAGATGCGGCTATACTAGAAAATCCCTCAACAAAGCATTTGTAGTACCCTTGTAATTCTATGAAGCTACGAATCTCAGTCACAGAGGAAGGTTTGGCCCAATCACGAATTGCCTCAATCTTCACCGGATCTACCATAATGCCATCCTTGGACACCATATCCCTCAAAAATACTATGGACTCATGCCAAAACATGCACTTTGAGAACTTGGTATAAATTTGTTGATCTCTCAAAGTCTGGACCACCACTCTTCTATCTTGAATAACTTTATTGTTGATGGATCCCCTCACGGGACTGAGCTACCTTGTGGCTAACCCAAACTCTTACTGCCTCGAAAATGCTGCTCATGTCATTGATGAAGACTATGATGAATGAGTCCAAGTACCACCTAAACACCTAAGTCATCAAGTCCATGAACATGATAGGGGCATTAGTTAACCCAAAAGACATCACCAAGAACTCATAATAGTCATAACGAGTCCCAAATGCGTTCTTAGGGATGTTTGCTTCCCTAATCCTCAACTACTGGCAGTCGAATCTCAAATCGATCCTAGAAAATATAATGGCACCCTTAAGCTGGTCGAATAGGTCATCAATCCTAGGCATGGGGTAACGATTCTTCACCATCACGTTGTTCAACTGTTTGTAATCAATGTACATCAATATAGTACCATCCTTCTTCTTAATGAACAGGACTGGGGCACCTCAAGACAATATAATAGGCCAAATAAATCGCTTTTCAAAGAGATCCTAAAGCTGAACACTGAGCTTTTTGAGCTTTGTAGGGGCCATATGGTATGGTGGGATGGAAATAGGGTGAGTACCCGACTCTATATCAATAGAGAACTCAATATCACGGTGAAGAGGTAGACTAGGAAGATTTGTAGGAAACACATCTGTAAACTCTCAGACTATAGGTACGGAATCAACTATAGGTCCCTCCTTACTCACATCTCTAACACAAGACAATTATGCCAAACACCTATTATCCACTAACCTCTGGGCCCGAACAGAAGAGATCACCCCAACTGGCGTGCGACTACAAGATCCTTGCCACACTACTAGCGGAATACCAGGCATGGCTAAGGTCACGGTCTTAGAATAGCAATCCAAGATTTCATGGTTAGGGGATAACAATCCATGCAAGAATCAAATCAAAATCCACCATATCAAGAAAAATGAGATCAACTCTAGTGTTACGCCCCTGAATAGTCACCATACAGGATCTCAAGATATGATCCACTACTAAATAATTACCTACCGGGGTTGAAATACTCAACAACACAACTAATGGCTCCAGGCTCATACTAAATCGAGGGGAACGATAAATAGATATATAACAATATGTAGTGCCTAGATCAAATAAAGCGGATGCAGGCTGATGGTATAAGAAACCATACCTTCGATCATATTGTCTGATGCCTCAGCCTCAACTTTATATGTAGATACATCAAAATGGGCTTGGGATCCTCTACTATGTTTATCAACCATGCCTCCTAACCCGCCTCCCTGAGGACTTCCCTATGCACCCTAATGACCACCCCTGCAGTCCTAACCTTGGCCTTTACCTCTAATTGGAGGTGCTGGTGCTGGCATGGATCTACTTGCCTATGGATCTGGTAAGGCTAGCCTATGCTGAAGGAACTCATAGGATGGATAATCTAGCTCCCCGTACTCATAGCACCCTTAGGAATGTCGGCTGAAAGCTGGAGGTCGGCCACCTCGGTCGGAATAACCCACTTGGGAATCACTTTGGCCCTGATGCGGATCAGTACTTGAGCCAACTTAATTATACTTATCACTTTCATAGTCTTAACAGAGGCCTAGAAAGGGTAGACGAACTGTAGTCTTGAGAGATCTGTCATAAGACACTCGAGGTCTAAAGAGGCATCCATTATGGCTATTCTCCTATCTACCTCTCTTTCCACTACCCTATTAGGCCTCGCAACGGAGCTGGTTAAGCGTGTGGGCATGGTCTACCACCTCCAAAATTAAGTAGCCCACTAAGACTAAAGACTGAGTCTTGATCCGTTATTAGAGCCTCAATCCCCTAAAGAAACACCAACCTCTCTCCTTTTTTATGGGTAAGATCATGGAGGCATGCATGGAGAGCTCATAGAATCGGTCCTTGTACTCCAATACTATCATGGATCACTGCTCCAATCGTGAAAATAGATCTCGAAGTTGATCTTTGATTCTCCTGGGAATAAATCAGGATAAGAAGCCCTTTAAAAACTTAGCCCACATCACCGGTGGAGACCCAGCTGGCCTGGTCTCTAAGTATGTACACCACCACTACTAGGCAGGATCGTCTAACAAATAAGCAGTGAATTTGGCTACTCTCGACTCTACTAGAACCAATGTTTATAGGTGCTTGCAGAAAGTAATTAGAAACTCATGAGCATCCTCACCCACCGCCCTATAAAACCCCGGTCGTGATTATCTAAGGAACACCCCAAACATCTTTTGCTCCCTAAGCAGCATGAAGCCCTCCAAATAACCCAAACTAAGCGGTGTGATCTAGTGGATGCTGATCGATTGGCACCTCTAGTGCAGGGTGGTCTTGTGGCATTGGAGTGGTTGAAGCTGGGGCCTTCCGCATACCCCAGTGGAAGCAAAATTTTAGGCTAACATTGCCTGCAAGTTTGGAGTTGCGGCTGGTTCGGGCGATGGCTAGGCTGGTCCCAGGCCTACCGATTACTGATGTACTTAAGCTACTAATGTCTTTACCTTTTGCTCTGAAGTCTGATCTCAGTCCCGAGATGGTGCTGCAGCCCTGGCATGACTCGAAGGTTGGCCTCTACCTCCAGTTTGCATGCAAGCCATCCTATAAAAGAGTGGAACAAGTGAGATTTCAATAAACCAACAAGACACACTGCACTATATCCATATGAAAGAGACACCTTTCCGAGGATAAGTCACACACGTCTACGCACTGATCCGTATGACTCTACTTGCCATTAGTTCTGTAGAAGTGAGACCAGTGAACCTAGGGCTCTGATACCAACTTGTCACAACCTAATTTCTTAGGTCATGATGACGTATACTATGACCCTCTATTAGGCCAGCAGACCTATATCCTGGAACTGCATGTAATGGAATGCTAGGGTAGAAGCCTAGCAATATAATCTAAATCACCAAAGTAATAATAGAAGAATACAATAAATGGGTTGAAGCAATTGAGTATATATACAAAAAAAAGGATCCATCTCAAAACTTGGAAGTCACATGTAAAGAGCTACTAATAAAAGAATACATGTCCCAAAAGTGGACCATGGAAACAGAGTTGTCTCAACAAGTAAAAGATAGGCAAAATATATATACAGAAGGAGACAAGTAAATCCAGAATGCAGTGTGCTCATCTTTATCACAACCCAACCCCGTAGGCTATGACTGGGGTCTGACCTGGACCCCCCGTATACCTAACTATCAGCTGTGGTCAAATTGAACTGTAAATAAAACAATATCAAGTAATAGAGCCCCATTAGGAGATAACATTTTCACAAACCTATAGCCCTTTTCGTTTGTGATGTAACATAGAGGGAATGCAAGCCGACAAGGCTGCCATAACATAATGAAATATAGCATACATCATGTAGACCCAACTAAATCAAACTGATATACATAACCCATATATACATGTTTATAGACCTCTAAAAATATTAACGACAACATATGGCGGGACAGGGCCCCCGCCATACCCCTAAATAGACAAAACAATTTTATACATCAGTGGACAGTATCAAAAACTAGGCTCCAATAAAATGGAACCTCTTCCAGCTGAGCTGAGCAGAATCCTAAGCTGACGGACTCTAAAACCTATATTTGTACCTGCGGGCATGAAATGCAGCCCCCCGAAGAAAGGGGGTCAGTACGATATATGTACTGAGTATATAAAACGTAACATAATACAACTGGAGGTATACCCAAAATAAAGAAGCAGGGGAACAAATTATCAAATTAGTAGCCTGTACCTGTACTCTCTGAATTACAAAAACATGCATGTTAAAATTATATCATATAGCTGGCCCTATCAGGGGTCCGGTGGATACACCTATAAGATCATCACAACCTAGTGTCATCACCATCTTATTACAACACTCATCATGTATATATACATACGTATCCCGGCCCTCTAGTGAGGGGCTCAGTGGGCAATGTAGTGAATTATGCACGATTACTATTCTTGACCTGAGACTCAGTGAAAGAAGTGCTACAATATACACGAGTAGAGTAGTGAGCAACTATATGCAGTTTAAATCATTGTTGGAGACTCAATAGAATAAGAAAGTTAAGCTTTTATTTAAGGACCCAAATAACGGTGTAGTCATCTCAAGTGTCCTCTAAATGCCATTATAGGCTACCTTAAAAGTAATCTCGAGGACCCTAGATATGTATTAACATAGGGCCAAATCATTTATGGAATCAAAAATACTTAGTCTCGTATAGTCTTTAAGACTTGGAGCTTGTACATTTGGTACCTCTTTTACATATAGAAGTTTCCAGGGAAATAGTTCAACTACTATCAAAGTTCGATATTCAAAAGTAAATAGGAGATGTTAAGAATGGAGTTATTCCGGAGCTCACATCATATTTAACTTACCACTAAGACATGCCAGAAAAGAAAGAGAGTAAATCTATATAGTCTGTACTTTCCTTCAGGTGGTCATTATATACATATCTCGTACTCGACCCATCCTGAGGCTCGGTGAACAACTATGGCATCATAATCTCATTTTCATACCAAGTACATATCAAGAGAGAGGAAAGATAGTTTCCTATACACTACTCTTTAGCATGTAGAAGCCTTAACAGGCAATGCTTAATTCTTGTAGGGGTGTCAACACCTAACTGTAGTTAGGGATTATGAGGCATACCTAGAGTTCTGGGAATGGAATTATCCCCACATTCCACATACAATTCACTTAAGGCTAAGACTTGCCAAAAGCAAAGAAAGATAGTTGTACGTACTTATACCAAAACATGCCAAGAAAAAGCTTTACATACCTCATACGAGTTACTCTTTGTCATGTTCGCCTCATCATCCTTTGAACCTATTCAAAATGGAAGTAATACAAATATCAACCACTCTGGACTTTCCAGCACCTTCAGTTGCACCTTAATATTCATGGAATCTATTTCCTTGTCCGTTTCCTCGACTAGTCCTTTAATTAGTTAAGGCGCTAATGAAAATTGGGCAGCATCTCTCCTATAACATGCCCTATCTAAATTTCCAATCACACCCCTAGTAACTACAACCAACCAACAATAAAACCTGCAACATATATACAAGTAATTCACACAAACATTACACAATACAAACCCCAAACAACTCACTCAAAACTATAAAAACGTGAATTCTGGACAGCTTACTGTCTTGCATTGTCGCTTCGTTTCGAAGGGGTAATTGAGGGAAACAGGATTTATGTCCTCCATTAAAGTTATATACATGTGTATTAAGGTCGAACAAAATTTCGAATCACCCCCACATAAATTCTGTAAAAAAGGATATGACAAAAATACCAACAGCAGTCCGTGTAAGATTTCCAAAACCAAAATCTGGGCAGTACCTCCTCTATACTTCATCACCCTTTTTCGAGCAGATAATGGCAAAAGTGGATTTTAAAGGCAAATTAAAGTTATATACCTATGAAATATCTTTCCAAAACATATTAAATCACTCGAAATGAAGCTGTACAAAAGAAGTTATACCAATATTACTAACAATAGTCCCTTCCAAAAACGGGTTTGTTAACTAGTTCTTAACATTTTCTCTCTTTGTTCTTTCAACTTTCTCTCAAGTTTCAAGCTAAAGAATTAATTCCGTAGACATTGTAAGATACATATATACATCTCCATTGGTTGATGAACACCGTAGATAGTTAATTTACGGAGGAAAATTGGAACTTACCCTGAAAAGGAGCCATCCGTAGCTATGTTCCTTTGCGCTAAAACTTTTTCAGCTTTTGCCTAAGTTTTAAGGTAAGGAATGAATTCCTTAGTCACTTAACATACATATATAGGGTGTCTTTGGAGGTGACATGTTTCATCCCCATAGGGTGACACATGTCTAGCCCTTATTGGGCCACATATTCATGCTGCCAATAGGGTGCTGCCATATGGCAGTGGGGTCCACCTCTCCCAAGCAAGTGGGTCACCTACTTGCTTGAGGTGCTTCCATGTGTCACCTTCCTAGGCTGCCACGTGTCATCTTTTTCTCTTTCTCATGGGTTCATAATCTCATCTTATTTTAAGAACCCATGTAATCCTTGCTACGTAGGCTTGGTATGTCCTTAAGTAGCTCAAGTGTATAAGACTTCTAAATTAGTAGATTACGTAGGTAAATAGAGTCCTACAACTCATTTCTTGGCCTTCAACTCATTCCAGATTCCCACGACTCTATTTCCAACCTTTCCTACTATAGGATATCACATCCTCCCCTTCTTAGAGTCATTTGATAGTGTCTGGACAATGGGGATATCATGGACACTTTCAAGAAGACTAGGAACATATTTCAAGGTTCAAAAGTGTAGGGTGTAACAACCCTCTCTTCAGATCATGATCGCAGCTGGCTTGAATTAATGCCGGTAGCTAATACTCGGACCTACATCACAAATATAGATGGAAAGTGTTGTATGAGTACCAAAAAAATAGGTACCCAATAGGCATCATAGGCCGACTGAGAAAGCTAAGCAAGAGTAAACTGAAAAGTAAGTAAAAGATCACAACCAAAGATAGGGAAAAAATTAAATAAAGGTATGTACATGAGCGTACTAACAAACAAACAAAGAATCTAACTAACCCAGCCAGGCTCCTATAATCCGATGGGTATACTCATGCACAAATAAAGGGTAACCACCTGCACGGACTCACATAAGCCCGACAAATGCAAGAATAGTTGACAGAAAATGAATGGGAGAAAAAGAATTTTAATAATACCACCATCCCCTAGACTTGAACCGAACCATTTCCAAACTCTAACACCTAAACCCACCACAGAGAGTAGATGAAAACTTAAATCGAAGACTCATCAGGGAATCAAGAATTTAACAATGTGCAAGCTGGACCACGTACTGCAATCGGGTAGCTGTAGCTATTGAGTCAACATGAGTACGCTAGATCACGGATTTTAATCTGGTATTTGTAGCCAAGGTCAAGCATGGGTAAGCTAGACCACGGACTTTAACTGGGTATCTTTAGCTTGGAAGCCTGGACACAGGTAAACTGGACCACAGACTTTGATAGGGTATTTGTTTCTAAGGAGCCGAACACAAGCAAGCTATACCATGGACTTCGACTGGGTTTTATTGGCTAAGGAATTAGACCAAATTAGAATCAGCGGCCAACCGTTCCTCATGGGGAGTACCCCTAAATTGAGCGTCATCAATCCACCACTCTAGCTCAAACCAAATATAACCCAAATCACTGAGAAAACTTCCAAAATCAAGAAAAAACATAGGACCGATAGGAAAATAAGACAATATGGAGGTACGGTCACAAGTTGAGTTACTTCCTAAATAAGGCATAGACTATCAAACTCCGGTCTGCTATATTAGTCTACAGGGAGTTAACCGTCTGAAATAACATCGGAGAAGTTTTAAGGCCTAACAACACCAAACTAGCGCAAGTCTAGGCCAATCACTAGTCTAAGCCTAGACTAAGGCCCAACATGCTTCCAAATATATAACCACAAGCAGAATATTCATTACAAGATAGGAACAACCGACAACCACATGAGTCATGCTGAAACATTCTAACAATTTTCTAAAAATAGCAACTATGGCATGGAATCTAGGAATTTAGCATGCTCGACACCCAAACCCCTCCAAACTCATACAATTCAATATATAATTTCCTAAAATTGCTCAGTCTAATGAGGGAAAAACCGTAGCCTACCTATAAGCCAACCATGCGTGCTCCAACTCACGAAACCAAAGCTTTTCCCTTCTGAGCAGCCTCAGAATGGTTCCACACTAACAATAATAGAATCACAATATTAATACGATCAGTATGACACTAAAATTATTGAATTTAGAGACAAGCCAATTTCGGAATCTAAAATGGGAAAAGTGGGACCCGCATTTGGAAACCCAGAATTAACCCCAAAGTAGGTTCTAAACAGCACCCCAAGCACACAAATTAATTTGATAAATAGTACGGGGTTAGGAAACTATGCAAAATGAGCATGCAATGAAAATTCTTATAATTTGGGCTAAAAAGATGAAAATGGTAGCAACTTTATGCTACCATTTCTCATAAATGACAAACCAACGACCCAAATTAAACATACTATGCTAATACTTACAAAAAAAAACACAATCTAGCCTCAAAGAACACTAAAAATGGAGTTAAATTGGCCAAGTTATAATTTTCCAATGTTCAACAAAATATCACTCCGAAAATAGATAAATCAGTAGCTAATTGCATAAAGTTACTTTACACTAAACTTATCCTCAAGATTATGAGCTCACCACCGGATTCTTCAACAAATTCTCTTGCATTTAGACCTTTGAATTGCCTAAACTGAGCTTGAAATGAAGGAAATATCGAGGTTGGAAGTTTGGAATAAATTTGAAAATCGTCCTTGGTCTTTCATTAAAGACCAGGACTTTGTCCTTCGCAAACGCCGCCAAAGTGCTTCGCGAATGCGGATGCCAAAGACTTACACCTCCACAAATACGGCCATTGCAGAGAACAATTTCATGAACCTCCGCGAATACGGACAAGGGCGTGCGATCGCGGAGAACAAAACTCCTTGCACCAAATATTATCTAAAAACACTAATATTTCACAAGTTCAAATATTTCGACAGGGTGCTCGAAATTCGTTTAGAATCTCGTGCACGCAAATGTGATATGCTACCTCACCAAATTTGACATTTCAAACTCAACAGCGCATTTGAAATTTCCATACGAGGTTGTTTTGCTTGAAAGTGGGTCCCACATACAAGGGCCATTTTGAGTTAAATTCCACAACGGGCCTCAAAATTAGATCAAAAGCCTCAGAAAGCGAACGAGGTCTTTCAAGAAGAAATTTGACATTTCGAAGCTAACTGCACTGTCAGAACTTTTATTTAAGTGAATTTTTCAAGAATGTTGACAAAAGTCAACTATAGCCCAATTTAAAAGGCAAAAACGCCAAATGGTCCTAAACTCATACCAATTCCGTTGATACTAATGACGACCATGATACTAACCTAATTTGGCTATTCTGGAGCTGATAGAACTATCAAAAATCCCTTATGATGTCATTTTCCTTAAGTTATAACTAAAGTCAACTTTTTAAGTTATAAAAGCTCAAAAGCAGGGAAACGGGCCTAAAACCCAAACGAACGATCAGACGACCAAACAGTTAGTCCTAGCAAGTCATAAATGACTTGGGGTTGCTATAAAAATGCTTTAAATGATAGAATGAATGCCTAAATTCAAAAATTACCAAGAGAGTCATTACAACAGTCTATTTTACTTGTATAATTAAATTGATGTGAAGATGAAGAAGTTTTGAGACAAAGAGAATTAAAAATGAAGAATTAAATAAGGAAATCAAGAAGATAGCTAAATGGAAGGATTTGAATATAATATTAATATTTCTATATATGTTGTTGTGTGAAATTTCAATTATAATTGAAGAAAGAAGTTTGCCACGTGACAATTTTCAACAAGAATTACAGCGCAACATACACAGTTAACATGGGAATCTAATTCTTTGGGTTTTGGGTTTCTCAAATTTTTTTAGATTCAATTATTTTACTTGGGGTTTTCCATATCCATAAATAGTCCATAAAAATAATTTGAGGACAATGAACACATAACTCACAACTAGCTTTTAACCTAGGACTTAGATTTTTATAGCTTTGGAATTTTGAAAGAGTCGTCGTTAAAGCTAAAAATTTGGTTTATTCTTTTTCTTCTATATGTTTGTTAAATTTTCTTCATTAATTCAAGATTTTGAATTTATTCTATTCGATTTGTAAGTTCATAATTAATATTTTTTTCTATAATTTCTAAATTAAGATTTTCAAATTATGAGTAGCTAAATTGCATAATTAGGTTTGTGAGAACCATGATGAATTATCAAAGTAAGTTAATATAAAAAGTGTTTCTTGAATGGATTTTATGCACGTATTATTTTTTTTCTTTAATTCCTTTTTAAAAGTTGCAAACGTTAGAACCCGTCTTAGTTTTACTTGCTTGATCAAGGAGGTAACGGATGAGGAAAAGGATTAAACAATGAGATTTGAGGCTAATAATGCTCATTTATTTAGCTTGAACGGATCAAAGGATATCTAAATCTGGGATCACTGATAAGGGTTAGTACAACATACACCCGCAAATGGATCAAGTTATGTGGTGGTATTCACATATTTGCCGGATCAAGGACTTGGTGATATTACCTTACCAATGTTGCATGTTAAGAACTAAAATCAATCACTCATATAATGTTCTTGCTGAGTTATGAAATCATGGGGAACACATTCCTAGTTAATTCTATAATCAAAGTACAAATAAATATTTAGTCCAAGCTATTGTAGTACTTTCTATTTTTGTTTCAATTTAAATCCCCCCCTTTTTTAAATAATGACTTTGAAGTTAAATTTTTCTGTTGACAATATTCTCCCATATTCTCTGTGGGATCGACTCCGACTCATAGTTAGGTAAATATATTACAAACGATCGTTTAAATTTCTTTTCGAGATGTATATTTGGACATTATCAGAAGACAATATGAGACATAAGAATTATATTTTTGGGAGAATGAGAGTGAATGGGGAGATTACGAGACTTAGGGATCAGCTAAACCCTCCAAAATTAGTCCAAAATGATATAGACCTTAAAAAATAAGCCCAAAATGAAGTAGTATAAGAATTTAAAAAGCAAAAAAGACTAAAAAGTCATTGACTTAAAACTGTTGGAACGAACTTCACAAACCAA
Source organism: Solanum dulcamara (assembly GCF_947179165.1). Taxonomy (NCBI): domain Eukaryota; kingdom Viridiplantae; phylum Streptophyta; class Magnoliopsida; order Solanales; family Solanaceae; genus Solanum; species Solanum dulcamara. The sequence goes on along the minus strand of NC_077246.1, from coordinate 32,806,412 downwards.
TATACGGTTTGTACAACATATATGGTCGTTCAAGGTTGGCTTCTATGGAATTCCTTTACTGTAATGACCCTCCAGGTCATATTTGAATTTAATCATTCATTCCGTCGGTTAGATCATTCCTGTAGCGACCCCAAGTCATTTATGACTTACTGGCATTGAATGTTTGGTCACCTGGTTGTTCGTTTAAGTTTTAGGCCCATTTCTCTGTTTTGGAGCTTTTTTAACATAAAAAGTTGACTTTGGTCATAACTTTAGAAAAACAACCTTAGAACGGAATTTTGTAGTTCCATCAATTTCAAAATGGACTAATTAGGCTAGTAGCATGGTCAGCATGAGCACTGAGGCAATCACTATGAATTTGGGACCATTTGGCATTTTTTCCTTTGAAATTTGGCTCACAATTGACTTTGGTCAACATTCTTGAAAAATGCGCTCGGGTGAAAATTTTGATAGCGCAGTTAGTTCTAGAAAGTCGATTTAAGTATAGAACGACCATTCATTTGCTTTTTGAGGTTTCCGATCTAATTTCGAGGTCCATTGTGGAATTTGGCTAAAAATGGCCTTTGGGTGTGGGACCCACTTTCATTCGCAACGATCTTCTATAAATATTTGTACTGCACCACTTAGTCTGGAACATCAAATTTGGTAGGGTAGCATATCTCTTTTGTGTGCACAGGAATCTGAATGAATTTTGAGAACCTCGTTGGAGTATTTGAACTTAGTGAAAAACTCAGCTTTTAGCTGATATATTGTGCAACACCATTTACTCTCCATGATCGCGGGCCCCTATCCGTGTTCGAGGAGGTCCATGAATTTTGTCTCCATTATTGTGGAGCCTTGACCGTGTTTGTGAAGGCTTAAGTCTTTGGCCTCTGCTATCGTGGGCCTCTAGCCACGCTCGTGAAGGTCAAGTTTCTTGGTCTCTGTATTCACGGATAACTGTAGCCGCATTCGCGAAGGCCAATTTCCTGGTCTTTTAATAAAGACGAAGGATGAATTTTCAGCTCATTTTTCAAATTTCCAACATAGTTTTCTCCTTCATCTTAAGCTTAAATTAGGCGATTTTGAGGTCAAATTTAGTAAAGGTTCGTGGGGAATCTATTGGTGAGCTCGAAAACACGAGTAGAAGCTTCACGTGAGGTAAGAATTCAAATTTAGCTACTGCCTTAGTGATTTTTGGAGTGGTATTTTATTAAAATTGTGGAGATTTTATCTTGATCATATGAACTCCATTTTGAGTGATTTTTGAGGCTAGATTGATGGATTTTTTGCAAGAAAATTCGTAGTATAATTTTCTTGGATTGGGATTGCCTCATGTTTTTGGAATTTGATGATCAAGAAGCTGCCATTTTCTTCTTTAGTTCGGGTTTTTGTGAATTTAGTTGCATGCTCATCTTGTATAGTTTTCCACTGCGAATTGTGATATAATTCTAATTTGTGAACTTGAAGTGATGTTTAGAACCTATTTTGAGGTCAATTTCAAAATCCCGGATGCGGGTAGCACATTTTTCATTTTACACTCCAAAATTGGTTTGTCCCCAAATTCGGTAATTTTAGTGTCATAACAATCTTATTAACACTGTGTTTCTATTATGGATAGCGTGGAAGCATTCGGAGGCCACTCAAAAGTTAAAAGCTATGATTTCGTGAGTTAGAGTACGTGTGGTCGGTTCTTAGGTAGGCTATGGTTTTTCCTCGTAAGACTAAGCATGTTCAGTCAATTGTAAATTGATTTGTATGATTTTTGAGGGGTTTGGGTGTCGAGCATACTAGATTCCTAAAATCCATGTCATAGGCCTTATTTCGGGTAGTTGTTGGACTGTATTAGCATGACTCCTATCTTCAGTCACGATCCAACACAGTAGGCCATGACTAGGGTCTGACCTAGACCCCCATATACATAAATCTAAACTATAAGAACTATACACAAGAATCCAGAGGGTGATAGAAAATTAGTCTGCATATAGCCTCTTTCCTTTGCACCATGTCATGCAAGAGACGACAAGACTGCCTTAACATAATAACATTTATAATATGTCATATAGGCACAACTGAATCAAACTCGTAAACAAACCACCTACATATGTCTACAGACGTCTAAGAATATTAACAATGACATATGGCAGGACAGGGCCCTCGTCGTACCCCTGAATAAATAACTATATACATTATATAATCAGCACCAAAAGGTAGGATTTGGAATAGTGGAGCACTTCTGACATAGCTGAGTGGGAGTCCTAAGTTGGCGGATCTCCAAAGTAAGTACCTGTACTTGTGGGCATGAAATGCAGCCCCTTCCTCCGAAGAAAGGAAGGTCAGTACGATATATGTACTGAGTATGTAAAACATAACACATCATAGCTGAGACCATAACTGAAACAAGGATGCAGGGGACAAGGGTAACAATTAACAAATTAATGTACCTGCACCTTAGGACGCGTAGTCAAATACATCATCATACACTGTGCCCGGCTCGCTAAGGAACTCGGTATCATAATTATTTTATCATCTTACCATATCACCATATTATCATCCCTTCTCATCATGTGTATTATTTCATCAGGTCATCGTATACGGCATCATATCATCGTATACGACATAATCTTATCGTATATGTCATCATAGTACATTCGGTCCACTATGAGGCTCGGGGTCACAAGTGTGTCCCTATATTTTCATATGCATGCCTACGTAAGTATCCGGCCCTTTAGTGAGGGACTCGATGAAAGAATAATGTACATAACGTACCTCACCCGGCCCTTTTATGGGACTCAGTGCCACTATCACATAGTAAACTATACCGAGGAACGTTCAGTCCGATCCATAATTTAAAACAATACCGAGGAACGTATGGCTCGATCCATATTTTCATTATGTCATCATATATATATATCTGGCCCAGGACTCGATGAATAACTTTATCACATACACCGTCATTGTATGCTTTAATTTCATCATATATGGCATTTCATCATCGTATACTTCATACATACATATATATAGCCAGCTCGGGACTTGGTGGAGGAGTAATAAAGCTGTGCACGATAACGTTCCTGGCCCATTATGGGACTCAATGAAAGAAGGGTTATCGTATGCACGAGTAGAGTAGTGAGAAACCATATGCAACTAGGTAATATCCTGAGACTCAATGAAATAGTCAAGTGAACCATCACTTAAAGACTGGGGAAGTAATTCTCCGAGGTACCTTTTAGTTGTTATTATGGATTTCATCAATTAGGGCCTCAGGAACCACAGGCGTGTACCAAGATAATGACACACAGTTTATGTAATCAAGGACACAATTTATGCAATCAGACACATATCTTATGTAATCAGAGATACAACTTATGCAATCAGAGACATTTATCCTCTCAGAGCCTTTCAGAATAGGAAATTATATTTCCACTTACTATTCAACATATAGGTGGCTTGGGAGTAGTAATCTAACTACTTTAGGACCCTTAATATTCAAAAGTGACTACGAGTCACGAATTATATCTGAAACCTATAAATAGAATTACCTCTAAACTCATATCAGACATCATTTCCCTTACCTTAAGCTCCTTTCAAAGAGAGAAATAGGCAAGCCTTATATGTACTACTTATCATCCTATAGAAGACTTGAAAGGAGAGGACTCCACTTATTGCAGGAGTTCTAACATCCAGAAGTGAACAAGGGTCTTGACTCCTACTCAACGCTTTATGAATGGAATGACTCCCAAATTTCATATATATATAACTTAAGGCTAAGACATGCCAAAAGAAAAGAAAGGGTAAGCTTCACATACCTTTTGTGGATTAACTGTAATCCAGCTCGCCTCGTTACTTCCTTTACCTAATAACATGAGAGTAATACTAAGGTTAATGACCTTTCACTTTCCGATTTCCAACTCTACAACCAAGTACCCATAGGAATAATTTCCTTATCCAATACCCTCGACTAGTTTGTTACTAGTTCCAAAGTTACCAAAAATCGGGCAACATCTCCCCTATAACTTCAACAACCTCGAGATTCCACTCGGCCAAGGATATCTCCAGAAAAGATTTTCAGTTCAATTCGTTTCAACAACCATACCAACAAAAACAACCAGCAGATTCATATATAAGTAAATCACTTCAACATTACCCAATACAACTCCAAACAACCTCAACTACGATACCAAACTAGAGTTTTTAAACTTTATTTTGTAAAACCTTTAACCATACTAAACGGGGGGTCGTGTGGATGAATCCAAAAGAAAACACACCCTTTTTATAACCCTTTATATCCCTACAACACACAACCAAAGAAACTACAACCACGTCCCTCAATCACAATACCCTACACGACTTCGATTTAGCTATGACGACTTCAATTTAGTTTGTTTCTAACGTCAAGCATCCTTATGCAATTTTTCCACTTCCAAACTTATTTAAGACATTTAATATACCTTATAAAATTATAAACTCCAATTTGAAAGGGAAAATCTTACCTTGCCCGAAACTCGCCAAAACTTGCTTCGGAAGTTCCTTTAGTGCGACCAAAACTTTGAGGCTTCTTGCTAATATTTTGGTGCTGCTCCAAATCATAAATTTACATGACTAACATCTTCATAACATCCTTGTTTACCCTAGATAATTAATTCACGGAATGAAATCGGAGGCTTACCTTTATTTCTCCTTGGCCGAACCTACTCTCTCTCTAGTTCTAGATTTTTCTTTTCTTCTTTCTTTCTCTAGAAGTCTCTTGAACTAGGAAGATAAATTACTTTATTTTAGTTAAGAATGAGTCATAAAATATATATATATATATAGGATACTTTAAGGGGGGTGACATGTGTCAAACCCTAAGTGGTGACACATGTCAAGCCCTAAGTGGTGACACATGTCAAGCCCTCATTGGGCCAACACATCCCTTCCTCCTACCATAGGCTACCACGTGGCAGGTTGGTTCCACCCCGTTGCTCCAGCTGCTTCCACATGGTACTCTCCCTTACTACCACATGTCACTCTCTCATACTTCCATGTGTCACTCTCTTTTCCTCCTTGTGGGTTCATAATCTCATTTTACTTTACGACTTATGTAATCCTTTCTACATAAGCTTGGTATGTACTCAAGTAGCTTAAGTATGTAAAATTTCCAAGTTGGTAGCTTACGTAAGTAAGTCAAGTCCTACGACTCATTATTTGGTCTTCAACATCCTATGGATTTTTACAATGCTATTTTCAATGTTCTCTATCATGAGGTGTCAGATTCTCCCTTCCTTAGAGTTGTTTGATAGCGTTATGGACTATCTGGATCCCATGGTAACTTCTAAGAAGCTTGATAGGCTTTAAGAGACTTAAGAATCATTCCAAAAACTTAAGAACCTTTCAAGATAGTTAAGAAGCTTAAGTAGCTTAGGAACCTTCCAAGGTACAAAAGTACTGGGTGTAACATCCTACCCTCATTTAGAAAATTCATCCTAGAATGTGAACCAAAACCCTCCTCAAGATATTATACTGACTATATAAAGAGTTTCTCTGTTCCATCGTAATAACACATACTTTCACCGAGCAATTAATATCAGAGTTACAAAGGTTGGTATTACCTGCAGACGTAGAGAATAGGTATGGATACTTGTGCTTCATTTCCTTTTTATCTCCCCAAGTCATTTCTTCGCGACTCTAGTTTCTCCATAACACCTTGACGGAAGCTACGTCCTTAATTCACCACCTCCTACTCTGCCGATCCAGAATGGTGACCTATTTCTTCTCATAGGATAACCTAGATATCCTCTATGGAATATACTCAGGAAGGATCACCAACATACTTATGAAGCATCGATACTTGGAAGACTGGATGTACTGTTTCTGGATTCGGCAGTAAGTACAACTCATAGGCAACCTTGCCTATTCGGTGGAGGGTCTGATAAGAGCCAATGCATCTCGGACTAAGGCCCTCTTTCTTGCTGGCTCTCATTACTTTTTCTGTGGATGACACTTTTGAGAGTGCTTAATTATAACTTGAAACTCTAGAGATCGATGTCGATTATTCACATATGACTTCTGTCGACTCATAACTACTAATAATCTCTCCCGAATAAGCTTCACCTTCTATACCACTTATTGAACCACATCTATGCGTATTAGTCATGTTTTACTACCATTAAACCAATCAATTGGCGACCTACACAGTCCGCCATACCAAGTCTTGTACGGGGTCATCTGGATACTAGAATGATAGTTAATATTGTAAGTACTTTTGACAGGTGGTAGGCAATTCTCTAAGCTACCTTTGGAATCAACCGTATAGGCCTGCAACATATCGTCTAACGTTTAGCTAGTAAGCTTAGTTTGTCCATCAGTCTGAGGGTAAAATAGTGTACGAAGACCTATCTGTCTTCCTAATCTCTTCGTAAACTGGTCTTCAGTAGTTAATTATAACTTGGGCTCCTTTATCTAGGATAATAGCTATGGGAACTCCATAAGGTCCTACCACCCTCTTGACCTATAATTTTATACCATCTCGACTGAGCAGTAGTCTTTGATTGGAGAAACATGGGCTGATCTTGTTAATCTGCGGATAACATTCCATATAGAATTATCTGTCTAAGGAGTGCAAAGTAAGTCTTGTCGCCAAGTTCATATTGTGGAATCTTTGACCTCGTACATTACTTCTTACCTTTTTTTAATGAAATTAACTAGTACCCTCGCCTTTTGGGTTTTGCTTTTTGCCCATTAGAGTCGGCTACCAAGTTGTGCTGAAGTTTCCTCACACAATGACCTGTATAGCCATTTCGTGGTTTGCCTATCATTAACTGGTATTATGTTGAAGAACAGTGGCATACAAGTACGTATTATGTTGAAGAACAGTGGCAGCTAATCCTTCTTGCTTTTCTTAAGCCCTTTTATAATTCCCTTAATGTAACTTGTAACACTCTAGGTACATAATCTCGTGTCACTGCTTCGCCGCTAGTTCGGATTCTTCCATCTCATGCGATCATAGCAGTACTAGGATGGGTGACCCTCTTGGGAAGTCCTCGTGTCACATTCCATTGCAATCCTTGCAACAATGTGTGAAGGCACTCAACCTAGCCCAAGATTTACCTTAACATTTTCTCGCATGTATTCATGCTTCACCTTGCCCTCTATGCCCCTGTCTTACACTCGATGTTAGGATAGATCATTATTTCACCCACGGCTAGGTCCTAGTTTTCCCTTAGTACTCACCCCATCTCGGTAGTTTCGTCTAACCCATCTTGATATCTCTCTGTAATGTATCCAAAACATCCTAGCTCTTTTTCTTGTGTACTTCTCACTTGACCCTATACTCAATATATACATATCCATAGGTTGCATAACCATTCTGATACAACCTATATAAGATAGACATAATCTTTTCATTTCTCAGCCAATCTTGCTTTACATATCGACTTCCCACTAGAACTTGCTTGCGGCAATGCTATTTTGTCCTACCCCTTTCTTTTCTTCCTTTACGTACTCCTTGGTCTCCTCATTTCCTACCATAAGAGATTTTTTATTATTTCTCCTTGCTACTTGTATGTCACTATATCAGTGGCCAATAATGTTTTTGCCATATCTTAATTTGTACCCAAACACAGCCCTACTACCCTTTACACGGTCCTTAGTTTGCTCAGTCCTACTCTCTTATCGTATTCACCCCTTGTGGTAGGAACCCATCCCTTAGGGTTATACCAATGATTCTTCGCACGGTCTCAGATACTACGGCTCCTATCTGTTTATTATGAGCCTCAAGATTCTACTAACTTGTGCTAGTATGGGATCTCGCTTGAAATGTAACCATTCCTGTCAATATGTGATAGTGTTAGTTGATTTCATCTCACGCGTGTATTTCTCTCATCTACTTCCCCCTTTAAGGGCGTACCCATGTCATCCTCTGTTTATTTTCAACTGTTCATATGCATATGATTTTGTTCTAACATATTTGACATACTTCACCATGTCTACACCTTCTGTTAACTCATCTATACTTTAGGTTTCCCCTGTAAGAAACCTTAATACAACCATGGGGTGCTTAGAATTCTCGATAAATAGTACACAATCTAGTCCAAGTATTGGTACTCTAGTAATATAACTAATGTAGTAGCTTAGTCGAAGCCGCATTTCCTTCATCCCAATCAGTACGTCACTAGTGCTTATAATCGTGTCCGATTCTCCATGCAGGGGCACTTATACTCTGATGACACGTGTTTCTAGCTTTGCTATAACACTATCTTTATCCCAGTGAATACCACTTATTCCTCTTAATAGACTTACAACGCATCAATGGCCTTGCATAGCTACCTCCCTCATCCTTGAGGAGGTCTTACTATTTTCCACGATGGAGGTACATATACATAATACCCGTTTATGCTTCATGCACTTTCATCCTTATCATGTACTCGATGCTGACTCATAATCTTACTCACAATCACATTCTTTAGTTACTTCATTACTAGGACTTACGTACTTCCATGATGATCCTCATTATATTCACACTATATTCTGCTTATGGTCAATCCCAGAGGGTAATATTTCTTAACCTTTATTCACAATCCTTACTCTAGACTAATTCCACTTGGTGGAGCAAGTGTACTTAACCCCCTTATCCTTCCTCGTCATTCTCATCCTTAATATCTCGCAGGCAATCTTAAGATATTCATATCTATCACCATTCTTCTCACCATATAAGTATCGACCTTCTAATTACCACCCATACCGTAATTTACTTATTTCCCAAAGTCAATTGTACTCCTAGTTTAGTTGGATCTTATCGTTACCATAGATACAATCTCTCATGATATACTACAACCTTATATCTCATTCTCTTTTTATTCCAAAAAAAGATTTCAGTAGAGTTTTCTCTATATTCCTTACTATGCCAAATCTGCACTCAGGAAATACCTACAATGCCTCATATGACCAATATATATTTATTCATATCATCGCCACACAGGGCACCCAATATCAACAAAAGTATAAAATAATGGACTTACCTCATATGTCCAAGTCAAACTGCACCGGTTATACTTTCCTGTCTACTTTTCCCTTCAATCTTCGACTTTACATTTTAATTATATTTCAATCTTCTTACCTTATCCAGCATGCCTCCTTCACACCATTACTTACCTATATACTGGGTAGCTTCTAATATCATCAATCATTTTCTTCTGTCGATGTCGTTTTTCAACTGAAACCAAAGGTTAGAAAAAGGAATTTCATGTCCTATGGCTAAGCTCTATCGCACGATCTTAGATATGAAACAAAGGTGACATCCTAAATGCCCTGTAGCCTCTTATTTATAGATGTAGCGATCAACACATCGATAAACAAGACTCTACTAGATATGGTCTGTGGATATTCTGAGGAAGAACCGCTCTAATACAACTTCTGTGTCACGACCCAATTCCGTAGGCCGTGATTGGGTTCCGACCTGGACCCCCATATACATAAATCTCAAGTATAAGTACGATACACAAGAATCCAGAGGGTGATAGCAAATTCATCTGCATATAGCCTCTTTCATTTGTACCATGTCATGCAAGTGCCGATAAGGATGCCTTAATATAATAATATTTATAATATGTTGTATAGGCACAATTGTATCAAACTCGTAAACAACCCACCTACATATGTCAACAGACGTCTAAGAATATTAACAGTGAAATATGGCAGGACAGGTCCCCCGTCGTACCCCTAAATAAAAAACTATATCCATTATACGATCAGCACCAAAAACTAGGCTCTGAAATAATGGAGCACTTCCGACATAGCTGAGTGGGTGTCCTAAGCTAGCGGATCTCCAAAGTAAGTATCTATACCTGCGGGCATGAAACGCAGCCCCTCCCTCCCCTCAAAAAAGGGAGGTCAGTACGATATATGTACTGAGTATGTAAAACATAACACATCATAGCTGAGACCATAACTAAAAAAAGATGCAGGGGACAAGTGTAACAATTAACAAATTAATATACCTGCAACTTAGGACACGTAGTCATATACATCATCATACGTTGTGCCCAGCTTACTAAGGAACTCAGTATCATAACTATTTCATCATATTACCATATCACCATATCATCATCCCCTCTCATCATGTATATTATTTTATCAAGTCATCGTATACAACATCATATCATCGTATATGGCATAATCTTATTGTATATGTCATCATAGTACATCGGGTCCACTATGGGGATCAAGGTCACAAATGTATCCCTATATTTTCATATACATGCCTACATAAGTATCCATCCCTTTAGTGAGGGACTCGGTGAAAGAGTAGTGTACATAACGTACCACACCCAGCCTCTTTATCGGACTCAGTGCCATTACCGACGAACGTTCGACCCAATTCATAATTTAAAACAATGTCGAGGAATATACGGCTCGATCCACATTTTCATTATATCATCATATATATGGTATTTTATCATCGTATACTTCATACATACATATATATAGTCAGCTCGAGACTTGGTGAAGGAGTAATAAAGTTGTGCATGATAACATTCCCGAACCATCATGGAACTGAGTAAAAGAAGGGTTATCGTATGCATGAGTAGAGTAGTGAGAAACCATATGCAACTAGGTTATATCTTGAGACTCAATGAAATAGTCAAGTGAACCATCACTTAAAGACTAGGCAAGTAATTCTCCGAGGTACCTTTTAGATGTTATTAGGGATTTCATCAATTAGGGCCTCAGGAACCACAGGCGTGTACCAAGATAATGCCACACAGTTTAGGCATTCAAGGATACAATTTATGCAATCAAACACATAGCTTATGCAATCAGAGATACAACTTATGCAATCAGAGATATTTATCCTCTCAGAGCCTTTCAGAATAGGAGCTTATATTTCCACTTACTATTCAACATATAGGTGGCTCAGGAGTAGTAACCTAACTAATTTAGGACCCTTAGTATTTATAAGTGACTACGAGAAACAAATTATATCCGGAACCGATAAATGGAATTACCTCTAAACTCATATTAGACATCATTTCCCTTACCTTAAGCCCCTTTCAAAGACAGAAATAGGCAAGACTTATATGTACTACTTATCATCCTATCGGAAGCAACCACACCCTTTTTATAACCCTTTACATCCCTGTAACACATAACCACAACAGCTACAACCACGACCCATAATCATAATACCCTACACGACATTGATTTAGCTATGACGACTTCACTTTAGTTTATTTCTAACGTTAAGCATCCTTATGCAATTTTTCCAATTCCAACCTTAGTTAAGACATTTATTATACCTTATAAAATCATCATAACCTCCAATTTGAAAGGGAAAACCTTACCTTGCCCGAAACTCACCAAACTCGCCAAAACTTGCCTCGGAAGTTCCTTTAGTACGACCAAAACTTTGAGGCTGCTTGCTAACATTTTGGTGCTACTCAAAATCATAAATTTAAATTACTAACATATTCATAACATCATGTTATACCTAGATAATTAATTCATAGAATAAAATTGGAGGCTTACCTTTCTTTCTCCTTGGCCGAACCTACTCTCTCTCTAGTTCTAGATTTTTCTTTTCTTCTTTCTTTATCTAGAAGTCTCTTGAACTAGGAATATAATGGAATTATTTTAGATAAGAATGAGTCATAACATATATATATATAGGCTACTTTAGGGGGGTGACACGTGCCAACCCCTATGTGGTGACACATGTCAAGTCCTAAGTAATGACATGTGTCAAGCCCTCATTGGGCAAACACATCCCTTTCTCCTACCATAGGCTGCCACATGGTAGGTGGATTCCACCCCCTTGCTCCAGCTGCTTCCATGTGGCACTATCTTATGCTTCCACATGTTACTCTTTTTTCCTCTGTGGGTTCGTAATCTCGTCTTACTTTATGACCTATGTAATCTTTGCTACGTAAGATTGGTATGTAATCAAGTAGCTTAAGTATGTAAAATTTCCAAGTTGGTAGCTTACATAAGTAAGTCGAGACCTACGACTCATTATTTGGTCTTCAACTTTTTACGGATTCTTACAATGCTATTTCCAATCTTTCTTATCATGAGGTGTCATATTCTCCCTTCCTTAGAGCTGTTTGATAGCATTATGGACTATCTGGATCCCATGGTAACTTCTAAGAAGCTTGAGAGGCTTTAAGAGACTTAAGAATCCTTCCAAAAACTTAAGAAACTTTCAAGATACTTAAGAAGCTTAAGAATCTTAGGAACATTCCAAAGTACACAAATACGGGGTGTAACATGATTTTTTGTTGTTTTTATTTTGTGATGATTATTATCCCTGTGATTGTGTATCTGGAAGCATGGTTGGACTTAGTCTAGTCTTACACTAGTATTTCCTTAGACTTGTATAATTTTGCTACTACTGGGCTTTAGAGCTTTATTCGAAGTCATTTCGGATAGTTAGCTCCTTGTAGACTAATATATCAGACATGAGTCTAATAGTCTGAGCCTTAGCTAGGCAATAACTCAGCTTGTGACCTTACCTCCATAATGCCCTATTCCCCTATTAGTCTTATATCATTTGGTTCATGATTTTCGGAAGTTTCCTTGGTGAATTGGGGTATATTTAGTTCAGACGAGAAAGAAATAGTGATGGAACTCTATTTGGAGGAACTCCCCATGGTGCACGATTGGTTGCTGATAGTTATTCGGCTCAATCTTTTAGCTATAGTCACTCGATCTAAGTCTATGGTCCAGCTTACTTGTGTTTAGGCATTCTTAACTATAGTTACCTGATTAAAGTTTGTGGTCTAGCTTACCCGTGCTCGATCTTTAACTATAGTTACCCGATTAAAGTCTGTGGTCTAGCATACTCATGTCGACTTATTAGCTATAGTTACTCAGTTACATTCTGTGGTCTAGCTTGCACATGGTTAAATTCCTAATTCCCTGATGAATTTTAGGGTTAAGTCTGCATTTATTCTCAGTTGTGGGTGAGGTATTAGAGTTTGGAAATGGTTCAGTTCAAGTTTCACAATTATGATATTATTGGAATCTTTTTGGCTCCATTCATTTTTCTTTTAACTATTCTTGCATCTGTCGGGTTTATAAGAGTCCGTGCAGATGGTTACCCTTTATTTGTGCATGAGTATACCTGTTAGGTTTATGGGAGTCCGGCGGAGTTAGTTAGATTCTTTCTCTTTGTTTGCTAGTACGCTCATGTACATACCTACATTTACTTTTTATCCTATCTTTGATTGTGATATTTTACTCGCATTTCAATTTACTTTTGCCTATTTTGCTCAGTCGGCCTATGATGCTTACCTGATACCTATTGTTTTGGTTCTCATACTACACTTTGCATCTATTTTTGTGATGCAGGTCCGAGTACTAACTACCAGCATTGATTTGACTCAGCTTTGGTTGTGATCGGAGGAGATGGTGAGAACATAGCATCCTGGATTTACATATCTCCTTCTATATTTACATTTTTTCTATCTTTGTCTTTTGAGACAACTCTGTTTCCGTGGTCCACTTTTTGGACTTGTACTCTTTTATTAGAAGCTCTGTACATGTGACTTCCAGGTTCTAGTAGGGATGTCTTTTGATTTGTATATTTTTAGTTGCTTCCACCTATTCATATATGATCTTGTTATTTTTATTACTGCTTTTGATTATATTATTCGTCTTTTACCTGACATCTCATTACTTGCAATTTCAGTATATGGGTCATCTTGCCTACTAGAGGGTTATATTCGACACCATCATGACATGTGAAATTGGGTCATGAAAAGTTTGTATTAGAGCCTAGGTTCACCGATTTTACCTCTATAGAGCAAATGACTAGTAGAGTCTTGTGGATCAACACAGAGACGTCTGTGACTTATCCTCAAAAAGCTGTAGGATTTCTTTAGGAACATGTCTCTTTTGTATCGTTGTCATTCAGTATGTGTCTAATTGGTTTTTAGAAATCTCACTAACTCCACTCTTTTACAGGATGGCTTGCATGCACGCTAGAGGTAGAAGACAACCACACGGTCATGCCAGTACTGCATCACTAGCCCGTGATCAAGAGAAGACTTCAAAGCTTAAGGTAGATCTACTAGTAGCTCTAGAACATCAGCAACTGGTGGGCCCAAGACCATCACATCCACTGCCCAAGACAGCAGCAGTTCCGGACTTACAAGTGATGCTCGCCTAGATTTTGGCTGCCATTGGGGATATGCGGCAGGCCCAAACTCCAGCTGCCCCAGTACTGTAGGACTAGCCTGAGCCATCAGCACCGGCTGCTTAGCCTGATAATTCGGAGGGTGTCATTCTACTTTGGGAGAAGAAGATTCTTGGGGTGTTCCTTAAACTATCACTGCTGAGATTTTCTAGCGCTGTAGGTGAGGATGCCTATGAGTTTTACCTACTATGGAATCGGGCTACTTACTTTTATATCTCTGGGCATCCTGCCATGATATTACCTATCGACAAAGAGAGTGTTTGGTGATTTGTCAAGGGATTGAGGCTCCAACTATGGGTCGAGACTCAGTTTTTAGTCTTAGTGGGATGCTCATTTTTGGAGGTGGTAGACCATGCCCGCATGTTCAAACAGCTCCATTGTGAGTCCTAAAGGTCCAACGGCAAGAGATCTACACGGAAGGATAGCCATGATAGGTGTCATTTTCAACCCAATAGTCCTATAATAGATCTTGCTAGAGATTTCAGTCGGTTCAGTATAGCCGCCCCTTCTAGACCTCTTTTTAGACATCGAAAGGTGATCAACACAGTCAAATTAGTTCTAGTGTCGATCTGAGTCAAGGATGAGGTGGTTTGCAGATGGGTTCTTCAGGTCGAGGTGGCCGACCTCCTGCTTTTAATTGCCATATATAGCGGTGCTATTAGTATGGGGAGTTAGACCATTGGTCCTGTGAGTTCCCTCAGCATTGGCTAGCCATACCAGCTCCAAAGGCAAGTAAAACCTCGCTAGCACCAGCATCTCCAGTTAAAGGCGGAGGCCAAGGCCAGGACCGCAGGGGTGGTCATCAGGGTGCATGGGGTAGTCCTTAGGATGGAATTCCAGGAAGCAGAGTCGATGCGTGGGGTAGTGTATTATCTTGGGATGCCCCAGTCGTTTTCATTAATAAAAAAATAGTACTATACGGTTGTGTATCAATTATAGGTAGTTGAATAAGGTGAAAATGAAGAAACCAAAAGTCCTTAGACACGTAACTGTTACCCCATGCCTAGCATTGATGACCTATTTGACCATCTTTAAGGTGTCCTGGTACTTTCTAAGATCTATTTGAGATCCAGCAACCACAGTTGAGGATTAGGGCAGCGGACGTCCCTAAGACCTCATTTAGGACTCGTTATGACCACTATGAGTTCGTAATGATGACTTTTGGGTAGACTAATGTCCCTGCCGCATTCATAGACTTGATAACCTAGGTGTTTGGGCAATACTTGGACTCATTTGTCATAGTCTTTATCAATGACATTCTGGTATACTCGTAGAGTCGGGAGGAGCATAAGCAATATTTGAGAGTAGTGCTCTAGACTTTGAGAGATCAGGGCTTTATGCCAAGTTCGCGAAGTGTGATTTTGGCCTGAGTCTGTAGCATTCTTAGGGAATATGGTTTCGAAGGATGGAATTATGCTGGATCCGAGAAAGATTGAGGATATTCGTGATTGGGCCAGGCCTACCTCTATGACTGAGATTCATAGCTTTATCAGATTGGTAGGGTACTACAGGCATTTTGTTGAGGGGTTCTCTACTAAAGCGGTACCTTTGACTTGGTTGACTCACCATGATATCCCATTTGTGTTATTGGAAGAGTGTGAGATGAGATTTCTAAGGCTCAAAGAGTAGCTAACCACCGCTCATATATTGACTCTTCAAGTTGAGGGCGAAGAGTTCACTATTTATTATGATGCATCCAACATTGGGTTGGGTTTTGTACTCATACAGCAGGGCCGAGTGATTACTTAGGTATCAATGCAGCATAAGTTATACGAGTGCAACTACTCCACTTATGACTTAGAGTTGGAGGTGGTAGTTGTTGCGTATAAGATTTGGAGGCACTACCTGTATGGAGTTCATTATGAGATTTACACTGATCACAGGAGCCTTCAGTACATAAAGAGAAAGAGGGATCTTAATTCGAGGCAGCACCGCTGGATTGAGATCTTGAAGGACTATGACCTCTCTATTCTCTACCATCTAGGTAAGGCTAATGTAGTAGAGGATGCCTTGAGTTGAAAGATAGTCAATATGGGTAGTCTATCCTTCCTTTCTACTGTGGGGCGATCATTAGCTTTGGACATCTAGTCCTTAGCTAATTGGAAGATTCAACTTGATATTTTTGATTCCTAATGTATGTTAGCTTATGTGGGAGCTCGTTCATCTCTGATGGACCGGATTTCCAACCATAAGTTTGAGGATAAGGACTTAGTTGCATTTTGAGATCAGGATTTGAGAGGGGATGCCATTCTGGCTACCTTATATACAAATGGGGTTTTGAGGTTTAGTGGTCGACTTTGTTTTTTGAGAATTATAGGCTTGATTTAGATGATCCTTAGAGAAGCCTATGATTCTAGATATTCCTTCTATCTAGGCACTGCTAAGATGTATCGTGACTTGAGGCAGTACTACTAGTAGAGTGGTATAAGGAGAGATATTGTGGATAATGTGTCGCGATGTTTGAGTTGTCACCAGGTTAAGGCCTAGCATTTGGGGTCTAATGGTGAGCTTTAGAGATTACCCATTCCAAAGTTGAAATGAGAGTGGATCACCATGGATTTTATTGGAGGGTTGCCTCACACTTCCTGTAGTCTTGATAGTATTTGGGTTATTGTGGATCGATTGACCAAGTCAGCACACTTTCTTTCTGTTTATACTTCCTACAGTACTAAGTGGTTATCCCATATTTACATTTGGGAGGTGGTTCTCCTTCATGGTGTGCCTATTTCTATCATCTCAGAGTGGGTCTCACAGTTTATATTTAACTTTTGAAGGACTTTTCCGGAGGAGTTGGGTACCCGTGTTGACCTTAGCATAGCTTTTCACCCACAGACTAATGGTCGGTTAGTTAGAGCGCATGATTCAGGTTTTTGAGGATAAGTTGCAGGCTTGTGTTATGGATTTTAGGGCTTAATGTGATTAGTTTTTTCCTTTGATGGAGTTTGCGTAGAACAACAACTACCACTCTAGTCTGTTTGATGCCTTATATGGTAGGTTTTTTCACCATCCATTTGGTTAGTTTGAGTCTACAGAGCCTAGGCCGCGCAACACAAACTTAATGTAGGAGGCCTTAAATCATGTGAGGGTGATTCAGTAAAGGCTCAGGATAGCTAACAATAGACATCAAAGTTATGTGGATCATAGGCTTCGGCCATTGAGATTTGTCATTAGTGACAGAGTATTTCTTCGTGTATCGTCCATGAAGGGCGTGATGAGATTTGGGAGGCGGGGCAAGCTTAGCCCCTGGTATGTTGGTCCTTTTGAGATATTGAGCACAGTTGGGGAGGTTACATATAAGTTAGCTTTGCCCCCATCCTTTTTCAGATATTCATCCAGTTATGTTTTGATGTTACACTAATATGTTCCAGATGAGTCCATGTGCTTCAGTATGATGCGGTTGACTTGGATAATTGTTTGAGCTATATTGAACAGCCAGTTGCTATTTTGGCCAGAGATGTCAGACAGTTGCATTCCAAATCCATTCCTGTGGTTAAGGTCCGTTGGAGGCATCATCCAATCAAGGAGCTACCTGAGAGACTGAGCATGAGATGCGGACATAGTTCCTTGGCTTATTTGAGCCTTCGGTTGCTTCTTGATTCTTACTTTTACAGATGAAAGGTCTTTTATAGTGGATGTTGTAATGACCCTCTAGATCATTTTTGAATTTAATCATTCATTCTATCGTTTAGAGCATTCTTGTAGAGACCCCAAGTCATTTATATCTTTTTGGCACTGATTGTTCAGTTGCCTGGTCGTTCGTTTGGGCTTTAGGCCTATTTTCTTGTTTTGGAATTTTCATAACTTGAAAAGTTGACTTCGGTCCTAACTTCACAAAAACAACCTCAGAACAAAATTTTGATGGTTCCATCAGCACTATAATAACTAAATTAGGCTAGTAGCATGGTTGGCACGAGTATCAAGGCAATCGGTATAATTTGGGACCATTTGGCACTTTTACCTTTGAAATTTGGCTCACAATTGACTTTGGTGAATATTTTTGGAAAATATTCTCGGATGAAAATTCTAATAGTGCGGTTAGTTTCAAAATATTGAGTTTAGTCTAGAAAGACCATTTGTTCACTTCTTGAGGTTTCGATCTAAACGTGAGGCCCATTGTAGAATTTGGATCATAATGGCCTTTGGATTGGGACTCACTTGTAGTTGTAACAACCTCGTATGGAAATTTTAACTATGCAATTGAGTTTGAAATATCAAATTTGGTAGGGTAGTATATCTCGTTTGCCCATAGAAATTTCGAGCACCCCGTCAGAATATTTGAACTTGATGAAAAACTCAACTTTTAGCTTATATCTGGTGCAACACCATTTACTCTCCGTGATCGCGTGCCCCTGGAAATGTTCGAGGAGGTCCATGAATTTTGTCTTTGTGATCGCGGAGCCTTGGTCGCGTTCGTGAATGCATGAGTCTTTGGCCTCCGTAATTGCGGGCCTTTAGCTGAGTTCGCGAAAGTCAAGTTTCTTGGCCTCCGCATTAGCAGCGCACTGTAGCTGCGTTCGGGAAGGCCAATGTCACGGTATTTTAATAAATACCAAGGATGAATTTTCAACTCATTTTTCAAATTTTTAACATAGTTTTCTCCTTGATCTTAAGCTCAAATTTGGCGATTCCAAGGTAAAGTTTCAAGAGAATTTCAGGGGGAATCTATTGGTGAGCTCGTAAATACAAGGAGAAGCTTCATGTGAGGTAAGAATTTGGAGTGGTATTTTATCAAAATTATAAGGATTGTATCTTGATCATATAAACTCAATTTTGAGTGACTTTTGAGGCTAGATTGTGGGGGTTTTCGCAAAGAATGTTGTAGTGTAATTTTTTTGGGTTGGAAGGGCCTCGTTTTTTAGAAATTCAATGATCAAGAAGGTGCCATTTTCTTCTTCAGTTGGGTATTTTGTGAATTTTAGTTACATGCTCGTCTCGCGTAGTTTTCCACCCCAAATTGTGAACTTGAAGTGATGTTTAGAACCTATTTTGGGGTCAATTATGAAATTTGAGATGCGGGTTCCATATTTTCTATTTTAGACCCCAAAATTGGTCCATCCTTGAATTTGATAATTTTAGTGTCATAACAATCGTATTAACATTGTATTTCTATTGTTGATAGTGTGACAACATTCGGTGGCTATTCAAAAGGGAAAAGCTCTGGTTTTGTGAGTTTGAGCGCGCGTGGTCGGTTTTCATGTTGGCTATGATTTTCCCCTTGTAAGACTGAGCATGTTTAGGAAATTATATATTAATTTGTATGAGTTCGGAGGGGTTTGGGTGTCAATCATGCTAGATTCCTAAAATCCATGTCATAGGCCTTATTTCGGGTAGTTATTGGACTGTGTTAGCATGACTCTTGTGATTCTTGGTTGTTTCTATCCTGCGATGATTTTTATTCCTATGGTTGTGTGTTTGGAAGCATGTTTGGCCTTAGTCTAGGCATAGACTAGTGTTACCTTAGACTTGCGTTGTTTTGGTGGCGTTGGGCCTTAGAGCTTTTTCCAACGTCGTTTCGGATGGTTAGCTCCCTGTAGTATGATATAGGAAATTTGAGACATTGTCTGAGCCTTATCTAGGTAGTAACTCAACTTGTGACCTTACCTCCATAATGTCCTATTCCCCTATCGGCATTTTATCTTTCAATTCATGATATTTAGAATTTGTTTCGATGAATTGGGGTATATTTGGTCCGGGATGGAATGACATAGTAATGGAACTCGGTTTGTAGGTACTTCCTGTGCCACACGGTTGGTCACTGATAATAATTCGGCTTGATCTCTTAGCTACAGTCACCTGGTCAAAGTCTGTGTTCCATCTTACTTTTGTTCAGGCATTCCTAGCTACAATTACCTGGTTAAAGTCCAGGTCTAACTTACTTGTGCTCGACCTTTAGCTACAGTTACCCGATTAAAGTCTGCATCTATTCTCAACTGTGGGTGAGGTGTTAGAATTTTGAAATGGTTCTGTTCAAGTCCAGGAATGGTGACATTATTGGAATTCTTTTGGTTCCTTTATTTTCCTTTAACTATTCTTGCATATGTCAAGCTTATGAGAGTCCATGTAGGTGGTTACCCTTTATTTGTGCACAAGTGTACCCATTGGTTTTATGAGAGCTCGGCGGAGTTAGTTAGATTCTTTCTCTTTATTTGATATTGCGTTCACGTACATACCTATATTTAATTTTTGTCCTATCTTTGACTATGATCTTTTACTCGCATTTAAGTTTACTTTTAATTATCTTGCTCAGTCGACCTATGATGCCTATTGGGTACTTGTTATTTTGGTACTCATACTACACTCTGCATCTATTTTCATGATGCACGTCTGAGTACTAGCTACCGGCATTGATTTGAGATAGCTGCGGTTGTGATCAGAGGCGAGGGTGAGCATATATCGTCCTGGATTTACTTGTCTCCTTTCGTATTTACATTTTGTCTGTCTTTTGCTTTTGAGACAGCTCTATTTTCGTGGTCCACTTTTAGGACTTGTACTCTTATATTAACAGCTATGTACATGTGTCTTCCAGGTTTTGGAAGGGATGTCTTTTGATTTGTATATATTTAGTTGCTTCCGCTTGTTCATGTATGCTCTTGTTATTTTCATTACTGCTTTGGATTAGATTATTGGTCTTCTACCCTGACATCTTATTACTTGCAGTTCCGGGATATGGGTCGACTTGCCTACTAGGGGGTTATAGTAGGCGCCATCACAATTTAAGAAATCTGATCGTTACATTTACGGTCTGTGAATCAGTTAATGGGGCCATTTAAGAGCCCGTACAAGACATAAAATTAGGGGCTTCTAAGGTCTTGTTATACAGACTGATCTATGGTCCGTGAACGTCTCTATGACCCATAAAATTCAACCATCTTGATCACTGAATTTTCAAAGATTCTGAAGGTGGTCTACGATAGGGTCTACGATCCATGAAATCTTATACTAACCATACAGCCCATCGTAAACCTTGGGCATGATTTTCCACTTTTGAGCTCCAATTTACAGATCCCATCACGGGCCGTGGTTTATTTTACGATCCATAAAGTGATATGTAAAAACCTAAAATTGCAGACTTTAAAATTTTGTTCATTTTCCAACTTTTTCTGAGTTAGGCACTTCCGATGTGTTACAACCTCTACGGTGTTATATTACCAATTAATCAACCAAATGAATCAAAAACTTGTTATAACCATTGTGAAAGATTGAAATTATATAATATTTGAATCATTCTAGAAGGGTATGCCTTTTAGTTTGGGGTGGCAATAGTAACATAGTTTCTTAGTCGTCCTTCCTCTAGGATCTTATGTATTCACAATATAGGTGCTTTTCATGCTGTCTTTAGTGGAGAACGGGGTCTTATTAACTCTAACCATCCCAATGGTACTTGGCTATATTTCTATAATATCTTATGAAGAGATGTTTCACTATTTATTTTTATTATATCGCTATAATATCTTAGGAAGAGATTTTTCACTCTTTATTTTGTAGAGTAGGGGTTTGTGGGTTACTGTGCTCTATCTAGAATCGGCCATGTTAGATGTCTTAAGTTAGAGGGTTTGATTGTTCTCTATCTAGAAGCGACAAACAAAATCAAAGGGTTAATTTACAACCTAATTATCATTCTGACGCAAAAATCTAACTCGACTAAGCGAAACCCATATTACTTATTGCACTCAATCACTGATGTCTATTCCTTCCTTCTTTCTTCCTAATAAATTGTCATAGTGAGTCAGTGAGCATGGAAAATATT
The DNA here is from genome assembly GCF_947179165.1 of Solanum dulcamara. NCBI lineage: Eukaryota > Viridiplantae > Streptophyta > Magnoliopsida > Solanales > Solanaceae > Solanum > Solanum dulcamara. The sequence continues at coordinate 32,784,513 of NC_077246.1, read as the reverse complement.
TTCAGCTCAAATGCATATATTTTATTTTTATTTTATTTCTAAAATATCTATATATTCTAGCCTTAAAAAATATCAATTATCAAACACATCAAGGCCATCAACTCTATCATATAGCTTGCACTATCTGTACCTATTTATACCTAGAGATAAACATGAGAAGTGGAAGGCGTAAGGGCAAGCAAATGTGTACCTTTCCAAAATTTTATCGAAATCAGTAATATTGTAGAACCCTGACACAATTAGCAATAAAAATCATTCAAGTTAGAGCTTCGGTGGTCGGCTAAATTAGTAAAAGATTTAGAGAAAGCTTACATGAACATGTTTAAAGTGTTCGTGTTTTTTTCATAAAATTGAAAATGTCTAGAGTGGAATTTTTCCCCAAACAATATGATGTCCAAATTAAGAAAATTTCAAGGCAATGCCCCCAAAAATACAAAATTAGAACAACAAAAATATGCAGAAAGGAAGATCCCGAAGGAAAGGACAAAGATAGAAGAGTAAAAACTCACCAGCAACAGGTAGATTCCACCACAGTAGAAGAAATATAAGCAAATTTCATGGTGTTTCCGTAGGTGTTTTTGATGGAGTATAAATATAAAATTTAGAATAGAAGATAGAAGGATTTAAGATTACAAGGTAGATCATATTCCATGGACGTGGAAAGCCAAAAAGAGACTCGAAGAAGGAAAATTGTAGTAGAGAAGATACATGTGTGTTGGAAAGATGGTAATTGTAGCTCACGTGGGTCTCTAATCATCAGACACGTACAAATTTTAGGGGTTCAAAGGAAGGAAACGATAGAACTATCCTTGGTTTTCTGGCAAAACCCCCACTTAGATAGAATGATGCGATCTAGGGAGACATAATAAGATGAACAAATATTTACACTTTAATACCTCAATGTATAATTGAGGTTTAAAAGAATAACAAAAAAAAAAGAAGAAAAAGAAACAGGAAACTAGTGTGAGTGTTTTATTTTGTGATTACTTTCATTAACTGTGTTCCAAATAGTAATTGAATAAAGTTTTTTTTTTTTACAATTAGAAAAAAAATAGAAAACACAGTTAAACAGAGGTGTAGACAAACTCGAAAAATATTCTGAGATTAAGGAATTATAATATCAATGCAAATTACAAAACTCCAACGAAATTAAATGTAGGAGTGAAATCATACTGGAAACTCTCATTTTTGCTTTTAAAAAGCAACGTTGAAAATGTAGAAGAGAGGAAAGATATCTGCTGATTTGCAATAGTGAAAAATTGAAGTGAAGCCTCAAACTTTTCAGCCACTAGTTGGACAGTCAATGGTGTGAAAGTACTTGTTCTTGAAGAGAAAATCAAAATTCAAACGATTATGTTTGCATGAGGGGGGACACTCTCCTAAACTCTTTAAGAATTACAAGAAGTGCTCTTATATATCAGTACAAAAGTTCTAATTTTCCTAGCCGATGAAAAATAAATGAACTTTATTCAAATTTCATTTTCCTCCATTTTGTTTCTCATCATTTCCCAATTCATATCGAACTTTATTTTAAAGTCACTTTCAAAATTTTAAATCCCAACAACTTACATCATTAAAACAAGAATTGATAAAAAAGAACACTAATTTCAATTAGTGTATTAATACAACCTAAGAAAAGTTATGTTGAAACTTGAATTAAAAGAATTCGTTGGATGATTTATTTAACCAACCACTGTTGACAAAAAACAATCATCAGACATAAGAATTAAGAAGAAATACATTAACATAACTTAGAAAATAACAAACAAAAATAAAAATCAACAAAGGACGAGCACTGGGCTATTATTGAGGTACCTCAACATAATTCACAACATATCATTTGACTTTAATTTGAGTTGTCGTGTTATAATCTGTAGTTTAATTAATTAACTCAATTTATTAAGATTTGGATTAATTTTAGATGGGCTGAATTATGATCTGTTTAGTCACGACCTGTTATGACCTAACTTGCCTATTTAACCGTTCTAATGTTTTTGTAACTTAATAGCACGCGACATAAAAACCATAATGTATCGAATTTTGAGAGGAATAAAAAGTTAATATTTGATATTTTAAACCATGTTTTGGTTGTAGGCAATAACAAGGAGTCAATTCCCTAAATGGTGACCCAAGTTTAGGGAATTGCCTTTAAATTAAATATAATTTTTATTTCATTTAGGATCAAAATATCACTCAACTACCACCCATTTTTCTTCAAATATATTTAATACTTCAAAACCCTCATTCCCTCCTAAATGCCATGCCATTCCATGTCAGTAAAGCCTCCTTTTTTAAAATAATAGACTTATTTAATTTATCATACTCATTTATCTAAAATAACAACCTTATTTTTTTAAGCAAAAATATATTCATTTATTAAGAAAAAAATTTCATACTTAAGAATCTTTTATCGTAATAAACCTTTTTTATGATATGAAAAATAGTTTTTTAGAACTTACTATAGTGAAAGATTTACGTAACAATAAAAAGATTATATACCTTTTAACAATAGCGGAAGATCAATGATTCCTTTGTTGTAGATTCACTCAAAATTCAAACGGCCACAAGATCAACTCCATCTCTCAAAGAATATGTTGTCCAATTCACAAAGTAAGAGTCTCATTAGTGTGTATATTGATTTGTGTAGCGAAATAACATGGTTTTCTTTTCAGTTTCTCCCCTTTTTCTCTCGTATTGTTTTTTTGCGTACTCTAAAAGATACTCTTAGTAAGAGTCTTTTAAGGAGAGGTTGAACAGATACTTTGTAACTGTTCCCTCTTAGCCTTTAAAAAGGATTATCCATTTATTTATTTAATTAATTAAATTAGATCGGGTTTGGTCGGTCCACATGGGCGACCTAGGACCCAAAATTTACATCTCCCACTTCGCACATGGTGGAAAAGGCCAAGCTAACCCAATATCAGTCAGACACACAATTCATATGATAAATAATTCGTGCGATCTGCGAGCATCAAGAGATTACCTTTAAGCTTACCTGTATTAAAATCCATATTGATAATCTCCCATTTGCATTCAGGAATCTTTATATTCAGATCTACACCACATGGACTTTAGTGTTCAATATTAACTTGTTGACAGTTTAGGCACTTAAAATCAAAATTGACAATATCTCTTTTCATGTCACTCCACCAATAAACTTCTCTCAAGTCATGGTATATCTTTGTGGAACCTACATGAATCAAATATCTAGAGCTATGTGCCTCTCCCATGACTCTATCTCAAATACCATCAATATTCGTAATACACAATCTACTTTGTTATCTCAACACATCATATTCCCCTTTGTGCAAACGACACCAACTTCTACTTATGAACATTTTCCTTTAACCGAATAAGGATGGGGTCTTGGTCTTTATTTTCCTTCACTTCTACCACTAGTGATGATTAAGCACAATATTGGACATTGACACGACCTTCACTTAAGTCCTGTCCACAAGGAGAACTCCCCAACGCGCAAGCCTGTGCACTTCTGTAGCCAACTCCTTTTTTTCTTCCTCAACATGAGCAACACTCCCCATGGATAACCTGATAAGAGCATCAACAACAACATTAGATTTACCTGGGTGTTAGAGAATGCTCATAACATAGTACTTGAGTAACTCAACAATCTGCTCTGCCTCACATTTAGCTCTTTCTAATTGAAGACCTACTGAAGGCTCTTGTGGTCAGTAAACACATCCACATGCATTCCATAGATATAGTGATACCATATTTTAAAAGAAAATACCAATACCACCAACTTGAGATCACGAGTTAGGTAATTCTTATTGTGGATTTTAGACTGTCTAGAGGCATAAGCTATATTTTTACCTTTCTGCATCAACACATAACCAAGTCCAACTCTGGACACATTGTAATAAACAAAAAAACTAGTTGTTCCCTTGGGTAGGGAAAACACTGGAGCATTGTCAATTTGGTTTTTAATTCTTGGAAGCTTTTCTCATAATCTTTTGAACATTAAAACTTAGTCTTCTTCTGGGTCAACTTAACAAATAGGGATTAAATGGATGAGAATCCCTCAACAAACCTTCTATAGTAACCAACCAAACCTAAGAAACTCCTAACGTCAGTCAGGGATGTGGGTCTAGACCTATTCTTTATTGCCTCAATCTATAGTGAAGCAACCTAGATATAGGTTTGAGCTGGGTATGCAGAACTTTTGTCTTCAAAATCTTCTAAAGGTTGTAGACCTTTATATGGGCCATAGAAGCTATTATTCTTGTACACTTGAAGATTCTGAGTATTCGACATTCTCCTACGGGCAACACCTATTGTCTGTAAGAACACCTACAAGACGTAGAAGCCATACATAGGAATGTTGAAGATAAAATTAACTTTTCTCTAAGTATGGAAGTGAATAATGAGGTCAACCTAGGACATGTAGCTCTATCTACGGTCCGTAGGTGCTTCTTCTTTCTAGCATACGTGCAGTTCCTTTCTATTGGGGCTTGTCGCTACCGTAGTTCATAGATTATGCAAAGTTCCTAACATTTTCTAGGCTTTTCTAAGTTTGTCTATGTTAGGATTTTTTTGGGTGTTACATAGCCTCTACTAGTAGAAGTGTGGCATAGGACAAGTACTAGCTCACGAAATGAGCTAGAATTGAATGATATGAAATAAAAGACATCACATGTGGTCATGCCCTCAAACCACGAGAACTCACCAAATAGTGTAATACGGGTAGGATCCAATACTAAGCGCGAGCTACATGGGGAGTGTCGTGATATATATTATAAAATAATATAGGTAAAAGAAGTATTTGGTCAGTATTATGGAATATACAGAGTATGAAAAATTTGCAATGCATGATATAAAATATAATATTTCAATGGCCAATCTATAACATGACATAATCCTTTAAAATATCATTAGAAAGATCAGATATGATCAATGCAATATTCGAAAGAAAATCATAACTTTAACATAACATAAGTGAGAGATACTATTTACTGACATAAATTATGTGAGCTACAACATGGAGTCTGGTGTCATCCTTCCCACACTGAAAAAATAATTTTCCTACTTTCCAAGGTAAGGACCATTAAATGAGCTATTTGTAGATCCACTAGCTAGGGCCTGCGTAATCAGCACTAGTCCAACTCAGTGCTAGGTAATAATCTAAAAAATAAGAGTCAAAATCATAACATATTGTTTGAAACTGGTAATAATCTTTGTAAGACCAAATTCATCAAACAAACTTGAAAATTTATAAGAATAGCTCCTTTAACCAATCATGATTTCATAATATATTGATGAAAAATATTTATCTAAGCATCTAAATCATGATAGGCATGTTCATAGAAAATTCTGGAAATCCCACACGATAAGAATACTTCACCTTTTCAAGCAACCTTATTTTCATAATTACATCATTGATACTTTATCTAAAAACATCCTTAAAATCAAAGTTCTTCAAATTCATAATGCCTGCATAATTCTCAAACATAGTTCATAATCACCAAATAGGCATAATGCATGGGTTCATGAGTTTCATCAAAAATATGTAATTAAAAGCAAATCATGCATAATAAGATCAGTGAGATTGAACAAAAACATAATTGATTTAACCCAATGCAAAGTCATCCAAAAACCTAAGGTTAGGAAGAAATCATAAAGAAAAACTAAAAATACTTTGGGACTCCATGGATGAAAAGGAATCCATGGATGAATAGAAATCCATGGAGAATTTTCCACATATGTAAATTGAATCCTAGCTTGAAATTGAAAAAGGAGACTTGAATCTTTGAACCCTAGCTTGGTTGAAAAAGATGACCTTGAGAGAGTATTTCCTCAAAAGCTTTTGGGATTTGAGTGGATGAGAGGGAATAGGGGAATTTCGAAGGGGTTGTGTTATTATAGGTCTTAGGATATAATCCAAAACAACATATGTTAGGTATTAAAAGTATCAAAAAATGACTAAAGTTTACTTAGAATTAAATTGCCGGAGGGGACCTATGGCCCTACCTACGGGTCATATGTAACTCTATGGAGGCTTTTAGAGGCTCATGCAAATCAAAGCTAAATTCCATGTTTATGATGTTTAGTCTATAAACACCTCCTATGGGCCATAGACTTGTCTACAGATCATGTATGGCCTCGTCCTATCGAGGTCCAAAACTAACCTATCTGAATCAAAACCTATGACCTCACCTACAGGTTGTATGTCCATCTACGGACTGTCTTGTTGGTCCATGGTTAACTTCTGAGACTTGAAAGTTTCTAAAACTCAGGACCTTACCTACAATTCTCAACTATGGACCGTAGGACCTTATACAGTTTAGATCACCTTTGAGACATAGCTAATTTCCCAATTACCAGACTCACCTACGATTGCCTTCCTATGATCTACAAGACCTTGTGTAGTTCATAGGTTGGCTTCGTAGGAACACATCTAGACTTTGAAATATTAGATCTTTTGGACCTCATCTACAACACCCTTGTATGGAATGTAGGTCCTTAAACGGTTCGTAGATAGGTCCGTCTAACCTGGCACTAGTAAAGATTTCTGCAACTTTTCTTTCCAACCATTCTTTTCAATTTCCAAGGTGTTACAGAGGGTTAGTTTAGAACTTCCCTGAGTGGATGTATGTTGTAAAACAGGTGCCATTGGTGGAAATACTGAGTTGCATTATTGTATAACTTCCTTCTATAGCGGGATAGGGTGGCTATAGTAGTGTAAAATAGGATTTCGTCTAGAAAATCCCCAAAATTAGTTATTATTTGGACATTTCATTTTGGAGAACTACACGGGAGACTAAGTGATTTTTTTATCTTGTTCATCGATTAAGTAAAGGGAATTACTTCCCCAACTTGTAAATTCGATTCTTAAGATTTATAATCCATGGGGGTAACCTTGGAGAATGGTTTTAACTTAATATTGAGGGTGGGAAGCCCTAGTTTGGATGGAATGATCATGAATTGGCCTGGGGTTAGGTTTTGATATCAATCCATGTATTTTTAGGACACTATTGATTGATTATTTATTATTATTATTATTATTATTATTATTATTATTAGTATAAACAAAGAACAATTCAATATTCGTAACAAAGAAAAAGTTCAAGTTTTTTAAAGCATTCACACTCAATTCGAGGTAGTTGATGGTTTGTGTGTTTCTGAATGTATTTATGCCTGTCTACTACTTTATAGTATTAATTATTCAATGAATGGGAAGGAAACTAAAAGGATAATGTGAAATAACACCATCTTGATGATTGCATGCAACAAATCAATTGTTTACTTGTGCCTTCAAGTGTGTTTCTTCATTGTGATTGTGATTATGCATGTTATTGTGATTGATGGTTGTCTTGGGTCCAATTATTGGTACTCTCTCTCTCTCTCTCTATATATATATATATATATATATATTCACGTACCACCCCAATACATGATATGTACATAGCTGGCTCGGGTACTGTGCCGGTACACTAATAGTTTGTGTGGGTTCCATCAGTAGGTCGGGTATATGATTTGTGTGATCATGTGGGACATGTTTTATTCATGGTTTGATTCAGTATATTGTGATTAGGAATATGTAATATGTTGTTACTTGATATTTATGTGTTGGCTTATTTTATTATGTTTTAATTACTTGTCGACAATCATGTTTAAGAACTGGTCATGTAATCCTACCGATAACAATTGATATTATATTTGCTCTTTGTTTATTGAGTCCAAGGCATATTCAGGCAGCTTTTGAGAGACATCCGTTGAGAGATACTTGAAATTTGAAACCCAAGGTTGAGCTAGTTCTTCCAACCCTCTATGGATTCGTCTTGTTTCTTAGTCCTTTGTTTATGGGCATAGACATTTTTAGACTTCAGTTTTAAGTTTACTATTTTGGGGTTCTATCCCTATATTCTAGACATTTTTAAAAATATTTTGGTACTATGACTTTTAGGTTCTAAGGGGTTATTTTTCGCAAATGATTTTTTACAAATTGAGTTTGTGGGAATTCCAAATTTGGTCCTTTCAAATTGTTTTAGTCCCTAAATTGCATGACTCATTTCTAAATTGTTTTTGTTGGGTTTAATTAAAGTTAGTAAATGATTCTCCCACTGGGGGTTAGTTTGGGTGTCATTCACGATTGGTCAAGGTTGTGATAAAGTTGGTATTAGAGACCTAGGTTCGTTGATCTTATTCTATCAAAATGAGTCTAGTAGATTCTTGGAGAACAGTATACAGGCGTCAATACTTTTTATCGAGAGGCTACAGTACTTTAGGAAAACTCTCTCTTCTTTCTTCTTTCGTGCTATCACCTGATTCAAATTAGTATATAAGGATCCAAATTGATATCTAATCTTTTCCACTCTTCTGTCTGTGGATGAGTAACACAAGGAGAAATGATGTGAGAATAGTAGCTCCATTGGTGGAGCCAGCAACTGTGCCAACTACTTACAATAAAGATTAAGGTAGAGGTCGAGATCGAGCTAGGGGAAGCAGAAGAGGGCGATCCATACCCACCAAGGGTGAAGCTCAGGCTGAGAATGTTCTAAGGAAAGTGAACTATCCCCCCACGCTTGGATCATGTGGAAGAATAGGTGGAGATCAAGATTGAGAAGGATGCAAAACTAGATGTGAGAGTAGATACTGAGGTTGCAGATCTTCCCCTTTTCTACTTTGAGTGACCTGACAGGTACTAGAGCCACTTCCACTATACATTGTAACACCCCCTAAACATGTTGTATGTGGTATTCTAATTCTCGATGAAAATGATACTGCTTCTGTATTTTGGGCATAACTCTTCATATGATGGTCTAAATTAGCTGATTCAAATTACTGAATAACCCAACATTATTACCTACAACTTTTTTGAAGACCATAACTTAATATGCGGAGGTTAAGTAGGTTAAATAAATTAATTATTGAAAGATCTAGTGCTATGATGAAATAGAGTATTTGTAGAATAAAAATCATATCTCACGGTAGGATGATCTAATTCAGTTGATTCTTAAACGACATGAAAGTAGAATTCTAGAGCTACAATTCATATGAGACACCAAATTCTAATTAGGAAGTTATCATATTCAAATGTAGGTCCAAAAAATGATATTCTGTAAAAAGAAGATTCATCTTACCAGCCATGGAAGATCTAGATTCATTTGACATCACCCAAAATATCAATAGTCCTCCACTTGACATCATCCATAACATCACAATCCTCTACTGAATTTTTAAGATCATTCTTTGTATTAATTTTATTTATTGTTAGGTCCCTCCTTCACATTTATAAATACTCACCTTATTTGCTCATTTTGTTTATCAAGCTTTCTCAATCAACTCTTCTCTATATACACTTCTTTACTCATTTTCAAGTATAGTTTTAGATTTTAGTATTGTAGAAATACTATTCTGGTAATTCATATACGTCGGGTAGTACACTAATGCTAGAAAATGGCTAGGGATTCTGAAGTGCTCATTGAGTCCCTCGATTATGAGTAAAGCTTTGAATTCCAGGTATGTAAGGCTTCAATGAAAATATTCCTTCCACTCTGATGCCTAAAGTATTTTGATTATATAATAAATTATGTTTATTTACCCAATTCTCTTCAAGTTTTACTCTAAGGTATGTGGGTGTTTACCCATAGGTTCTTCCACAATGGAGTCCAAAACTCTTTCAATTAAATTTCTTGATTTCAAGTAAGATTTTCTTATGGGCAATTTTTATTTCTACTTAGTAGCTTGAATTATGGTTAAACTAATATTTATTTGTCTATTTTGATACAAAATGGTTTCATATGTATGGATTGATAGTTTGCAAGTATTTTCCCTACTTAGCTCTTTAAAGGTTCTTGAAATTCATGATAGGTAGTTTAAAGCATGATTTTTAGTTGATGGATTTCAAAGTATTTATGCATAATTTCATTTACTATATTTTCAATGAAGCTTGACTTGAAAGCTTTGACTCTAAATGAATGTTTATGAAAGCAATGTCTATGATCAAAAGGGAGTCTTGTGATATAAAAGAATGATGAAATGCTATGAATGATGGATTGTTTATCCAATACGGATAATTATTGCATATTTGAATCACCAAAGGTTTTAATGAGTTATTCCACCGAATGTGATATTTTGAATTCTTAAGTTATATGCTATGGCTATTTCAAAGTATTATATTATTCCATGGAATTGACTTAGCATGGAATGGGGTACAGAAGGGTATCTTAGTAGCAACCCCTTGTCTCAATAACTACGTGACAACATAGGAGCCCTTGTAGGCTTTTTAGGCTAATGGATCCATGAAAGCCCTTAAGGTTAAAGTTAAAGACTAAAATGTAAAGTTGACGGAGTTTTACCCTAAGCAAGTAGACTCCCCGACGAATGTAGGGGATAAAGTTGGATTCCATTTAATAGCTCACACGGTCTTAATGTCGGTTATAGTCATCTTTCCACATATTATGACTTATATGATATCTATATGATTTCTCATGTATGTACTCATTTATGTACTTTACCTTATAAATGTCCTAAATGTTTTACTTTGTAGTGCATGAATACATACTTAGTACATTCAAAGTATTAAAGCATACTCTTTTGCCTACATTATATCACCATATAGGGACTAGTGCTCCTTCTCATTCTCCTCTACGTGGTTAGTTGAGATTTGGTTTTAAGGCTACTTTTGGTGAGTTCCCATATTTTGGGAACAATGCTCCTTTGTCTTTCTAGCTTATGATATGTTGAGACCTTTAGACACTTACTGTGTCAATTTATTCTATTTTTATTGAGGGTGAGCTAGGGACTTGCCTTAGCCCTCGCTAAATCTAGAAGTTAGAGGTATTGTTCGACATATGTAAGTTGAAGACTTACTATTATGGTTTCTGCTTGTTTTTTTAATGATAATCACCTATGACTAATTGAATGCGAAGAGTCTTGTTTATGGTACTTTCGGGTTCCTCATTCGTCATGTCACGTCTAGGCCATAGGCTTGAGACATGATAAAATTTGGTATCAAGGCCTGAGGTTTTGAAAGATCCTTAGAGTCCAACATACCACCTCGAATGGGTTTTTGTTCATGGTTGAGAAGGCCACCACAATTATGTCAAAACCCAATTTCTCAGGTCATGATGGCCCCTACTATGACCCATCAGTAGGCAACTCAACCCCTATCCCGGAACTGCAAGTAATGGAATGTCAAGGTAGAAGACTAGCAATATAATCTAAAACAGTAAAGAAATAATATGAGAATACAAGATAGGCGGAAGCAACTAAATATATACAAACCAAAAGATCCCTCCCAGAACCTGGAAGTCAGATGTATAGAGCTACTAGTAAAAGAGTACAAGTCCCAAAAGTGGACCACAAAAATAGAGATGTCTAAAAAAGCAAAAGTCAGGCAAAATATATAAAGAAAGGGAGATGAGTAAATCCAGGACGCAATACGTTCACCCTTGCCTCCGGTCACTACCGCACTGGCTTGAATCAACGTAGGTAGCTAGTACTATGACCTGCATCACAAAACAAGATGCAGAGTGTAGTATGTGTACTGAAACAATAGGTACTCAATAGGTATCATAGGGCGACTGAGCAAGATAAGAAAAACTAACCTGAAGTGCGAGTAAATGATCACAACCAAAGACAGGGTAAGAAGTAAATGTAGTCATGTACCTGAGCGTACTCAACAAACAAAGAGAAATAGTCTAGCCAAATCCACCGGGCTCCCATAAACCCGATGGGTACGCTTGTGAAAAAGTACAAGGTAACAACCTGGACGGAACCCCATAAGCCTGACAGGAGCAAAGAAAAGATGAAGTAAAATGAATGGAGCCAGAAGGGTTCCAATAATATCACCATTTCCCGGACATGAACCGAAATATCCAAAATCTAATACCTCAACCCAAAGCTAAGAGAAAATGAAGACTTAAATCGAAGATTCATTAGGCTATCAGGAATTAAACCACGTGTAAGTTGGACCATAGACTTTAATGGGGTAACTATAGCTAACGGGCCTACATAAGTAAGCTTGACCACAGACTGCAACCGGGTAACTATAGCCAAGGGGTCGGACAAAGGTAAGGTAGATCTCATACTTCAACCAGGTAACAATAGCTAAGGATCGTGAACACAAGTAAGCTATACCACGCATTTCAACCAGATAAGTGTAACCAAGGAACCAGGCACAAGTAACTAGACAATGGGGTTTAAACCAAGTATCTAGAGTTAAGGGTTCAAACCTAATTAGAATCAGTAACCAACTGAGCATCACCATGAGTACCCCTAAATCGAGTGCCATCACTATATCATTTCCGTCTAAATCATACACTACCCGAATCATCGCGAAGTCTCCCAAAATCAAAAACCAATCAACACCAGATGGATAGGAGAATATGGCAATATAGAGGTAAAGTCACAAGCTGCGTTACTACCTAGCTAAGGCTCAGGCTATCAAACTCAAGTCTGCTATATTAGTCTACAAGGAGCTAACCGTCTGAAAAGACGTCATAGAAATTCTAAGGCCCAGCAGCACCAAAATCGCGTAAGTCTAAGACAATCACTAGTCTAATCTTAGACTAAGGCCCAACATGGGTCCAAACATATAACCACCGGAAAAATATATAACACAGGGAACGAATGAACAATAAGAGTAGGAATCATGCTTAAGCAGTCTAATATTTCCCAAAATAGTGCCTAGGACATAAATTCTAGGAATTTAGCATGCTCGACATTGTAATACCTCCAACTCATACAATTCAATATAAAATTGACTAAACATGGTCAGTTTCACGAGCAAAAAACTGTAGCTTACATGTAGGCCGACCACGCGCGCTCCTAGTCATGAAATTAGAGATTTTCCCTTACGAACAGCCTACGAATGCTGCCATGCTATCAATAATAGAATCAGAATGTTAATTCGGTCTTTATGACACTAAAATTATCAAATTCAAAGATGGGCCAATTTAGGTGTTAAAAATTGGGAATTATGGGACCTGCTCCGTGACTCTGGTGGTTATGGGACCAACTACTACCACTAGCTCATGTTCCAAAAAGGAACACAATTCACACACTAAATAGGCCCCAAACCTAACATGCATCCATGATCAACTACAAAGGTCATGGCCAATAGAATGTAGGAAAATGGAGAAATTACCTCAAAGGAAGCCTCAACTTCTAATTCTGAATACACCACTGAGTTCCCCTCAAAAATCTACATAAGTTAGCCTTTTGAATCGCCTAAATCACCTAAGAATTGAAGGAGAAAATAGGGTTTAATTTAATACCATACCTTAAAAATGGGTCTTAAGAATGAACCTCAGATGTCGTAAAAGCGACCACCCGGTGATCGCTTAAGAGACAACTACCTAGAAGGTGGGCATCACTTTGGCGACGCCTAGTCGCTTGACCAGGCTATCACTTAAGCGGCACCCAAGTGGGTTTGTATCTTTAGTGAGAACTTGGAGACTTTAGTGACACTCGCTTTAGAAACTAGGGATCGCTTATACGACGACACCAGACACTTCTTGTGCAAGAAAGAGCTTAGCATGCCAAATCCTTCGATGGGGTGCTCGGGATTCATTTAGAACCCCGTGTGAGCAAACAATATATGCTACCCCACTAAATTTGATGTTCCATAGTCAATGGAACATTCACAATTCCCATATGATTTCATTTTTAAAAAAATTGGATCCCACACCCAAGTGTCATTTTGAGGTAATTTCCACAACGGGTCTCAAGATTTGAACAAAAGCCTTGGAAAGTGAATGAAGGGTCATTTTAGACCATACTCGACATTTTAGAGCTAACCGCACTGTCATAATTTCCATTTGAGTATGTTTTCCAAGAATGTTCGCAAAAGTCAACAATAGACTAAAATTCATAGGCAAAAGCGCCAAATGGTCCCAAACTTGTACCAATTGCCTCCGAACTTGTGCTGACCATTCTACTAGCCTAATTTTGTCATTCCAAAGCTGATGAAACTGTCAGAATTCCATTCTAAGGTCCTTTTCCTAAAGTCTTAACCGAAGTCAACTTTTCTAGTTATAAAAGATCCAAAATTGGGAAGCGGCCCTAAAACCCAAACAAACGACCAGACGACTGAATAGTCAGTGGAAGCAAGTCATTAATTACTTGCGATCGCTATAAGAACAATCTAAAAAATAAAATAAATGCTTAAATTAAAAACTGAACTAGAGGGTCATTACTACATCCACTACTAAAATAACTTTTGTACGGGAAAGTAAGAGTCAAGAAGTACCTAAAGGCTTAAATAAGCTGGGTAACTATGCCCGCATCTCATTCTCGATCTCCCAAGTAGCCTCCTCAACTAGGGGATGCCTCCAATGGACCTTAACCATAGGATTGGCTCTGGAATGCAACTGCTTGGCATCTCTGGCCAAAATAGCAACTAGCTCCTTAATATAGCTCAAATGATCATCCAAGCCAACCGCGTCATACTAAAGTACATGGGACTCATCTGGAATATACCGGCGCAACATCAAAATATGAAAAACTAGATGAATAGATAAAAATGCTAGGGTTAAAGCTAACTCATATGCAACGTCGCCAACTATCCTCAATATATCGAAAGGGACAATACACATGGGGTTAGGCTTATTCCGCCTCCCAAATCTCATCACGCCCTTCAAGTGCAATACATGGAGGAATACTCTATCACCAATGGTAAACCTTAACAATCAACGCCTACAATATCCGATGTCTACTCTAAGATATGCTGAACCTATCCTGACTCACCCTAACATAATTTTGGGCCTCCTACATTAAATCTATACCGTACGGCCTGAGCTTCGTAGACTCAAACCAACAAATTGGAGAGTGACAATGTTTACCATATAAGCCTTAAATAGGGCCATCTGAATACTGGAGTGGTAGCTATTGTGGTGCCCAAACTCCTCCAAGGGCAAAAACTGATCCCACTAACCTCCAAAATTCATAACACAAGCCCGCAGCATATCCTCGAGAACTTGTATGGTGCGGTATAACTGACCATCAGTCTATGAGTGCAAAGTTGAGCTAAGGTACACATAGGTACCCAAATCTTCCTTAAAATCCTCCAAATGCTTGATGTGAACTGTGAGCCCCAGTCGGAGATGATAGAAATAGAAACACCATAAAGGTGAACCACCTCTTGAATGTAGATAGGGCTAACCTGCCAGCATTGTAAGAAGTATGCATGGGAATGAAGTATGCTGACTTGGTCAATAGTTCCACGATGACCCAAATACTATCAAGACCATAGGAAGTGCACTGTGTCCCCATAATGAAATCCTTGGTGATAGTCTCCCATTTCCACTAGGAATGGGTAATCTCTGAAGTTTGCCACCAGGCCTCAAATGCTCGACTTTAACCTGCTGAAAACTCAAACAACGCAACACATAATCCATAATATCTCTCCTTGTGCTACTCCACAAGTAGTCCATCCTTACGTCATGATACATCTTAGTGGTTCCCGAATAGATAAAATATCTTAAGTCATGGGCCTCTCTAAGGATCATTTGAATCAAACCCCCAACTCTCAAAACACAAAGATCAACACCGACAAGTGAGGCTTGCTCAGTTGGTTAAGCACCTCCACCCACGATCAGTAGGTCCTGGGTTCGAGTCACATTGGAGGGGAAGTGTGGAAACACTATAAATCCTCCAAAATGGGGGGTAAAAAAAGAAAAAAAAAAGAAAAAAGATCGACACCAAACCTTAAAATCCTATCTGAATCTACGGTAGCCAGACCTGCATCACCTCCCAAAACTCGATCTCACACTACAACTAACTCCTTATCCTCATACTGACGACTAGAAATCTGGTCCAACAAAGATAGATGAGGTCCCATATAAGATAACACACATCGGGAATCAGAGATGTCAAGTTGAATCATCTGTTTAGCTAAGGACTGGATTTCAAAAGATAATGGTCACACCACAGTAGAAAGGAAGGCTTGACTACCCATACTCACTCCTGCTGATTTAAGGCATCCTCTACTATATTTGATTTGCTCAGATAGTAAAGAATAGAGAGGTCATAGTACTTCAAGAGATCAATATAGAGTCTCTGCCTCGAATTAAAATCCCTCTAGCTCATAATGTACTAAAGGCTTCTATGATCTAGGTAAATCTTGCATCAAACTCTATACAGGAAGTGCCTCCAAACTTCAGTACTTCTACTAGCTCTAAGTCATAAGTGGAATAGTTTTGCCCATGCAGCTTAAGCTTCTTTGATGCATAAGCAATGATATTTCCTTGCTACATCCGTACACAACCCAAACCAATGCCTCAAAAAGTTGCCTCAGAAATCTCGCCCTTAATTGGAAGAGTCAATATAGGAGTGGTGGTAAAAAACTCTTCGAGCCTCAAAAAGCTCCTCTCACACTCCTCTTACCACACAAACAAGAAATCCTGGTGAGTCAACCGAGTCAAAGATATCGCTATAGTAGAAAAACCCTCAACAAAGTGACTATAGTACCTATCAATCCGACGAAGCTATGAATTTCAGTCATAAAGGTAGGTCTGGCCTAATCACGAATAGCCTCAATTTTCTCTAAATCTACCATAATACCATCCTTGGACACCATGTACCCTAATAATGCTATGGAATCAAGCCAAAACTCACACTTTGAGAACTTGGCATAAAGCCATTAATCTCTCAAAGTTTGGAGCACTACTTTTAAATACTGCTCATGCTCCTCCTCGCTCAGCGAGTATACCAGAATGTCATTGATGAAGACTATGATAAATGAGTCCAAGTAAGGCTTAAACACCTGGGTCATAAAGTCCATGGGCATGGAAATAGCATTGGTTAACCCAAAATACATCACTAGGAACACAAAGTGGTCGTAACGAGATCTTAATGTGGTCTTAGGAACGTCTGCTACCTTGATCCTCAACTGGTGGTATACGGATCATAGATCGATCTTAGAAAACACCACAACACCCTTAAGATAGTTGAATAGGTCATCAATCCTATACATAGGGTAACGGTTCTTCATTGTCACCTTGCTCAACTGCTTGTAATCGATGCACATCTGTATAGTACCTTCTTTTTTCTTAACGAATAGGACTGGGGCACCCCGAGGCGATATACTAAGCCGAATAAATCCCTATCTAAGAGATCTTTAAGTGGTAGGCCATACGGTATGGTAGGATGGAAATAGGATGAGTACCCAGCTTAACATTAATGGAAAAGTCAATATCACGGTCAGGAGGGAGGCCAGGCAGATCGGCAGGAAACACATCTATAAACACTCGAACTATAGGTACTCAATCAACTAGAAGTACCTTCCTTCTCACATCTTTGACACAAGACAAGTATTCTAAACAAAGAAAATCACCCCAACTAGCGTGGGACCTTAAGAGCCCTGCCACACCATCGGTGGAATATTAGGCATGGTTAAGATAATGATCTTGGCATAGAAACCCAAGACCATACAATGAGGGGATAACTCTCCCATTCCAAAAATCAAATCAAAAACAACCATATCAATCAACATGAGATCATCCCTATTGTCACGCCCCTGATAGTCACCACACAGGATCTAAATACTTGATCCACTATGAAAGAATCACCTACCGGGGATGAAACATGCAATGAATCAACTAATAATTCTAGACTCATACTCAGCCGAGGGGCACAATATATAGATATAAAAAATATGTGAAGCCAGGATAAACATAAAATGGATGCGGGGTGATGGCATACCTGTGATCATATTATTTGAGGCCTCAACCTCTAATTTAGCTGGAACTGCATAGAAGTGGGTATGGGCTTCTCTACCCTATGCATCTACTCTACCTCCTAACTTGCCTCCCCGAGGACCTCTCCATGTACCCTGATAACCACACCTGCGGTCCTGTCCTTGGCCTCTACCTCTAACTGGAGGTGCTTATGCTGGCACAGGTATATCTTATTATGGAGATGGTAAGGCTAGCCTGTGGTGAGGGAACTCGCGGGACCAAGGATCTAGCTCCCTACACTTATAGCACCCCTGTGAATGTCGGTTGAAGGAGGGAGGTCGACCACTTGTTTCCTGAAGAACCCATTTATGAACTACCTCGGCCCTAACTCAAACCTGTACTAGAGCTAACCTAGCAGTGCAGATCATAATTTGAAGTTAGAAAAGAGTCCTAGAAAGGGCGATTGGACTGACGCAACTGAAATATCTAGAAATATCTATCATTGGACTCCCTAGGTCTAAAGCGACGCCCATCATAGCTATCCTCCTACCTAGCTCTCTTGCCATTTCCCTCTTGGGCCTCGCGATGGAGATGCTGGAGTGGGCGGGTATGGTCTACCACCTCCAAAAATGAGTGGCCCAGTAAGACTAAGGACTGAGTGTTCATCCACTATTGGAGCCTCAATCCTCTGATAAAGTACCACACTCTCTCCTCTTCTATTTGTAGGATCATAGTGGCATGTCTAGAGAGCTCAAAGAATCGGGCCTCATACGCTGATACAGTCATGGAACCCTGATCTAATAGTGAAAACTAATCTTGAAGTTTATCTCTAAAACTCTTGAGAATAAATTAGGCAAAAAAGGCCTCTGAAACCTTAGCCTATATCACCGGTGGGGACTCAGTTGACCTGGTCTCTAGTTATGTATGCCACCACTACTATAAGGGACCGTCTAGCTGGTAAGAAGTGAAGTCAACTCCTCTCGACTCCACTAGACCCAAGGTATGGAGCCGCTCTCGATAAGTGAGTAGAAACTCATAGGCAGCCTCACTCACAACCTCAGAAAACCTCGACAGTGATAGTTTAAGGAATACCCCAAGCATCTTCTTCTCTCGGAGTAGAATAATGCTCTCCAAATCATCCCACTAAGCGTAAGGGGCTGGTGGCTCCTAAATAGTTAGTACATCTCGTGCAGGCTGGTCTTCCAATATTAGAGCTACTAGAGGTGGGGCTTGTTTCATACCCCCAATAGAAGCCAAAATCTAGGCGAACAACGCTTGTATGTCTGGAGCTACAACAAGCTTAGGCGGTGGTTGGGCTATTCCCAGGCCCACTGGCTGCTGATGTATTAAAGCTACTGACGGATCTACCTTCGACTTTGAAGTCTTCTCTCAGTCCTAAGTTAGTGTTGCATCCCTGGCATAACCCTGAGGTCAGCCTCTACAATTGGCGTGAGTACAAGCCATCCTTTAAAAGAGTGGAACAAGTAAGATATGAAGAAACAAAAAAGACACACACTGTACGACAATTATACAAAAGAGACACATTCCTAAAGATATCTTGTAGCCTCCTAAACATAACTCACGAATGTCTCTACGTCGATCCGCAAAACTCTACTAGATGTTATCTTTGAAAAGTGAGACCAGTGAACCTATGTCTCTGATAAAAACTTGTTATTACCTGATTTATCAGGTTATGATGGAGCCTACTTGTCACGACCCAACCCCGTAGGCCACAACTGGGGTTTGACCTGGACACCTATATACAAAACTATCAAATATAAGAACTATATATATGAACCCCAATGGGTGATAAAATTTTCATACACATGTAACCTCTTTCATTTGCATCATGTCATAAAAGGAAAAGTAAGTCGACAAGGCTGCCATTGCATAATAACGTTTATAACTCATCGTACAACCATAATCGAACAAAACTCACACATAACCCACATACATATGTCTATAAACCTCTAAGAATAGTAACAATAACATGTGGCAGGACAGGGCCCTCACCGTAACCCTAAACAAAAATATAGACATAGGAGGACCAGTACACAAAAAAATTGGCTCCGGAATAATGGAGCACTTTCGACAAAGCTGAGCGGAAATCCTAAGTTGGCGGATCTTTAAAATGAACATTTGTACCTGCAGGCATAAAATGCAGCCCCCAAAGAAAGGGGGTCAGTACGATACATGTACTGAGTATATAAAGCATAAAAAGCATGACTGAGACAACAACTGAAATAGGGATGCAGGGGGCAAGTATAACATTTAGCCATCTACCGTACCTGCATCTTATAAAATAAAGGCATACATATTATCATCATGTACTATATTCGGCCTATTTGGGGACTCGGTGTAACAACTGCATCATTTTGTCATCATAAGAATATATGTACCATTAGCGTTGTGGAATGTACAACCCAATCCATGTAGATAGCAAGTACACGCCGATGAACGACGGCCTGATCCATATATCGTGTAATAATATCGAGGAACGATAGCCCGATCCATGTCTTATGTAATAATACCGAGGTACAATGGACTGATCTGTATATCCTATAATAATGCCAAGTTACGACAACCCAATTCGTATATAATATATCATGTTATGGAACGTATGGCTCGATCCCTACATAGCAAAATATGTCGAGGTACGTTTGGCCCGATCCATATATATCAATGCATATACGTGCTTATAAAACTCTATAACATATTAAACATCTCTCAGATATCTCCATAATGCATGTTCAAGAGCTCCTAGTTATAGGAGCTTACACATCCCATCACTATTCAGCCTATAGAAGGCTCAAGGGTCGTAGTTCAACTACTTCAAGGCCCTTATCATTCAAAACTGAGTATAAGTCGTGAGTTACATCCAGAATCTATAAATAAAACTATCTCTAACTCATATCACATATCGTTTCACTTATATTAAGCCATTTCAAGAGAAGGGAGGAATAGGCTTCACGTGGAATACTTTTTGTCATGTAAAAGACTTACAAGACCATAACTCAGCTTTTGCAGGATTTTAAACATTGAGAAGTGAATAAGATTTATGAACCATACTCGGGGTTCCATGAATAGAATTATACCTACATTACATATACCATCCACTTATAGCTAAGACATGCTAAGAGAAAAGAAGAGTTAAGCCTTACATACCCTCTGCTTTTCATCATATAGGAGACAGTGAGAGACACTAACTCAGTTAGCATAGGAGCTCTCACTTCAAGAAGTAGGTAGGAGTTGTGAATCATATTCGGAGCTTCATGAGTAGATTTGTCCCCATATTTCATATACATATAATACTTATGTCAAAGAGATGCTAAGAGAAAGTTGGATAGCCTCACATACTTCCTACTTTCCCTAATATAGAAGGCTTGAGGGCCCTAGTTCAATTACTGTAAGAGTGCTTTCATCAAGGAGTAAATAAGAACTGTGAATTACGCTTGGCATTTATGAGTAGATTTACCCTCAATCTCATATCAAACTTGAAGACATGTCAAAAGAAAAGAAGAGATAAGCTTTACATACCTCTTATCGATTGCTTTTAACCCGGCTTGTCTCGTTGTCCTACGAACCTATTTAACATGAAGGTAATACTAATATTAATAACCTTTAACTTTCCAGCTTCTAAATCTACAACCAATCACCCATAGAAATCAATTCCTTATTCGCCTTTCTTGACTAGTCTATTAGTTAGTTAAGAAGTTAACGGAATTTGGACAGCATCTCCTCTATAACTCGCCCTATCCGAACTTCCAATTAAAATCCAAACCTTATCAACCATATTAATCAAAACAACCAGCATCCACTACACACTCAAACCACTTCAATATTACAAAAAACAAGTCCCAAACAGCCCACTCAAACTACAACTTCAAAATACGGTTTTCAATCTTTATTTCGTAAAATCTTAACCCCAGAAAACGGGAAATGATATGGTCAAACAGCAGAAATTATACCTATATTTAGACATGTTTCCAGCCCTTCAACACTAAAAAAACAACTCCCAATACAACCCCATAATAACAACGACACTAGATAAACTTTAAGTCAACTAGAATACGCCAAAACAGTCCCTACACGACCTGCCACCTTCTTCAGTAGTAACATGTATATTTTTATGTTTCCTACTCACATATATACATTCATAACATATACAAACCCTTACCAAATCGTGGTAGAAGAGAACCGAGCCATACCTTGCTAAAAATCAACTTTGGAAGCTCCTTAACATGCTGAAAGTTAGCGGACTATTTGTAGCACTACTTCACTGCCCCAAATAGTTAATTTACGCTATTAAACACAGTTATATCATAATAGGATACCTTGAATAATAAATTTATGGAGCAAAAGTCGGAGGCTTACCTCCATTTGAGCCAACCTGTGGCAGCCTCTTTCTAGCTCTCACATTTTTTTCTCTCCATTATTGGCTAAGTTCATTGCTGAAAATGACTCCTTAGTCTTCAATTATGTATATATATACTTCATTAGAAAGTGAAACATGGCAGAACCTAGGGGTGATATGTGGCATCCCCCTAGGGCACCACCTAACCCATACAGCCACTCATATGCTACCACATAGTAGTATAGGGCCCACCCCAAGCTGGTGAGTCACCTACTTGCTTCAAGTAGGTGCATCACCTACTTGATTAAAGTAGGTGCATCACCAACTTTCTTCGAGTAGGTGTGCCATCTCCATATTTCTCTTTTATGGGTTTGTAATCTCACCTCACTTTAATAGCCTATGTATTCCTTGCTACTTAAGCTCGACGTATACTCAAGTAGCTTAGTTATGTAAGACATCCAAGTAGGTGTCTTACGCGAGTAAGTTGAGTCCTACGACCCATTACTTGGCCTCCAACTCCTTCCAGATTCTCATAACTCTATTTCCAACCTTCTCTATTATGGGACATCACATCCTCCCTTCCTTAGAGTTATTTGGTAACGTTATAGATAATGTGGATCACATGATAGCTTTAGAGAAGCTAAATAGGTGTTCCCATGTACTAAAAGTGTGGGGAATAACATCCTTCACCCCTTTAGAACATTCATCCTCGAATGTTAATTAATCTCATAAGGTCTTATAAGGACTTTGAGAGTTCTCTATAGTAGTTGTCATCCATAGGGCTCTTATTTATCAACCCAATCAATTTAAGAGTTTAGGTCACCTGTAGATGTCGGGAATAGGGACAACTATTTGTTTTCTATCTCTTCTTCGACTTCCAGGTCATTTCTTCTGTATTTTTATCTTGTCAAAAGACTTTGACGGAAGCCACATTCTTAGTTCGCAACCTTCTAATTTGCCAACCCATGATGGAGATAGTTTTATCCTTATAGGATAACTCCTCTATTACATGGACCTCATCCACGGAAAATATTTTGGAAGGGTCATTTATATATTTGTGGAGCATTGACCCATGAAAAATTAGATGTATTGCTCCCAAATTGGATGGTAGGTCCAACTTATAGGCAACTCTGCCTATCCTATGACTGATTTGATGAGGGCTAATGTATCTTGGGATAAGTTTCCCTTTTTTGCTGCATCTCACTACTCTTTTAATTGGTGAGGCTTTTAAAAACTCCCAATCTCTAACTTCAAACTCTACAAGTCGACGTCAACTATCTGTGTATGACTTTTGTCAAATCTGGGTTGTTAATAGTTTTTCCCTCAATAAACTTCAATTTATCAACAACTTGCTGGATCACATCTGGGCCTGTCCATTTCCAAGTCGGGATTCCTATCTCCTGTAATAGGTTATCGGGCTTTTGATGCTCGATCTTGTTTAAGATATTTCACAATTTCTCTTATGCCAACTTATAATACCCTAGGTATATTCCAATGTGCCTTTACTTCCTTTCTAGTTCTCTTACCCTATGTCATATTAAAATACTTACACGAGCATGTGTAGGTACTTAGTCAGTTCCAAAGATGCCTTAGCATTTCCATATTAGTCTTTATGCAGAACCTATATTATCTCTTACTCCCTTAGATTGATGTCAGGGCTCATTATGGCTTTTTCCCTCAATACTAACCATATCTCAATAGTTTTGCCTCAAACTATCTCATACTTTTCTTTGATGTACCCAAAATATTGCAATCATATTGTTGTTACTGAGTTCTTATTGTTTTTATCAAGTAACAACTTGATCTCACCCTTAATATACCCACATTCATAGGTTGCAGAACTATTCTTGTACAATTTGTACAAAGCATGTTCACTTCTATTCATAGTCTTTTCTTATCTTGACTTATTCCGCTCCAAATTTTTCATTATACTGACACGTAGTTGCAGTCTATTTTGTTGTCTTTGTTTCGCTTCCTTTACTTACTCTTAAGTCATCTTATATTATACTTTAGGAGATATTTCTTATCCTTCCTCTTGTGCTACTTGTATGTCGCTATATCAGTAGCCAATAACTCTGTTGCCAACATCTTGACCTTTAACTTTCATATACATATCATACTTACATCAGAGACATGCTAAGAGAAAGGTGGATAGCCTCACATACTTACTACTTTCCCTAATATACAAGGCTTGAGGGCGCTAGTTCAATTACTATAAGAGTGTTTTCATCAAGGAGTAAATAAGAACTATGAATTATGGTTGGCATTTATGAGTAGATTTACCCTCAAGCTCATATCATTCATTACTTAACTTGAAGACATGTCAAAAGAAAAGAATAGATAAGATTTACATACCTCTTATCGATTTCTTTTAAACCGGCTTGTCTCGTTGTCCTCCGAACCTATTTAATATGAAGGTAATACTAATATTAATAACCTTTAACTTTCCAGCTTCTAAATCTACAACCAAGCACCCATAGGAATCAATTCCTTATTCGCCTTTCTTGACTAGTCTCGACTAGTCTATTAGTTTGTTAAGAAGTTAACGGAATTCGGGCAGCATCTCCTCTATAACTCGCCCTATCCAAACTTCCAATTAACCTCCAAACCTTAGAAGACACATTAATCACAACAACCAGCAGCCAATACACACTTACACCACTTCAATATTATACAAAACAAGTTCCAAACAGCCCACTCAAACTACGACTTCAAAATACGGTTTTCAATCTTTGTTTCATAAAATCTTAACCCCATGAAATGGGACATGATATGTCTTCAAAAAGAAGCACTTATACCTATATTTATACATTTTCCCATCCCTTCAACACTACAAAACAACTCCCAATACAACCCCACAATAACAACGACACTAGTTAAACTTTAAGTCAAATAGAATACGCCAAAACAGTCCCTACACAACCTGTCACCTTCTTCAGCAGTAACATGCATATTTTTATGTTTCCTACTCACATTTATACATGATAACATGTCCAAACACTTACCAAAATATGGGAGAAGAGAACCGAGCCATACCTTGCTAAAAATCAACTTTGAAAGCTCCTTAACATGCTAAAAGTTAGCAGACTATTTGTCGCACTACTCTGCTGCCCCAAATAGTTAATTTACGCTATTAAACACTGTTATATCATCATAGGATACCTTAAATAATTAATTTACAGAGGAAAAATCGGAGGTTTACCTCAATTTGTTTCTCTCTATTTTTGGTTACGTTCATTGCTGAAAAAGACTCCTTAGTCATAAATTATGTATATATATATGCTTCATTGGAAAGTGACATGTGGAATCCCCTAGGGGTGACACTTGGCAGCCTTTAGGGCACCACCTCACCCATGTAGCCACTCATATGCTGCCACGTGGCAGTGTGGGGCCCACCCCAAACTGGTGAGTCACCTACTTGCTTTAAGTAGGTGCATCACCTACTTTCTTCAAGTAGGTGCATCACCTACTTACTTCGAGTAGGTGCGTCATCTCCTTATTTCTCTTCCGTGGGTTCGTAATATCACCTCACTTTAAGAGCCTATGTATTCCTTGCTACTTAAGCTCGATGTATACTTAAGTAGCTTAGTTATGTAAGACATCCAAGTCGGTGGCTTACGAGAGTAAGTCGAGTCCTACGACCCATTACTTGGCCTCCAACTCTTCCGGATTTAACTCTATTTCCAACCTTCACCATTATGGGGCATCACATCCTCCTTTCCTTAGAGTTATTTGGTAACATTATAGATAATGTGGATCACATGAAAGATTTAGAGAAGCTAAATGGGTGCTTCCATGTACCAAAAAAGCGAAGCATAACACCACTATGACCCACAAGTAGGCAAGCTATCACGACCCAAGCCTACGGCCTAGACGTGACATGGCGAATGAGGAACCCGAAAGTACCTCAAACAAGCCTCTTAGCATTCTTTTAGCCTTTCATAGGTAATGATGATAAATAAACAAGTGGAAATTAAAAATAGCAAAATCTTCAACTTATATATGTCCAACAATACCTCTAACTATTAGATTTAACAGGGCTAAGACAAGTCCCTAGCTCACCCTCAATCATAATTGAAGAAATGCCATAGTAAAATATCTTAACATATCATAAACTAGAAAGATAAAGGAGTATTGTTCCTGGAACATAAGAACTCACCAAAAGTAGTCTTCAACGAAATCTGAACTAGCTACGTGGAGGAGAACGAGGAGGAGCACTGGTCCCTACATGGTGATATCACGTAGGCAAAAGAGTATGCGTTAGTACTTTGAATGTACTAAGTATGTAAGGATGCATGAACATTGAGGAAACATTATAACATTTATGTAATATGGAACATAATGTAATGCATGCATAATAAATCATATAGATATCCGTTAAAATATTTATTTTGTGGAAAAATAACCATAACCGACATTTAAGACCATGCGAGCTATTACATGGAATCCAACATAACCCCCTACGTTGGTCAGGGAGACTACTTGCCAGGTAGAACTCCATCAATTTCATTTATTTCTTTAGCTTTAAATTTAAGGTCTTTCATGGATCCATTAGCCTAAGCCTACAAGGGCTCCTATGTTGGCACATTGTTAATAAGACAAGGGGTTGCTACTAGGATTTCCTTACCGAATCTCACCTCAATGCCTCATTCGGTGCTAAGTCAATCCCACGGAATAGTTTAATACTTCAAAATATTCATAGCATATAACTTGAGAATTCAAATATCATATTCGGTAGAATAGCTTATTAAAACATTTGATAATTCAAATATGCAAGAATTGTCCTTATTGCATAAAGAATTCATAATTCATATCATTTCATCATTCTTTCATTTCATAAGACTCCTTTTTTATCATAGATATTGCTTTCATAAACATTTATTTGGAGTCAAAGCTTTCAAGTCAAACTTTATTAAAAACATAGTAAAACTAGGTGGGTTCAAATCACTTCAACTTGCAAATATGTATGTAAATAAATATACATAAATACTTTGAAATCCATTAATTAAAAATCATGTTTTAAACAACCCACCATGAATTTTAAGAACCTTTAAATAGATAAATAGAGGAATTACTTGTAAACCATCAATTCATACATATGAAATTATGTTGCATCAAAATAGAGCAATAATCATTAGTTTAACCATGATTCATACTATTAAGTAAAATTAAGAATTACCATAAGAAAATATTATTTGAAATCAAGAAACTTAATTTAAAGAGTTTTTGGACTACATGGGTGGAAGAACCCATGGATAAACACCCACATAACTAAGAGTAGAGCTTAAAGAAAATAAATATAATTTATCATATAATCAAAATAATTTAGATATGAGAGTGGAAGGAATACTCTCATTGAAGCCTTACATACCTGGAATCCGAAGCTTTTGTCGGAACTGAAAGACTTAATGAACACTCTTGAGTCCTAGATTTTCTCCTCGCCGGAACGTTTTGTGTACTACCCGGAGTATATGAATCACCAGAATAGTATTTCTTCACTACTAAGAACTAAAACTATATTTGAGAAAGTGTAAAGAAGTGTATAGAGAGAAGACTTTCTTGAGAAAGCTTGATGAATAAAATGAGGAACTAAGGTGGGTATTTATAGGGGGACAGAGGGACCTAACAATAAATTAAAGAATTATAAAGAAAAATATAAAAATTTAGTGGAAAATTATGATGCCATGGATGATGTTAATTGGAGGACAATTTATGTCATGAGTGATGTCAAATGTATCTAGATCTTTCCATGGTAGGTGAAATGAGTCATCTTTGACAGAATACCCCTTTTTGGAGATACTTTTGAATAAGATAAATTTCTTATTAGGATTTGGTGTATTCATAAGAATTGTAGATATAGAAATCTAGTTTTATTTCGATAAAAGAATCAACCAATTTGAATCATCCTACAGTGAGATATGAATTTTCTTCTACAAATACTCCATTTCATCACAGCACACTGTCTTACAATAATTAATTTATTTGACCTACTTAACCTCCGAAACGTAAATTATGGTCTTCACAAACGTTGTAGGTAATGATCTTGTGGTTACTCAGAAATTTGAATCACTCAATTTGGACAATCCTATAAAAAGTGATGCCCAAAATACATAGGTTATATCATTTTTAGGAGAGAATTGAAACTTTGTATACAACGTTTTTAGGGGATGTTAAACAAGCAAACCCCCATCCCAGAACTACCAGTAATATTTGGGTACAAGACTAGCAATACAATTTAAAACAATAAAAAAATTATAGGAGCATACAAAAGCGGGTGGAAGCAAATAAATATCTACAAACTAAAAGATCTCTCCCAGAACCTATAAGTCACATGTACAGAGCTACTAGTAAATGAGTACAAGTCCCAAAGTTGGACCATGGAAATAGATCTATCTAAAAAAGCGAAAGACAGGCAAAATGCTTAAACATAGGGAGACGGGTAAATACAAGACAAAATGTGCTTACCATCACCTCTGATAACAACCGCAGATGGATCGAATTAACACCGGTAGCTAGTACCCAAATATGTCTCATGAAAACAGATGTAGAATATAGTATGAGTATCAAAACAACAGGTACCCAGTAGGCATTAAAGTCCTACTCAGTAAGATAAGCAAAAGTAACCTGAAGTGTGAGTAAATAATCGCAACCAAGGATAGGGAAAGAAGTAAATGTAGGTATGTACCCGAGCGTAGTTAGCAAACAAAGAGAAAAAATCTAGCTAAATCCGTTGGGCTCCCATAAACTTGAAGGGTACATTCATGCACATATAGAGGGTAACAAATTAGACGGACCCCCATAAGCCCGACAAGAGCAATAAAAAGATGAAGTAAAATAAATGAAGCCAAAAGGGTTCCAATAATATCACCATTTCTCGAACCTGAATTGAACCATTCCAAACTCTAGTACTTCAACCTAAAGATGAGA
Organism: Solanum dulcamara; assembly: GCF_947179165.1. NCBI lineage: Eukaryota > Viridiplantae > Streptophyta > Magnoliopsida > Solanales > Solanaceae > Solanum > Solanum dulcamara. The sequence continues at coordinate 32,755,593 of NC_077246.1, read as the reverse complement.
GCAGATGAAGAATTAAACTGAAGATTCATCAGGGAATAAGAAATTGAACCACGTATAAGTTGGACTACGAACTCCAATCGAGTATCTATAGCTAACGAGCCAACATGAGTAAGCTAGACCATGGACTGCAACCAGGTAACAGTATCCAAGGGGATGAACATGGGTAAGCTAGACCTCGAACTTCAATCGGATAACAATAGTTACGGAGCTTGAACGCAAGTAAGCTAGACCACAGGATTCAACCAAGTAACTGTATCCAAGGAACCAGACATATATAAGCTAGACCACGGTCTTGAATCGGGTATCTATATCTAAGGGTTTGGACAGAATTCAAATCAGTGACCCATCGAGCATTATGGGGAGTACCCCCAAACCGAGTGACATAAATATAACATTCCCTTCCAAACCATATACCACCCGAATCATCACGAAGTTTTCCAAAATCAAGAACCAATCGATATCGGACTGATAGGAGAATAGTGCAATGTCATGACCCAAGCCTAGGGCCTAGACGTGATACAAAAAACGAGAAACCTGAAAGTTCCGCAAGCAACCCTCTTAGGATTATTTTATCCTTTCATAGTTAATAAATAAGCAAGTGGAAATCAAAATAGTAAATCTTCAACCTACATATATCCAATAATACCTCTAGCTTTTAGATTTAATGGGACTAAGACAAGTCCCTAGCTCACCCTCAATCATAATAGAAACAAATGTCATAGTAAGTGTCTAAAGGTCTCATCATATCATAAGCTAGAAAGATAAAGAAGTATTGCTCTCGGAACATAGGAACTCACCAAATGTAGCCTTCAAACGAAATCTCAACTAGCCACGTGGAGGAGAACCAGGAGGAACATTGATCCTTACATGGTGATGCCATATAGGCAAAAGAGTATGCGTTAGTACTTTCAATTTACTAAGTATGTAGGCATGCATTACAAAGTAAAACATTTAGGACATCTATAAGGTAAAGTACATAAATGAGTGCATGCAAAAGAAATCAAGTAGATAGCATTTAAATCATACATATGAGGATATATATATATATATATATATATATATATACATATATATATATATGCATGATTAATCATGTAAATAGCATTTGAAACATTCATTTATGGGGAGTTCACTGTAACCGACATTAAGACCATGTGAGCTATTACATGGAATCCAACATACCCCTCTAGGTTGTTCGGGGAGTCTACTTGCCTAGGGTAGAACTTTATCAACTTTACATTCATTCTTTAACTATAACTTTGAGGGCTTTTATGGATCCATTAGCCTAAGCCTACAAGGGATTCTATATTGGCACATAGTTAATAAGACAAGGGGTTGCTACTAGGATTCCATTACCGAATCCCACCTCAATGCCCCATTCAGTGCTAAGTCAATTCCACGAAATAGTTTAATACTTCAATATAGTCATTGCATATAGCTTGATAATTCAAAACATCACATTCGGTGGAATAGCTCATTTAAAACCCTTAGTGATTCAAATATGCAAGAAATGTCATTATAGCATGAAGAATCCTTCATTCATAGCATTTTATTATTTTTTTATTTTATAATACTGCATTTTTATCATAGACATTGCTTTTATAAATATTTATTTGGAGTCAAAGCTTTCAAGTCAAACTTCATTGAAAATATAATAAAAATAGGTGGGTTTAAATCACTTCAACTTTCAAACATCTACGTAAATAAAATTATGCATATATACTTTGAAATCCATTAATTAAAAATCATGCTTTAAGCAACCCACCATGAAATTCAAGAATCTTTAAAGAGATAAATAGAGAAATTATTTGCAAACCATCAATTCATACATATAAAATCCCTTTGTATCAAAATAGAATGATAATTATTAGTTTAACCATGATTCATGCTATTAAGTAGAAATAAAAATTACCCATAAGAAAATCTTACTTGAAATAAAGAGATTTAGTTGAAAAAAATTTGAACTACATGGGTGGAAAAAACCCATAGATAAACACCCACATACCTTAGAATAAAGCTTAAAAAGAATTGGGTAAACAAACATAATTTCTCATATAATCAAAATAATTTTGGCTTGAGAGTGGAAGGAATACTCTCATTGAAGCCTTAGATACCTTGAATCAGAAGCTTTACTTAGAATCGAAGGACTTAATGAACACTCTTGAATCCTAGCCTTTTTCTCCTTGTCAAAGTATTTTGTGTACTATCTGGAGTATATTTAATCATTGAAATAGTATTTATACACTACTAAGAACTAAAACTATATTTTGAGAAAGCTTGATGAATAAAATGATGAAATAAGGTGGGTATTTATAGGTGTAACCTAACAATAATTAAAATAATTATAAAGAAAAATCTGAAAATTTAATGGAGGATTGTGATGTCATGGTGATGTCAAATGGAGGATTATTGATGTCATGGGTGATGTCAAATGGATCTATATCTTCAATGATTGGTCATGAATCTTTTTTTTATGAAATACTTTTTTTCGGAGCTACGTTTGAACTAAATAACTTCCTAATTAGGATTTTGTGTATTCATATGAATTGTATCTCTAGAAGTCTCCTTTCATGTCGTTCAAGAATCAATTGAATGGGATAATCTTAGAGTGAGATATGATATTTCTTCTATAAATATTCAATTTTATCGCAACACCAGGTCTTGTAAAGATTAATTTATTTGACCTATGTAGTTTTCGATTCCTAATTTAATAGAGGATTGTGATGTCATGGATGATGTCAAATGGAGGATTATTGATGTCATGGGTGATGTCAAATGGATCTATATCTTCAATGATTGGTCATGAATCTTTTTTTTATGAAATACCTTTTTTCGGAGCTACGTTTGAACTAAATAACTTCCTAATTAGGATTTTGTGTATTCATATGAATTGTATCTCTAGAAGTCTCCTTTCATGTCGTTCAAGAATCAATTGAATGGGATCATCTTAGAGTGAGATATGATATTTCTTCTATAAATATTCAATTTTATCGCAACACCAGGTCTTGCAAAAATTAATTTATTTGACCTATGTAGTTTTTGATTCCTAATTTAATAGAGGATTGTGATGTCATGGTGATGTCAAATGGAGGATTATTGATTTCATGGGTGATGTCAAATGGATCTATATCTTCAATGATTGGTGATGAATCTTTGTTTTATGAAATACTTTTTTTCGGAGCTACGTTTGAACTAAATGACTTCCTAATTAGGATTTTGTGTATTCATATGAATTGTATCTCTAGAAGTCTCCTTTCATGTCGTTCAAGAATCAATTGAATGGGATCATCTTAGAGTGAGATATGATATTTCTTCTATAAATATTCAATTTTATCGCAACACCAGGTCTTGCAAAGATTAATTTATTTGACCTACGTAGTTTCCGATTCTTAAACTATGGTCTTAATAAAAGTTGTAGATAATTAGGGGTGGGCATAAAATATCGAAAACCAAATTACCGAACCGAACCGGCTATTTTCGTATTTCGGTATTTGGTAATTCGGTATTTCGGTTCGGTATTCGGTACCGAAATTGATATTTCGGTATTTCGATTTCGGTATTCGGGATTTCGGTTTCGGTATTTGGGATTTCTCGAATACCGAACTTTTAATTTATTTTTATTTTTTACAAAAAAACTGGAAAAAAAATTACCAAAAAATAAGAGTATAGTAAGAGGAAACTATCTCATTTTTTCATTTTCCTTACCATTTTCATTTCAACTTTCCCACGTTTACTGTATATTATATCATTATATGCACACTTACATGTAAATTATGGATAACTGCTAAAATTTAATTCATGTACATGTAAAAATTATAAATTCTAATTTTAAATTTATGCAATTGATTAAGAATTCTAATTTCACTTTGCATGATTCCCACGTTAGTTATCTACATAAATTGTTTGGTAGTTACATTGAAAATGAAAGATTCCAACTCTTTCATATCTTTGCAGGAACTAATTAATAATTAGTGCAGTGATGTAGAGTTTTTGGATAATTCAAAGAAAAACATATGTATAAAAATTATGTATGATATATTAGAGATTTTTGTTTTCACTCTTTTTCATTATTTTTATTACATGGTAATATTTATTTTATTCTGTATCGATTCATAAATTATTTTCTCTTTGTTTATGATGTATCATTTCTCCTCCATAGAATGTGGCTTACGAGCAATTTCGATTTCGATATTCGGCAAGTTAAAATGCATATATTATTTAATTATGGTGTAGTAATAAAAATGTAAGTTAAGATATGTATTCTTTAGGTTAATGTAAATATTAAATGCGGATAAATTTTTATTGTATATTAACTATTAAAAAAATATGGTATTACCGAATACCATACCGAACCGACGTTTTATTTACCGATTACCGAATTACCGAACCGAAGTTTGAAAGTTCGGTATTTGGTATATACTTTGAATTACCGATTACCGAATTACCGAACCCGAATTTTGAAAATACCGAACCGAATACCGAACGCCCACCCCTATAGATAATGATGTTGCTTTATTCAGAAATTTGAATCACCTAATTTAGATCATCTTATAAAAATTTATGCCCAAAATACATAAGCAATATCATTTTAATCGAGAGTTGGGACACCATATACAACGTTTTTAGGGAGTGTTACAGGCAATATGGAGGTAAGGTCACAAGCTAAGTTACTGCCTAGCAAAGGCTCAGAATATCAAACTCAAGTCTTCTATATTAGTCTATAGAGAGCTAACTTAGACCATCTTATAAAAAGTTATGCCCAAAATACATAAGCAATATCATTTTAATCGAGAGTTGGAACACCATATACAACGTTTCTAGGGGGTGTTGCAGGCAATATGGAGGTAAGGTCACAAGCTGAGTTACTGCCTAGCAAAGGCTCAGACTATCAAACTCAAGTCTTCTATATTAGTCTATAGAGAGCTAACTATTTGAAATGACGTCGGAGAAATTCTAAGGCCCAACGGCACCAAAATCACGTAACTCTAAGGCAATCGCTAGTCTAAATCTAGACAAAGGCCCAACATCCTTCTAAACATATAACCACCATCAAATCATACAACACAGGGTGAGGATGAACGATAATAACAGGAATCATGCCTAAACAAGCCAACAATTTCCCAAAATAGTGACTAGGACATGAATTCTAGGAATTTTCATGCTCGATACCCTAACCCCTCAACTCATACAATTCAATATACAATTTTCTAAACATGGTCAGTCTCACGAGGGGAAAACCATAGCCTACCTATAGGCCGACTACGCGCTCCAACTCACGAAACTAGAGCTTTTCCCTTCTAAGCAGCCTCCAAATGCTGCTACAATATGAACAATAAAATCACAATGTTAATCTGTCGTTATGACACTAAAAATATCAAATTTAGAGATGGGTCAATTTTATAGTCAAAAATCGAGAATTATGGGACCTACTCCATAACTTACAAAATTGACTCTGAGAATGGGCTTCAACTACTACCCCTAGCCCATGTTCCAAAAAGGAACACAATTCACACAACAAATACGCCCCAAACCTAACATGCACTCATGATCAACTATAAAGCTCAAGACCTGTAGAAAACAGTAAAAGGGAGAAATTACCTCAAGAGAAGCCTCAACTTCTAATTTTGAATGCACCACTGAGTTACCTTCTAAAATCTACGTAAGTTAGCATTTTGAATCTCCCAAATCGCCCAAGAATTGATAGAGAAAATAAGGGTTGAATTTGATACAAAATCTAGAAAATGGTTCTTAAGAATGACCCTCAGGTGTCACAAAAGAAAAAACCCAGTGATCGCTTAAGAAACACCCATGAAAAAGGCGAGCATCGCTTAAGTAACACCTGGTCGCTTAAGCGACCAGTCACTTAACAAACACCTGCCCAAGTGGGCTGGTCGCTTTAGAAAGCTCTTGGCCACTTTAGCGAAAGTCTCTTTAGGGAAGGAACTAGACAGAGCTTGTTCATGAAAGATCTTAGCATGCCAAATCATGTGATGGGGAGCTCGAGATTTATTTGGAACCCTGTGCGCGCAAATAAAATATGCCACCCCATCAAATTTGATGTTTCAGACTCAAGGACACATTCAAAATTCCCATATGAGGTCATTTTAATGAAATGTGGGTCCCATACCCAAGTATCATTTTGAGCTAATTTCTACAATGGGTCTCGAGATTAGGCCGAAAGCCTCGAGAAGTGAACGAAGGGTTGTTCTAAACCAAAATCGATATTCTAAAGCTAACTGAACTATCAAAATTTCCAACTGAGCACATTTTTTAAGAATGTTGACACAAGTCAACTATAGGCCAAATTTCAATTGCAAAACCACCAAAACTCGTACCGATTGTCTCGGTACTCATGCCGACCATGCTACTAGCCAAATTTGCTATTATAGTATTTATGGAACCATTAAAATTTTGTTTTGAGGTTGTTTTTCTGAAGTTATGACAAGTGTCAATTTTTCAAGTTATAAAAGCTCCAAAATAGGGAAACAAGCCGAAAACCCAAATGAATGACCAGGCGACCGAACAGTCAGTGCCTGAAAGTCATGAATGACTTGGGGTCGCTATAGGAATGCTCTAAATGATGGAATGAATGCTTAAATTCCAAAATGACTTAGACGGTCATTATAAATTATGAATAGGAGACTATGAGGCATTTAGGAAAGTTTCCCTTCTTTCATGACCCATGTCATACGGTAGAGAATACTATAGGTCTTTTTTCCCCTAACAATTATTTTTTATGATTTTCAGAAGATGCCATCAAGAAGAACCCAAATCCAAAGGGGGATTGATATTATTGAGGGAGTATTCTTATTCAAAATGAATTAGAATCATCATTGTTAGCAAATTTAAAAGCAAGGAAAGACATGGGTCCAACCTTAGTTAAATTAAAGAAGTTGGTAGTTCATAAGAAGATTGAAGTTCTCTCACAAGGGGGAGATGGAGTACCCATTTATCAAGGTCAGTTGTCTTTTCTAATGTAAATGATATTAGATGAGTTATGATAGATATATATATAGAGAGAGAGGGTGTTCCATATTGTGATGATGGTGGCATGCTTATTCCATTTAAGGTTATAAGCATGGAAGAAGAGCTAGATGGATCTTGTTGTGTGCATTAGATAGGTAAGAGTATGTTGGTGTGCCCTTGGTAGTAGTTAATGAAAATATGGATGTAGAGATGCTAAGGTAGGCATGAAAATTCTTAAGTGATGTTGACTTCAAGAGAACCATAAAGTGGTTAAAATGGTAGGCTTGAAAGCATGGTTGTAGATATGTAAGTGATTGTAGTAGGCTATTGATGAGTTCTTTATAAATATTTCAAATGAATGTATTAGAATGGTTATAGAACTAGGCTTGAATGTGGTACTGATGTCATATGGGTGAATGTACGATATATTGGGTGTTTCTTTATTAGGTCTAGTGGTTTATTGAATATGATAGTAAGGGGTAGTACTCTTGGAATATAATTTTGTATAGAGGTATAGGACCCTAAGGATTTTTTTAAGGTGGCCTATAAATGTGATTTGTCATTAGAGTTGGTCTAGGTTCATCCGGTATTTCATGTGTATATGTTGAGGAAGTGTGTAGGTGATCGAACATCCATTGTGCCTTTGGAAGTAATGAATGTTGAAGAAATTATGACCTATGAGAAGGTCCCAATGAAGATTTTGGATCGGCATGTCAAGAATTTTAAGAACAAAGAAGTCGCATCTGTCAAAGCCCATGGGACGGATATACAAGTCAAAAATACTACATGGGAAGCGGATATGATGAAGTGATACCCTCATCTTTTTTCCCTCTACTCAAGCCTAAGGTATTATATTTTCCTTGCTCAATTACTTAAAATCCTTACATTTAAACTTTTCTTGTCATATACATGCATAATTATGAAATATGTTTCAAACGATGTTTCAAACTATTGCATTAATAATGGGTTGTTGATTTACACTCTACTCTAATCAAGCTAAGTCTTGTCTCATTTTAGGATGAATGTTTCCAAGGGGGGATAATGTAACACCTCTAAAAATATTGTATGTGGTATTCCAATTTTAGATAAAAATGATACTACTTCTGTATTTTGGACATAATTTTTCATAGGCTAGTTCAAATTAGGTGATTCAAATTTTTGAATAACTCCAACATCATTACCTACAACTTTCCTTAAGAACTTCCACCTCAACTCCCGAAAACCAATCCATTGAGAGTTCTCCCAACGAGCAGAAAGAGAAATTGGAGTTTTTATCTAAAAACCATAGATTAAGATTCAGAGGCTAAGTAGGTCAAATGAATTAATCTTTGCAATACCCGATGCTATGATGAAATAGAGTATTTGTAGAAGTAAGCAATATCATTTTAAACGAGAGTTGGAACACCATATACAATGTTTTTAGGGGGTGTTACAGGCAATATAGAGGTAAGGTCACAAGCTGAGTTACTTCCTAGCAAAGGCTCAGACTATCAAACTCAAGTCTTCTATATTAGTCTATAGAGAGCTAACTATTTGAAATGACGTCGGAGAAATTCTAAGGCCCAACGGCACCAAAATCACGTAACTCTAAGGCAATCGCTAGTCTAAATCTAGACTAAGGCCCAACATCCTTCTAAACATATAACCACCATCAAATCATACAACACAGGGTGAGGATAAACAATAATAACAAGAATCATGCCTAAACAAGCCAACAATTTCCTAAAATAGTGACTAGGACATGAATTCTAGGAATTTTTCATGCTCGATACCCTAACCCCTCAACTCATACAATTCAATATACAATTTTCTAAACATGCTCAGTCTCACGAGGGGAAAACCATAGCCTACCTATAGGCCGACTGCATTCTCCAACTCACGAAACTAGAGCTTTTCCCTTCTAAGTAGCCTCCAAATGCTGCTACAATATCAATAATAAAATCACAATGTTAATCTGTCGTTATGATACTAAAAATATCAAATTTGGAGATGGGTCAATTTCATAGTCAAAAATCGAGAATTATGGGACCTACTCCATAACTTACAAAATTGACTCCAAGAATGGGCTTCAACTACTACCCCTAGCCCATGTTCCAAAAAGGAACACAATTCACACAACAAATACGCCCCAAACCTAACATGCACTCATGATCAACTATAAAGCTCAAGACCACTAGAACACAGTAAAAGGGAGAAATTACCTCAAGAGAAGCCTCAACTCCTAATTTTGAATGCACCACTGAGTTACCTTCTAAAATCTATGTAAGTTAGCATTTCTAATCTCCCAAATCGCCCAAGAATTGATAGGGAAAATAAGGGTTGAATTTGATACAAAATCTGGAAAATGGTTCTTAAGAATGACCCTCAGGTATCACAAAAGCAACAACCCAGTGATCGCTTAAGAAACACCCATCAAAAAGGCGAGTATCGCTTAAGTAACACTTGGTCGCTTAAGCGACCAGTCACTTAACAGACACCTGCCCAAGTGGGCTGGTCGCTTTAGAAAGCTCTTTGCCACTTTAGCGACAGTATCTTTAGGGACGGAACTAGATAGAGCTTGTTCATGAAAGATCTTAGCATGCCAAATCCTCTAATGGGGAGCTCGAGATTTATTTGGAACCCTATGCACGCAAATAAAATATGCCACCCCATCAAATTTGATGTTTCAGACTCAATGACACATTCAAAATTCCCATATGAGGTCATTTTAATAAAATGTGGGTCCCACACCCAAGTGTCATTTTTAGCTAATTTCCACAATGGGCCTTGAGATTAGGCCGAAAGCCTCGACAAGTGAACGAAGGGTTGTTCTAAACCAAAATAGATATTCTAAAGCTAATTAAACTGTCAAAATTTCCAACTGAGCACATTTTTTAAGAATATTGACAAAAGTCAACTATAGGCCAAATTGCAACTGCAAAACCACCAAAACTCATACCGATTGTGTCGGTACTCATGCCGACCATGCTACTAGCCAAATTTGTTATTCTAGTATTTATAGAACCATTAAAATTTTGTTCTGAGGTTGTTTTTCTAAAGTTATGACAGGTGTCAATTTTTTCAAGTTATAAAAGCTCCAAAATAGGGAAACAAGCCAAACCCAAATGAATGACTAGGCGACCGAACAGTTAGTGCCTAAAAGTCATGAATGACTTGGGGTCGCTATAAAAATGCTCTAAATGATGGAATGAATGCTTAAATTCCAAAATGACTTAGAGAGTCATTACAAATTATGAATAGAAGACTATGAGGCATTTAGGAAAGTTTTCCTTCTTTCATGACCCATGTCATACGGTAGAGAATACTATGTTGAGGAAGTGTGTAGGTGATCGAACATCCATTATGCCCTTGGAAGTAATGAATGTTGAAGAAATTATGACCTATGAGAAGGTCCCAATTAAGATTTTGGATCGGCAAGTCAAGAGTTTGAAGAACAAGGAAGTTGCATCTGTCAAAGCCCATGGAAGGGATATAAAAGTCAAAACTACTACATGGGAAGAGGATATGATGAAGTGATACCCTCATCTTTTTTCCCTTTACTCAAGCCTAAGGTATTATGTTTTCCTTGCTCAATTACTTAAAATCCTTACATTTCAACTTTTCTTGTCATATAAATGCATAATTATGAAATATGTTTCAAATGATATTTTAAACTATTGCATTAATGATGGGTTGTTGATTTACACTCTACTCTAATCAAGCTAAGTCTTGTCTCATTTTAGGATGAATGTTTCCAAGGGGGGATAATGTAACACCTCTAAAAATATTGTATGTGGTATTCCAATTTTAGATAAAAATGATACTACTTCTGTATTTTGGACATAATTTTTCATAGGCTAGTTCAAATTAGGTGATTTAAATTTTTGAATAACTCCAACATCATTACCTACAACTTTCCTTAAGAACTTCCACCTCAACTCCCGAAAACCAATCCATTGAGAGTTCTCCCAATGAGCAGAAAGAGAAATTGGAGTTTCTATCTAAAACCATAGATTAAGATTCGGAGGCTAAGTAGGTCAAATGAATTAATCTTTGCGAGACCTGATGCTATGATGAAATGGAGTATTTGTAGAAGTAAAATCATGTCTCATTGTAGGATAAACCTATTTAACTGATTCTTGAATGACATGAAAGGATACTTCTAGATCTACAATTCATATGAAGACATCAAATCCTTATTAAGATTCATCTCACCAACCATGCAAGATCTAGATCCATTTGACATTACCCACGATATCAATAGTCCTCCATTTGACATCACCCATGACATCACAATCCTCCATTAATGTTTCAAGATCATTCTTTATAATTATTTTATTTATTGTTACTTCCTTCCTTTACACCTATAAATTTCCATCTTATTTCATCATTTTGTTTATCAAGCTTTCTTAATCAACTTCTCTCTATATACTTCTTTACTCATTTTGAAATATAGTTTTAGGTTTTAGTAGTGTAGAAATATTATTCCAGTGACTCATATACACCGGGTAGTACAAAAAATGCTCATGTGAGGAGAAAAGGTTAGGGGTTCAAGAGTGTTCATTGAGCCCTTCGATTCTGAGTAAATCTTCATATTCTAGGTATGTTAGACTTAAATAAAAATATTCCTTCATCTCTCATGCCTAAAGTATTTTGATTGTATAATAAATTATATTTATTTACCCAATTCTCTTCAAGTTTTACTCTATGGTATATGGGTGTTTACCCAAGGGTTCTTCCACCCATGGAGTCCAAAATTCTTTCAACTAAATCTCTTGATTTCAAGTAAGATTTTCTTATAGGTAATTCTTATTTCTACTTAATAGCATTAATCATGGTTTAGCTAATGTTTATTGGTCTATTTTGATGAAAAATTATATCAAATATATGGATTGACTGTTTGCAAGTATTTTCTCTACATAGCTCTTTAAAGGTTCTTGAAATTCAGGGTGGGTTGTTTAAAGCATGATTTTTAATTGATGGATTTCAAAGTATTTATGCATAATTTTATTTACATGCATATTTGAAAGTTGAAGTGATTTGAACCCACCTAGTTTTACTATGTTTTAAATGAAGTTTGACTTGAAAGCTTGACTCCAAATGAATGTTTATGAAAGCAATGTCTATGATCAAAAGGGAGTCCTATGAAATAAAATAATGATGAAATTCTATGAATGATGGATTCTTTATTTAATAAGGACAATTCTTTCATATTTGAATCACCAAAGGTTTTAATGAGCTATTCCACCGAATGTGATATTTTGGATTCTCAAGCTATATGCTATGACTAATTTAAAGTATTAAACTATTATGTGGGATTACTTAGCACCGAATGGGGGTATTGAGGTGGGATTTTGTAAGGAAATCCTAGTAGAAACCCCTTGTCTCATTAACTATGTGCCAACATAGGAGTCCTTGTAGACTTTTTAGGCTAATGGATCTATGAAGCCCTTTAAGTTAAACTTAAAGAATAAATATAAAGTTGACGGAGTTCTACCATAGGAAAGTATTCTCCCTGGCCAACGTAGGAAGTTATGTTGGATTCCATTTAATATCTCACATGGTCTTAAGGTTGGTTATAGTCATCTTCCCATATATGTATGAATTAAATGATAACTACTTAATTTATCATGCATGAACTTATTTATGTACTTTACCTTATAAATATCCTAAATATTTTACTTTGTATTGCATTCTTACATCAGTACATTCAACTTACTAACACATACTCTTTTCCCTAAATAATATCACCATGTAGGAAACTTTGCTCCTCCTCATTCTCCTCCACATGGCTAGTTGAGATTTCATTTGAAGGCTACTTTTGGTGAGTTCCCATGTTTCGGAAACAATATTCATTTGTCCTTCTAAATTATGATTTGTTGAGACCTTTAGAAACTTACTATGGCAATTCATTCTATTTTTATTGAGGGTGAGCTAGAAACTTGTCTTAGCCCTCGCTAAATCTAAAAGTCAGAGGTTTTGTTGGACATATGTAAGTTGAAGATTTACTATTATGGTTTCCACTTGTTTTTTATGATCATTACCTATGAAAGGCTAAATGAATGCTAAGAGTCTTGTTTGAGATACTTTTGGGTTCGTCATTCATTGTGACGCTAGTCCCTAGACTTTATTGTGACATATATGCTATTCAGGTTCTAACTACTCATCTTATTGCTAAGACGGTTCCTAAGGGGGACAAACTAGGTACATATGCGTTCTTCCACTCATTAATGGGCCTGTGATGACTAGAAAGAACATGAGATGCTGTCTATATTTCTCATGTTGAAACCTATAGGGTTTTGTGGTTTAGAGAGCGAGAATGCTTTTGATTTTATCTTGGATTATTATGAGAGACTACATAAACTGGGCACTGTGCAGCAACATGGGGTTTAGTTTGTGACCTTCTAGCTTCAAGGTGAAGCTAAACAATGGTGGAGAGATTTTGTGGATTGTGATCATTAATTCCGCCTCCTTTGACTTAAATGCAGCTCTATGATTTATTCTTTGAAAATTATGTAACTCATACTTTCAGAGACCAGAAGAAGGATGAGTTTACAATCTTGAGAAGGAAAACATGACCATAGCTGCTTATGAGGCTAAATTCCATTCCTTGTCCCGCTATTCTACAAAACTTGTGAACAATGAATAAGAGAGGATTCACTTGTCAAAGGTTTGAATTGTGAATTACATGTATTATATGTAAACTTGACCCCTGAAGGTAATATCTTCATTGAGGTATCGGATCATGTTAACACTACCAACATAGTTGGACTGGTTGTGCAAGACAAGGTTATGGCTAAGAGGCCCAATAATATTGTCAACTACTATGGTTCATACTCAAAGGGTTTGGGTCAACAAGTGTATTAGTTCCGTGCTATTTAGTTAGATATGCCCTCTTTTATGGGTGGTTATTCAGGGTTCCACAATAATCCATTACTCAGGGTGGTCGCGGAGCTTCTTATACATCGGACGGTAGGCCATCACTTGATCATAATTACTTTAATTAGGGGGAGTAGGGATACTTTAACAGGGATTTCTCACAAAAATATAGTAGGGCAGGCTTACCAGTAGAGTAGAGTAGTGGTACCAGCAGGTGGAGGAAATAATAGTAGAGGACATCCACAGAGTGGGTGAGGAGGTAATTACGGAGTCCATGGCGGACTAGGAAATAGTTATGGCAGGATAGGAGTGGCATAGCAGGGTAGAGGGACTACTCATCCAGATGATAGAGCTCAGTATTATGTTTTTCCATGCATACAAGAGTGTAACACCCCGTACAATTCTAGCTTAGATAAATTCCAAGTATGAAGTAAAAACTTCTAAGAAAAGTGCACTACCAGGAGTTGTGCGGGACTAACTTACCGCACATAGGGGTTGGTCATAAACCCATTTTTCCAATTCCAATAGGGTCCAAATTTGGACCCGAAGTTCTTGAACCCTGTCCATGTGAACTCCAATGGCCTGTAGAAAGGGACCCATAGTGGCCCAGATCCAATTTAATGAGGGACATTAATTTATTTTCCCCACTTTTCCCAAACAAAACCCAAGATGTTTTGGGAATAAAATTAGTCCCTTATTATTACTTAAAATGCCTTTTCTCTCATTATTAATTAAAATATTTTGAGAGCCAGGACTGGAGATAAGAGGAGAAGCTAGGGTTTAAGCATTCTTGTCAAGACCTTCGAGTTTTGATTAGATAATCATCATTCTGGGTGTGTAAGGCTTATCATAATATTGGACTAAGTTTGTCAGTGTTCCTTACATGTTCATTGAGTACAGTTAAGTTTGACTTTAGGTTTCAATTTCCGATAATTAGATTCTTGAGTTATCTATATAAAGTTTTTTGAGTTATTGTACATATGTAAATATATGTTGATGATTTGCATAAATTAAGTTCTTGAGCTTTACGTTCATGTCAACATTCACATGAACCCCATTGAGGTCTTTGTATTAAATATTTTATGCATCGTTTGAGCTTAAAGCATGTTGTATTTTCATTATTAATTAAGAAAGAGTTTGAGCATGAGTAGTTTAAGTACAAATGACTAGACTTTTAATACACTTTAGCATCTATTTTGAGATTGAGTTGAGAAGTTAAATTATATTTTTAAATTTGTTATTGAGTTGAGATTTTATCCATCTTAAAGAGAAGAGATGATTTGAGAAAAGTAGAGTTTTTAGCTAAGTCCAAAGAGACTGAATCAATTAAATGAGTAAATACACTCACATCAGCTATGAGTAAAGTAAAGATATTTAGGGAGTAGTATCAAATACCAATTTAAGTATGAGTTTAGATAACTCCAACCCCATAATCTACACTGCTAGTGTAAATAGGATTGTACCCTTAATTGGGGCGACTTCTCATAGTCCCAAAAGAAAACTTTTTAGATAGATCCATAATTTCACTTCTTGTCCTATACCCTAACAAGGTATAGGATGGCTCTGGCAATGCGAGTAGAATGATGTATAATCACGAAGCTCATAGTGATGGTTTTTGGTGAGAAAATATTCCCAAGAAGTAAAGTCTTATATTTTTATATACTGAGTTGCATTTACTATTTTATATTGTTTAAAACATTTTTTTATTATATTGCATGCTTTATTGAGTTGAGTCATTTTTAAAATCTAGTTTCTTGAGTTGAGTATCTTGAGTAAGTTTCCTTTCAGCTATTTTAGATACTGTACACTCCATCTACTAATTCCATTTGATGCTGCATTTTTTTATCAAGTAGACATAGGTGATAGAGATCCTCAGCAGGCGCATTGTTGAAGATCCAAGTTTCTACCCAGTTTTGGTGAAAACTCTTTGCATGGAGAGGCACTATTGAGATTTTACTTATCAATCATTTATTTGTCATTTTGAGGTAGCCGTGGGCCTGTCCTAGTACCTTTTTCAGGGTCAATCTTAAATGCTTCATAGACTAGTCAGATAGTGTTCAGTTTGTTTCTTTGAGTATGTTTTAAAAACATTGATTTATATCTCCTATATATATATATATGTTTGAGATATGAGTTTTTAACTAAGAATATTGAGTTTTCATATTTTATTATGCTCATTTGAGTGCTTTCACAAGTCTTTCACTTAGTTAACTAGCCAGGCCAAGGGTTCACTTGGAAACTAATAATTATTATTGAGTGCCAGCATCGCCTAGGGTTTAGACTTGGAGCGTGACAAACTTGGTATTAGAGAATAGAGTTCAAGAGTCCTAGGGTGTCTATGAAGCTAAGTCTAGTAAAGTTCTTCTTAACGATGTAAAGCGTGCCACATCTATAATAGGGAGGATTCAGGACTTGTAGGAATTTGTTTCATTTTTTTTATTCTCCAGTTCGTGCTAAATATTTTAACTCGATAAAATCTTTCTAATTCATACATTTCATAATTTTGGATCATGCCTTCCAAAAGAACCTTGATTAAGAAGAACATCAACAGTAACGAGATTCCACAGCTTTCTAGAATATAGACCCAAAACAGATCTTGAGAAATTGAAAATGAGTGTGAGAATGGAACTCAAGAGGTTCCACAGAATGCCTAGCTTACTATGACTTCAGAGGCAGAATTTTGGGGAGCTATCTCTCTGCTCAACCAGTTGATAGCTGCATAGTCTGGACTTTAGACTACCCCGGTTTTGAGCTCTAGTTCTCAAAAGCCTTATGCCACTAATAAAATTCAAGACTTTTAGAAGATGAACCCAGTAGTCTTCACCGGATCTAGAATTGAGTATGACCCTCAAAACTTTATTGATGACATATGGAAGATCCTGAAGGCACTGCACCCAATTAAGATAGAGGGAGTTGAACTTGTCTCCTATAAGCTAAAGGATGTTGCTAATATCTGGAAGAAATAGTTGGAGGAAAGTAGAGGTAAGGATGTTGAGCTTGCAGTCAAGGATGAGTTCAAAAGTGCATTCCTAGACCACTTTTTTGACAAGAGCTAAGGGGGGCAAAGTAGAGGAGTTTGTGAATCTAAAGTAGAAGGTGATGACTGTCAAGGACTATAACCTCAAATTTATTAAGCTATCTAGATATGTTGTGGAGATGGTTCCCGATATAAGAGCCAAGATGAGGAAGTTCATTTCTGGCTTAGGCAGACATGTTAAAAAGAAGTATCAAAAAACTTTATTGATCTCAAATATTGACACCTCCATACTCATTGTGTATGCCCAATAAGTTTAGGAGAATAAGAAGAAGGATAGAGAGGAACATCAAAGCAATAAAGCTAAATATGCAGGTAATGAGGCAACCATAAAAATGATGGAAATGACAACCTCTATTTCATTTAGAAGAGGTCTTCTTGTTATGGACCATCTTTAGCGAGTGCACCTGCAACCAATAACAAGAATGACAAGAGGTCTCAAGGTAACTAGAATTTCAAATATAAAGTCTCTCAGTCCCAGGGAAGTATAGTCCAGAGTTTTTTATGCAGGCCGCATTGTAGCAAGTTTAAGAGGCCTCATTCGGGAGAGTGTATAGTTGGCACTAATGGGTGTTACAAGTGTGGACAATTGAGTCACTTTCTAAAAGACTATCCTATGTAGAACCAAGGTAATGAGGGTAACAAAGACCAATCTTCTTCGGCAACACCGCCAAATAGAGGTAATCAGAGTGATTGTAATTTGGGGATAGGCAGAGGTCCAAACCGTCTATATGCTCTGGCTAGTTGCCATGACCAAGAGAACTAGCCAGATGTTGTCATTGGTATGCTTCGAGTCTTTTCTTATGATTTTTATGAATTGCTTGTGTTACACCCCACACTCTTGAGCTCGGAATGTCCCTTAAGTTTCTTAGAAGTTATCATGTGATCCACATAAGCTACGACACTATCAATCAACTCTAAGAAAGGAAGAATATGATACCCCATAGTAGGGGAGGTTGGAAATAGGGTCAAGAGAATTCGAAAGGAGTTGGAGGCCAAGTAATGAGTCATAGGACTCAACTTACCTACGTAAGCTATTAATTTAGAAGTCTTACATACTTAAGCTACTTAAGTACATACCAAGCTTACGTATCATAGATTACATAAGTTTTTAAGATAAGACGAGATTACGAACCCACGAGGAGGAGGAGAAAATGACACGTGGCAGTAAGGAAGGAGTGACACGTGGCAGCAACTGAAGCAAGCAGCTGACTCACCTGCCTGATTGGGGGATGGACCGCACTGCCACATTGCAACCCCCTTATTGGGCGCATGGATGTGGTAGCCCAATAGGGGCTGGACATGTGTCACCCTTAGGGGATGACACGTTTCACCTCCTAAGGGAACCTATACATATGTATTATGTGACTAAGGGGCTGTTCTTTATCGAAAACCACTTCAGCAAAAACAAAGAAAAAGAAACCCTAAACCTAGAGAGAATGGGACGACGACCAAGAGAGAAAAAGGTAAGATTTCTTGTTTCATTCCATAAATTAATTATATAGAGTATACCACAATTATATGGAGGTATTAATAGTATAAAATCATGGATTGGAGCAGCACCAAATGGATAGAAAGCAGCCCACTCAGTTTTAGCGCATTTAGAGAAGTTTCGAGGTGCAATTTGGCAAGTTTTGGCCAATTTCGGATAAGGTAAGGTTTCTCCTTTTAATTTGGACTTTATTTGGTGGTTATGGAGTTTATTATGTGCCTTTTAGGTGTATTTAAGTGGAAAAATTCCATACAAATTCTTAACATTCGAAGCAAACTAAATTGGAGTCGCTAGAGTTAAATTGTAGTCGAAGCAAGGTGTTGTGCTTGTGGTGTGTGGCTGAAGGTGTGTGGTGGTGTGTTTCAGGGATGGAAAATGGTATAAATAGGTCATGGTTGCCTTTTGTTTCAGACACAATACCCCCCTACTTTGTAGAGTTAAAGGTTTTACAAAATAAAGATTAAAAACCCTCTTTTGATATCGTAGTTTTGGGCGAATTGTTTGGAACTTATATTGCGTCATATTGTGGTATTATTGTGTTGTATAGCTGATGGTTGTTGTGGTTTTTTTGGTTTCTAAGTTTTGGGTGTAAAACGGAATTGTTGATAGGGAAAGTTATAGGGGAGGTGCTGCCCGATTTCTGTTAATCTCTTAACTAACTAAGGAACTAGTCGAGAAGTCGAGCGAGGAAATGAGTTCTATGAATACTCGTAGGTAGTATAAGATGGTTAAAATTCTAAGGTTTTTGATATTCGTATTGCTTCTATGTTAAATAGGTTTGGAGGACGACGACGTGAACGTGTTTAAGACAAGTCCATAAGAGGTATGTAAAGCTATCCTTCTTTTCTCCTAGCATGTCTTAGCCATAAGTGATGGATATATGAAATGTGGGGGTAATTCCATTCATATAACCCTTATTATGATTCATAATTCTCATCCACTACTTGATATGAAAACTCCTGCAATATTTGAGTAGTTGCCTTCCAAGTCTTCTACGTGTTGAAAAGCAGTGTATGTAAAGCTTATCTCTTTCTTTCTTTTGGAATGTCTTAGTCTTAAGTGGATTGTATATGTAATGTGGGAATAATTTCATTCATAGAACCCCGAGTATGGTTCGTTAATCTTATTTACTTCTCGATGTTCGAACTCCTATGATAGTTGAGATATGTCCTTGTAAGTCGTCGACATGACAAAAAGTAGTATACGTAAAGCCTATCCCTTTCCTCTCTTGAAATAGTTTAATGTAAGTGAAGCGATATATGATATGAGTTAGAGGTAATTCCCTTTGTAGGTTCTAGGCATAACTCATGACTTATACTCACCTTTGAATGGTAGGGGTCTTAAAGTAGTTGAACTACGACCCTCGAGCCTTCTACATACTAAATAATGATTGGATGTGTAGGCTCTTAGACCTAGAGGCTCTTGGACATACTTTATGATAATATGTTGAGGGATGTTTGATATGTTACCAAGTTTTACGTGTATGTATATGCATTATTATATTATATAAGGATCAGGCCATACGTTCCTCTGCACTAATATGTTATATGTATACGGATCGGGCCGTACGTTCCTCAGCACTAATGTATTATATGTGTAGGGATTGGGCCGTACGTTCCTCGGTACTAACGTATTATATGTATGGATTAGGCCGAACTCTCCTCGGTACTAACTTGATATATATATGTATCGGGCTATTCGTTTCACAATGCTAATAGTATGCATATGCCTATGATGATAAAATGATGCATTTATTACACCGAGTCCCCGAGCGGGCTGGATACGGTATGTGATACTAGTATACCTGACCTGATGTTGTAAGGTGCAAGTATAATACTCTGGTAAATTTTATACTTGTCCCCTGCACCCCTATGGTAACTGTAATTTCCTTATGATGTTTTGTACTTTACATACTTAGTACATATATTGTACTGACCCTTCTTTCTTCGGGGGGCTGCTTTTATGCCCGCAGGTACAGATACAGGTTTTGGGAGTCCACAGCTTAGGATTCCACCCAGCTAGTTAGGAAGAAGATCCATTGTACCGGAGCCGAGTTTTTAGTACTTAGTATTAGATGTATATATTTGCTTATTTAGAGGTACGGCAGGGTCCCTGTCCCATCATAGGATATGGTTGCTATTCTTAGAGGTCTGTACACATAGATATATGGGTCATTTGTA
This sequence comes from Solanum dulcamara, assembly GCF_947179165.1. NCBI lineage: Eukaryota > Viridiplantae > Streptophyta > Magnoliopsida > Solanales > Solanaceae > Solanum > Solanum dulcamara. The sequence goes on along the minus strand of NC_077246.1, from coordinate 32,735,063 downwards.
AGTTGTTCCAGTTATGCCTATACGGCATGTTGTAACATTATTACACTATGGCAGCCTTGTTGGCTTGTATGTTTTCTTATTTATTGGTACACTAAAAGTCTAATAGGAAACGGGTTTACTTATAATTAGTAGGGTTACACGCGTGTGTCCAGTTTGAGCACCTGTTATGGCCTACGGGGTTGGGTTGTGACAACTTGATCTAGGCTATACTTTATCTTTTGTGACTCTTTAAATAGTTGTTAAGTTTGGAATCATTCTCCAATGACTCTTAGAGCCATTCAGTGTTTCTATTCCTCTTGGTGAGTCTATTCTAGGAAAAAGAGTTTATTGAGATTATACTGTCTCTATCTATTATAAAGTTATTTATACAGACATAGTTGAGTTAGACATGATTGATTTTGATGTCATTATTGGCATGTATTGAATTTATATTTATTATGCCTTAATGATTATAGAACCCAAGTAGTCAAGTTTAAGTTTTCAAATGAGTTAGTTATTGAGTGGAAGGGTAGTCCAACTTTACTTAGAGGTCGATTCATTTCATACCTTAAGGACAAAAGACTAGTATCTAAGGTGTGTATCTACCAAATTGTCGGAGTTAGAAATAATAGTGTGGAGACACCTTTCCTTCAGTTAGTTTTGGTAATGAGTGAGTTTCCTAAAGTCTTTCTTGAGGATTTACCTAGAGTCCCTTCCGATAGGGAGATAGACTCCGAAATAGATGTTCTTTCCAATACTCAGCCAATTTATTTTACTCCTAATTGAATAGCTCCTACAAAGTTAAAAGAGATAAAAACAGTTGAAAGATCTTTTAGATAAGGGATTCATTAGGCTGAGTGCTCACCTTAAGGTGCTCCTGTCCTTTTCGTGCGAAAGAAAGGTGGTTATTTGAGAATGTTCATTTACTACCGTTAATTGAACAAGGTCACCATAAAGAATAAGCTCCCTCTTTAGAGAATTGACTTGTTCCACAAACTTCAGGGTGCCACTTGTTTTTGCGAGATAGAGCTCAAATCAGGCTATCATTTATTAAGAATAAGATAATGTGACATGCCGAAGAACGACTTCATAGCCAGTATGGTTACTATGATTTCCTAGTTATGTGCTTCGATATAATTAAACTTCCTAAAACATTTATTGAACTCATGAATAAAGTGTTCAAATAATATGTAGACATATTTGTTATGGTGTTTATCAATGACTTTCTGATCTATTCGAGGAACGAGGAGGAGCATGCAAACCATCTCAGAATTATTCTCCAAACTCTTAAGGAAAAGGAGCTGTATGCTAAGTTTTCACAGTGTTTGTTTTGTCTTGCATCTGTGGCATTCTTAGGCCATATTATTTCTGGTGACAATATTCAAGTAGATTCACAAAAGATTAAAGTTGTTAATAATTGGACCATACCCACATCTCAAATAGACATAAAATGTTTCTTGGGTTTGGCTCATTATAGTAGAAGATTTATTTATGAAGTTTTATCCATATAATCACCATTAACTAAGTTGACTCAAAAGAAGACTAAGTTTCAATGGTCTGATGCTTGTGAGAAAAGTTTCCAGGAGTTGAAAACAGATTAACTACTGCTCCAGTTTTATCCCTACTCAAGTGAAAACATAGTTTTGTCATTTATTGGCATGCCTCCAGAGTTGGATTTTATTGTGTTTTGATGTAGAAAGGCAAGGTTATTTCTTATGGTTCCAAAAAACTTAAGATACATGAGAGGAATTTTCCGACTCATGATCTATAATTGGCAGCAGTAGTATTTGCTCTCACGATTTGGCGTCATTATCTGTATGGCATGGATGTAGATATGTTCACTGATCACAAGAGCCTGCAATATGTATTTAGTCAAAAAGAATTATATCTAAAGTAGAAGAGATGCCTAGAGTTCTCAAAGATTATGACATGAGAATTCTCTACTATCTAGATAAAGCTAACAATGTTGTTAATTCTCTTAGAAGGTTTTTCATAGATATTACTACTCATTTGAGGAAGAAAAGAATGAGTTTGCCAAAGAAGTGCATAAATATGAATGTTTGGGAGTTCATCTTATGGAATCTGATTAGGGGTGTGTTATTATTCACAATGGAGATGAGTCTTCATTAGTTGCTGAGGTGAAACAAAACCAAGAACAAGACCATATTATCCTTCAATTGAAATAATATGTCCATAAGAAGAAAGTGATGGATTTTGTTAAAGGGGGAGATGTAACGACTTGGGCTAGGGCCTAGTCGTAACATGGTGATCAAAAACTCGAAGGACTCCAACAAAGACTCTTGACATATCGTAAGCATACATAAAGTACAGTAAAGCGTAAATAACATAGGAAACAGTCTAGATCATGAATCATAAAAAAGAGGGTAAACTCCACTATATAGAGTCTACATAAGTTATCCAACAATGCCTTTGCTAATCAATATGGGCGGGGTCTAAGACATGTCCCTATCTCTCCTTCAATAAGAATGTAACAAAAGTCTTTAAAATGAAACAACTCATAATTCGCCCTACATAGATAAGCACTCACCAAAACATTTGTCGGATGGGTACTCAACTAGCGACTGTGGAAGGAATATAATCCTCAACCCCTACATTATGAGACAATGTAGGAAACAATATGCGTTAGTTTGTTTGGATGTACTAAGTATGTGGGCAGGCCATGCAATATAAATCATAATATGCAATGATCAAATAACATACATGATAAAAGAGGATAAGTAAAGTCATGAGAAAATCATAATGATCGGAGCATTTAAGAGTAATAGTTAAAATCATAAAAGAACATAAAGAGAGTATACATATTTGGGATAGAACCATTATCGATAATAATACCATGCGATCTATAACATGGAATTCTAATGTCTCCCCATACAATGGAAGAAAGGGGAATCTACTTGCCAAGGTAGACTCTACCCCGATAGGCGGGTCATGTACATAGCTATATGTGGATCCATTAGGTAGGCCATAAAGCAAATCCTATGATGGCACATAGTTATAAGACAAGAGACTTTATATATGGACCCCATAGGTCAAACCCCCACCTCAAGTCATCATTCGATGCTAAGTCAAATCCCACGAAATACATAACATAGTAATCATACCTAACATATCGTTATAAACTTGTACATAAAATTCATATATCATAGAATAGCTCACTTTCATATTATATTTGCAATGTGAGTAAAAGCCTTTTAGCATCACAATGTCATACTTGTATAATCCATGTCATTAGGTTCCTAGGTCACCAATTAAGGATCCTAAATCATCTTTCTTTATAACTTGTAGGAAATTCATATACTGAACATAATTGGAATCCATAATCATAGTTCATACTTGAATTTAGGGTAAAACTTGAATGCATAGTTGATTTGGTTTAAAACCATGAAATACCTAAAAATCATTGAGCTTCATAATCATAATTCATGTAAGTCACCATTGCAAATAGCTTCATGTATAGGCATTCATAATTCAACTTGAAATCATGCAATTGATGTAAAATCATACTTATAATGATCATTAATAATAATTAAAAATTAAATTAAAATAGCCCAATATAATTCATCAAAACTAGAGTTAGAAAAACAATGGAATTTAAAGAAATCTTTGAGACAACTTTAGGACTCCATGGGTGAAAGGAACCCATGGATCACTCCCCACATACATTAGAATTTAGAGAAGAATACTTGTTCTTGAATAAACCCTAGACAAAACCTTAATGAAGAAGATTATGTCTTGAAGGATCCTTGAGAGAAAAGTCTTAAAGTTGTTTGGGAGTTAATGAGGGAATGGAAAGGGTTTAAGAGTATTTAAGATAGTTAACACCATGGATTTATTCCTAAAATCATCCACATACATTAATACGATACAAGGAAAAGACCAAACTACCCCTTATTAATCCTGACAAGGCAACCCTATGATTTGGGTTCTATGATTCGTAGACAAGTTGACGAGTCGTAGAAATGACTCATCATGCAGACTTCCCAAACACCTTGAAAACCTGAGTCCCTGATCTCTACAAATCTTCCTTCTGACTCATCAAAATAATTATGGTTCGTAGACCCTCGTCGTCCTACAAGTCTAAAACCCTGCATATTCTGAGCTTTTGAAGTTTTGCCATGACTCATCCTTACAAGTCGTCTTTTCTCTATGACTCATCCTGTTGAGTCATCTTGAAAGTACTGAGACTTGATTTCTTGTAGGGACCAAGAACTACAATGATGACTCATTTCTATGATTTATCATGGACCTTATGAGTCTTCAAGTAACTCATCAACCTTCATCCTGCCATAGCCAAATTTCCATCCCTGATCTCACTTCCACAACTTATCTATATGACTTGTGGAATTTGATACAAATCGTAGACTAACTAGTAGACTCAAACACTATCCAAATTTTCCTTGAACTCTCTTTCGTATGACTTATCAACTTCTGGGTCTTATAATATCCCCCTCTTGGAAATATTCATCCTCGAATAAGATTCATCTAGCATAGAAAGGACACTGAACAAAGACTAATAACCTAACATGAATGTAATGATATATAGCAAAACATAAACCATGAGATTTTCAAACTTAACATAAATCACAACTTTTAAACCAACTTCATGAACATGTATGCATATGAAAGACATACGAAACTGAAATATAGGAGTGGAATTGATTTGAACATAAGCAACTTTAGTACCTTAGGATTGAGTGTAAGGAAATAGATACGAATAACACTTTATTATATCCATTTCTGCTTCCCATGTATCATTCTATACTTGTGGATTTGTCCACAACACCTTGACGAATGCAGTCTCCTTTTTCCTTAATCTCTTCATTTTCCGGTCTAAGATTTCTACCGAAACCTCCTCATAAGTCAAGTTCTCTTCAATGTTCATGTTCTCTAGAGGTACAATAGAGTTTGGATCTCCCATAAACATCGTCAACATAGACACATGAAATACTGGATGAACCAAAGCCAACTCAAATGGAAAATCTAATTTATATGCCACCTTTCTAACAGGCTTCATTATCCGATAAGGTCCCACATATAAAAAACTCAGTTTCCCTTTCTTACAAAATGAATTACACCCTTCATAGGAGAAACCTTCAAATAAACTCAATCGTCCTCATCAAACTCAAAGGCTCTTCTCCTAATGTCCAAATAGGAGTTTTGATGACTTTGAGCCATATTCAATCTTTTTCTTATGAGCCTTAAATTTTTCATAGTATATACTTCCAAATAGGGACCAATCAATGCCATCTCACCCACTTCAAATCATCCTACCAGGGATCTACATCTTCTTCTATACAAGGTTTCAAAAAGAGCCATTTGGATGCTAGAGTGATAACTATTAGTGTAGGAAAGCCTAATCAATGGCAAATGCTCATCGCAACTTCCCCTAAAAAAACACACATGCCTTCAACATATCTTCCAAAGTTTGGATCATTCTTTCGGTTTGTCTATCGGTTTAAGGATGAAAATTGGTACTTAGCTTGACTTTCATACCAAGACCTTTTTTAAATGACTTTCAAAAATGTGAAGTGAATTGAGTACCTTGATTCGATATAATAGAAAATGTAACAACATGAAGTTTTACCAATTCATGAATATACAGCTTAACATAGTCTTCGACCCCATAAGAAGTCTTAATCGGTAGAAAATGTGCTGACTTCATTATTCGGTCTACTACAACCCAAATAGAATCATGTTTCCATCTAGTATGAGGTAAACCCGTCACAAAGTTAATATTCACATCTTTCCACATCCAAGTAGTAATTTCAATGTCTTGAGCTAAACTGCTCAGTTTTTATGCTCAACTTTCACTTATTGACAATTTGGACACTTAGCCACGAACTCTACTATGTCCTTCTTCAAGATATTCAACCAATACACTTCCCTCAAATTATGATACATCTCGATAGATCTGGAATGGATTGAATACACAGAACTATGGGCCTCATTCATTATCAATTCCCTTAGTCCATCCACATTAGAACACACAAAAGACCTCGATAACAAAGTACTCCATCTCCCCCTTGGAAGAAAACCTCAATGGTTTTTTCAGCAACCGACTTCTTCGATTCAACAAAAACCAGATCATTGTCTTGTTTGGACTTAAAATCTTCCATAAGAGTCGATTCCGAGCCATTATGCACAAGAACACCTCTATCATTTAAATCAATCAAAAGCACACCTAAACGTGCCAATCTCTGAACAAACTTAACCAGCTCCTTCTTTTCTTCTTCAACATGAGCAACACTATCCATGGAAAATTGACTAAGAGCATTGTCTACAACATTTGCTTTATGCAGATGGTATAATATACTCATATCATAGTCCTTTAGAAGTTCAAGCCACTCATTTTCCTATGGTTCAAGTACCTTTAGCTAAACACATATTGCAAGCTTTTGTGGTGAGTAAATATATCAACATGCACCCTATAAAGATAATAGCATGTCATGACCCAAGCCTAGGGCCTAGATATGACACGGCGAATAATGGACCCAAAAATACCTCACTCAAGTCTCTTAGCATTTATTTAGCTTTTCATAGGTAATGAAAATGAACAATAAGAGGAAATAAAAGGGAAATCGAGACTAAGGGAAATATTTAAATGACAACCATAATAATCAAACTTTACTTACATATGTCCAACAATACTTCTAAATAATAGACTTAGTGTAAATTCAGTCCCCAAAATGACCTCACTTTACTATTAAAACATGGGAAAGGACTAAGATTCCCCCTTTAAAAACCAGTCGGACTAACCCTATGAATGGACTCTATGACTAGTAGGACCTTCTCCGAGTCGTAGAGAGGACTCGTCCTGCATGGTCTGAGAAAGACCATGAGAACTGACCCTCAAGACTTCCCCTATGACTCATCTCTATGAGTCATAGAGTCTTCTCCAATTCATAAAAGGAACTCGTCCTGCAAGGTCGAGGAACCCCATGAGGAGTGTCTTTGAAGTTTCGTGATGAGTCATTTCTAGGACTCGTCGTATCTTCTACTAGTCGTAAGATGGACTCGTAGACCCACTCCTTCCCTTAGTCAATTTCCAATCTCAACATAACTTCTACAGTCAGTCCTACGACTCATAGAAGTACCTACTACTCATAGATTTGAGAAATAGGTGCCCATTTAGTCCATTTTCCAAAGTTGTTCCTTCGTTTTGACTTTTTGACTTATGGGGTCTTACATGGAGCCAAATTTCTAATGCAAACACAACCGCAACAAGTTCAAGATCATGGGTTTGAAATTTCCATTAAGACAAACTTTCAATATTTGGAAACTCTTCTCATATTCATCCGACCATTGAAACTTCACTTTTTTTTTGGTCAACCTAGTCAACAGCAAAGCAATAGAGGAGAACCTTTCAACAAACCTTATATAGTATCAGGCCAATCCCAAAGTGCTTCTAATATACGAAGGAGACAATTGTTACACCCCACATCTTTGAACTCGGAAGGTTTCTTAAGTTACTTAGAATCTAGTATGTGAGCTACTTAAGTTACGACCCTATTGAATGACTCTAATAAGGGAGAATGTGATACCCCATGGTAGGGAAGGTTGGAAATAGGGCCAAGAGAAGTCAGAAGGAGTTGGAGGCCAAGTAACAGGTCGTAGGACTCGATTTATTTACGTAAACTACTAAGTTAGAAGTCTTACATATGTGAGTTACTTTATTACATACCAAGCTTGCGTAGCAAGGGTTTCATAGGCTCTTAAAGTGAGACGAGATTACGAACGAGATTAGGAACCTACGAGGAGGAAAAAAAAGTTTCGCGAGGCAACCAATGGGAGGGTGACACGTGGCAGACCCTAAGCAAGCAGGTGACCCACCTGCTTGGGTTCAAGTAGGTGACACACCTGCTTGGGGGGGTGGGCCCCACTACCACATGGCAGCCCCACATGGAATGCATGGATACGGTGGCCCAATAGGGGCTGGACACGTGTCCCCCTTAGGAGCTAACACGTGTCACCCCTTGGGACCACCTATATAAGTTTATATGTATCCTAAAACTTTAGTTCATTCACAAATTTCCAGCAGCAACGTGAGAAAAAAAAACCTAAGAGCTAAGGAGAAAATTTCGACGGCTTGGGAGAAAAAAATAGGTAAGTCCCATTTTCTGTCCGTAAATTAATTAATTAGCGTATACTACAATGATATGGAAGTATTAGTAGTATAAAATTAGGATTTTGTTCAGCAAAAATCGGACAGCAAGCTGCCACAATGATTCAGCACGTGAAAATAATTCCGAGGCGCGATTTCGGCGAGTTCTAGCCAATTTCGGGAAAGGTAAGTTCTTCCCCTCTAATTTGAAGTTTATGATGTTAAATTATGGTGTATTACACACCTTAGGAGATTCTGTAAGTTGGGTAAAAGGTTTGAAAAGTTTGGCGTTCGAAATAAACGAATTTGGAATCGCTATAGTTAAGATGTTGTCGAAATAAGGTGTTGTACGCGTAGGGGCTGCTGGGTTATGTTGTGGCGTATTACAGGGTCTAAAAGTTCTCTAAATGAGTTGGTGGAGATTCCTATTTTATTCACATGACCCTCCGCTTTTGCAATTAAAGAATTTGCGAAAGAAAGATTAAAAACTCTAGTTTTGGTATCTTAGTTTTGAGTGAATTATTGGGGGTTTATATTGAGTAACTTTGTCGTAATATGTATATGTATGGGCTGATGGTTTCATTTTTGGTTGGTTTCAGGTGCTAAGGACATGGTTGGGAATTCGGATAGGGCACATTATAGGTAAGGTGCTGCCTGATTTTTGTTAACATCTTAACTAGTTAAGGAACTAGTCGAGAAGGCGGGCGAAGGGATGAATGTTATGAATACTCGTGGGTAGTCTAAGTTGCTTAAAAGTCCAAGGTTGTTAATAATTACATTACTTCCATGTTAAATAGGTTTCGAGGACAACGATGTGGACGTGATTAAGTGAAGACCATACAAGGTATGTGAAGCTTTCTTTTGGCGTGTTTTTGGAATAAGTATGTAGAGCTATTCTTCTTTTCTTTTGGCATATCTTAGATATAAGTTATAAATGATATTTATATGATATTTGAAATTCAATTCATTCGTAAAGCCCTGAGTATGAGTCGAGACTCTTGTTTACTTCTTGATATTAGAACTTCTGCAATAGATGAGTCATTGCCTTTTAGTCTTCTATGTGATGAAAACTAGTACATGTAAAGCCTATTTCTTCTTTCCTGTGCAATGGCTTAATTTTAAGTGAAATGGTATATGATATAGGTTTAGAGGTAATTCCATTTATGAGCTTTGATTGTAACTCCTGAACATTAAGAGTCTGAAAGTAGTCAAACTACTATTCTCGAGCCTACTATATAATGAATAGTAAGTAGAGGTACCATCTTCTCTTTTTAGAGGCTCTGAAATGATAAATGTCGTTGATTGCATGAGTTGAGTCTTTGAATAGATAAATTGTGTTTCTGATTGCATAGACTATATTTCTGATTGCATAAATTGTGTGGCATTGTTCTGATGCATGTTTGTGATCCCTAAAGCCCCAACTGATGTAAGCCCTAATGACATCTAAAGGGATACCTCGGATAATTACTCCCCTAGTCTTTAGGTGACGGTTCACTTGACTGTTTCATCGAGTCTCAGATAATGACTTAGTTGCATATGGTTTGTCATTACTCTACTCGTGCATACTGTAACCCATCTTTCCTCGAGTCCCACGATGGGCCGGGAACGTTATCATGCACAGTGTTACTACTTCTTTCACCGCGTCCCGGGCTGGATGTGTATAGTTCCATGCACGAGGAGATGATGCCATATGTGAGGTGTGATATATGTTATATGTTATGACAATACGATTATTCACCGAGTCCTGGGCCGGCTATAATATGATAGTATATATGGTGAAATAAGGAAGGAACACCGAGCCCCTCCTTAGAGGGTCGAGTACGTATGTATATTATGATGGTACGCTATAGACATAGACCACTACATTCACCAAGTCCCTCACTAAAGGGGACAGATACTTTATGTAGGCATCCATATGAGATTAGAGTGATATATTTACGACCCCGAGCCTCGTAGTAAACCGGATATAATACAATGACATACATGATAAGATTGTACCATATACGATGATAAGATAATACCGTATACGATGATATGATACCATATACAATGATATGATGAAATGAAATGCATTATGATATGATGATATATGATTATGAAGAAGTGATTAGAACACCGAGTTCACTAGAGGGTCGGGCACAGCATATGATGATGTGTATGATTTACGTATCCTAAGGTGCAGGTACAGTAATTCATTAAGTTATTATACTTGTCCCCTGCATCCCTATTTCAGTTATAGTCTCAGTTACGATGTGTTATGCTTTACATACTCAGTACATATATCGTACTGACCCCTCTTTTCTTGGGGGGCTGCATTTCATGCCCGCAGGTACAGGTGTTTATTCTGGAGATCTATCAGCGTAGGAGTTCCTCTCAGCTATGTCGAAAGTGTTTCACTATTCTGGAGCCTAAATTTTGATGCTGGTCACTTAATGTATATATTTGTACATTCAGGGGTACGGAGGGGGCCTTGTCCCGCTATATGTTGTTGTTACTATTCCTAGAGTTCTGTAGACATATGGATGTGGGATGTTTGTGAGTTCGTTTCGATTGTGCCGATACGGCATTTTGTGAGTATTTTATGTTACAGCAGCCTTGTCGGCTTGCATGTCTTTATCTGTTGTGAGACGAGTGAAAGAGGCCATACGTACACGAAAAAGTTTGAACTCATTGGTTGTTTTTTTTTATTTTGTGAGTAGTATCACCTTGTTCATAGTTCAATATGACTACAATTGATAGGTAGTTATACGGGGGGTCCAGGGCGGACCCCAATCGCGGCCTACGGGGTTGGGTCGTGACAACAATGGTCTAGGGCAATTCTTTATTTCCTCTGTTTTCTTTAGACCAACCTTAATCCCATCACTGGAAACCACATGGCAATGAAATGCAACTTCCCTTAGCCAAAATTCGCACTTACTAAACTTGGCAAATAGTTGCTTGTCCCTCAACATTTGTAATACAATCCTCAAATGACCCATATGATCTTCCTCATTTTGAGAGTAAATCAAAATATCATCAATAAACACTACCACAAACATATCCAAGTATAGGTTGAAAATACTATTCATCAAATCCATGAAGATAGAGGGAGCATTAGTCAACCCAAACGACATGACTAAAAATTTAAAATGGCCAAACAATATTTCATTTTGGGAATATCACATTCCCTTACTCTTAGTTGATGATAACCGGATTGGAGATCAATCTTAAGGAAGTACCTAGCCCCTTATAATTGATAAAATAAATCATCTATCCTCAAAATTAGATACTTATTCTTTATGGTGACCTTATTCAATTGTCGGTAATCTATACACATTTGAGTGAACCATCCTGCATCCTAACAAACAACACGAGCACCCCATGGTGAAATATTTAGCCTTATGAAACCCTTATCCAACAAATCTTTAAACTGCTCTTTAAACTACTTAAGTTCTGCTAGAGTCGTACCGTAAGAAGGAATAGAAATAGGTTGAGTATCAAAAATGAGATTTATGCCATAGTCAATTTCCATTTTAGGAGGAACACCAAGCAAATCATCGGGAAATACATCGAGAAACTCATTAACTATAAGGACTGACTCAATAGTAAGAGTTTTAGAATCAACATCCTTAACTCACACTATATGATAAATACACACTTTGGAAATTATTTTTCGATCCTTGATACATGAGATGAATTGACCCTTAACCACTAAATCATTACCCATCCATTCAAGAATAGGCTCATTAGGAAATTAAAATTTGACCCTAAAGGTTCTACAATCAATGGATGCATAAGAGGCATGTAACAAACCCATTCCAAGAATAAATTCAAAATCGGTTATGTCTAGTTCAATAAGATCACAAGGGATAACTTTATGCAATACCAACACAGAACAATTTTGATAAACTCCTTGGCTAACACCGAATCACCAATGGGAGTATAAATCGAAAAAGGTTGTAAAATGATTTTGGGGCACACATCAAATGTCATAGCAAGGTAAGGAGTAACAAAATACAAGTTAGAAACCAAATCAATTAATGCATAAAAATCAAATTTAAACACCAGTAACATATCCGTAACCACATCGGGAGACTCCTCAACATCTTCCCTAGCATGAAGAGCATAGAATTGCTTTTTTTGTATTGAAAGTGTTTTCAAATAGCAATCCATCTCATAGCTATTACCTTGACACCAAACAAGAACCAAGAACAGGGCCTCTTTGAGCAACATGGCCTTTAGGATGACCTTCTCTTCCCTTGTTGAAAATATAAGGGCACTTGTATTCCTTGTGGCCCATCTTGCCACATCGAAAGTAAGCATACGTTCCCATCAGGCATCTTCTTTCATTATTCTTTCCACACTTAGCACACTTGGGAAAAGTCAGGCTACTAACACTCACACCTCCACCTTGATCCTTAGGGTATGGTAATCTATTCTTAACAAACTTCTTTCCCAAACCTTGGTTTTTTTTAGAATGGCCACTACTACCACCCGTTCTTGCACTTAAGAACCTACCCTCATACCGAGCCCTTTGAAAATCTCTCATCTTCATCTCTTTGAGTTTCTCTCCAATTTTTTCAACAAAAGTCATAAGCCGAGATATTTCAATTTCCTTGACAAGCATAGTGGTACGACTTTCCTTTACAACAAATTCGGATACCCTTGATATTAATTACCTTATTCGGGTATGTGGATCAGCAACCAATGAAGAATCATACTTGGATAGCTTAGTGAAGTTGAGTACGTAGTCCTTCATACCGATATTACCTTTCCTAATATTAATGAACTCCAACACCTTTGCCTCCCTTAGCTCAAGAGGAAAGAAGAGATCAAGGTAAACAAGCTTGAAGGCTTCCCAATTAATAGGGCATTCATCAACTCTCTCCAACTTCCACTGATTATAACAAAGTTGAGCAACACTCTTGAGTTAGTAAGGTGCCAACTCCGCTTTTATTTCCGAAGTCACTCCCGTAACACTCACTATCTTATAAACCTCATCAATAAACTCTTTGGGATCCTCATCAACTTTGAACCATAGAACTCAGGAGGGTTTATTCTTTCAAAGTCCATCACTATAGAAGCCAGAGTAGGAGCATTTGGAGGAGAAATAGCTCCTTGGTTGGCCACAACTTGCATTGACATGGTAATAGTAGTCTAGAACTCCACATTAATAACTTGGTCAGGTAAGGTATTATTACTTTGAGGGGCTGGAGGAGCTTGGTTTTCATTAGCATTAACCCCTCTTTGCATAGGTGCTCTCGTTGGAGGCATTTCTGAAAATCTCAAAGGACAATCGTTAGGGAAAGGAAGTCCTAGAGTATACTCTATTGCATGACATAGATCATGAAATAACCTTCTCTCCATCGATGTGGAATGCTTCACACTCATAAACAAAACTCTATTTGACATGACATATTGAACTCCTTAGGATATCTTAACCCTTATGCTCTGATACCAAGTTAGTCATGATCTGGGCTAGGTCTCTAGTCTTAGCACAATGATCGGATAATTGAAGGGATCCAACCAAACCTCTTGATATATCGTAAGCATACATGGGGTAAATTAAAATGGAAATAACATAGGAAAGATTCTATATCATGAATCATAAAAGAGAGTGTAAACTCGACTCTATAGACTCTATAGACTCTATATTATTTATCCAACAATGCATTTTCTAATCAATATGGGCGGGGGCTAAGACATGTCCCTATCTAACCCTCAACAAGAATGTAAAAAAAGTGTTTGAAATAAAACAACTCATATCTTGCCTTAAATGGATTAGGACTCGCAAAAACTTCGTCGGATGGGCATTCTACTAGCCACGCGTGGAAGGAATGTTATCCTCCACTCCTATATTATGAGACAATGTAGGAAATAATATAATTTCTTACATTTTAATGTACTAAGTATGTGGGAATTCCATGCAATATAAATCATAGGATATAATTGTCGCGACCCAAGTATAGGGCCTAGACATGACACGATGAATGAGAGACTTATAGCTACCTCACCTAAGTCTCTTAGCATTCATTTAGCTTTTCATAGGTAATGATATTCAATAACAAGTGGAAATAAAGAGGGTTAGAGGTACTAGGGGAAACATCATAAAATAACAGTCAATGTCAAACCTAGAACGTCATACACTTATGTCCAAACATACCTCTCCCAAAGGACTTGGTAGGGGCTAAGATATGTTCCTACCTCACCCTCATAATTAATGGAAACAAGTACCATAAAAGGTTTCCAGAAGTCTTTATATAACATAAGCTATAAGATGAAAGGAATATTGTTCCCAAACATGGGAATTCACCTTTATAGTAGCTTTCAACGAACTCAACTAGCCACGTAGAGGTGAGTGTGGAGCATCACCGTTCCATACATGGAGATATCATGTAGGCAAAATAGTATGCGTTAGTAATTTGAATTTACCAAGTATGTAGGCATGCAATTCAATGGAAAATGTTAAAGTATTATAAGTCAAAGTACATGAGTAGATGCATGCTTTAGCAATCAACATGAATAATATTTGAAACCTTCATTTTGTGGGAAGATGACTATAACCGACATTTAAGAAAATATGAGTTATTACATGGAATCCAACGTAACTCCCATATTGGAAGGGGGGAGAGTCCTATAAAAGGTAGAAATCCATTAAATTTTATATTCATTCTTTAACTTTAACTTAAAGGCTTTTGTGGATCCACTAGTCTAGCCTACAAGGGCTCCTATGTTGGCACATAGTTCAAGAAACTAGAGGTTTCTACTAAGATTTTCTTACCGAACCCCACCTCAAGCCTCATTCAGTTCTAAGTCAAATCCCAAGGAATAGTACATATAACATAAGACCATAATCATTTATGTAGAATTAGATCATCAAAACATCATTCGATAGAATAGCTCATTAAATCTTAATGATTCAAATGTGAAAATTGTCCCTATCACATAAAATCCATTCTTTGGCTAAGAAGCCCTTTTATCATCATTCAATGATTCTTTAAAGACCTTCGCATTCATAGTAAATAAACCTTTGTAAACATTGGGTTAGAAACCCTTTAAATCAATCCAAGCTTTATTAAAAGTTATGGTAAAAGATTGTGGATTTATCCAATCAAACTTCAAATCATTTACATCAATACTAGCATGCATGAGAATAAAGGAATGCATCAATTTGAAACATACTTGAAACAACCCACAAATTATCTTTAATACCCTTTCATGCCTTCACACAAGGACCTTTGATAGAATTATCAATTTCATCCAATTAAGGACCAATGTAAGCTAATATAGGTAAATATACTTCAAATAGTCAATAATCTATGCATTCACAAATTTGGAAATTTTGTTGCTAGGTTAGAAAAATATTTAGGCTCCATGAGTGGAAGAAACCATGAATAAAACCCACATACCATGGGCAATAAAGCCTAAATTTAGCTTTGAAAATGTACTTGAAGATCTTGGGGATGAAACCCTAGCTTGAAGGATGAAACCCATGGGAGGAACCTTGAGAGGAAGGGATTTTATGTAGGGGATTTAATATGAGGAATAAGGAGCTTGGGAAGCCTTATGTTCTTTAGATAGGTTAGATTCAGTCCATAAAACGACCACACCTTGATGTTAAAACATAGGGAAAGACCAAAATACCCTCTTTAAAACTAAGTCAGACAATCCCTACAACTTGATCCTATGAATCGTAAAAGGGTCGACGGGTCATAGGAATGACTCATCCTGTAGGGTTTTGGGAATACCCTGAGGACTGACCGACAGGAGTTCCTCTACGACTTGTCTCTATGAGTAATAGACTTGATGGCGAGTTGTATACTCAACTTATCCAGCAGGGTTTGGAAAACCTGCAAATTGATTCCTCTGAAGTTTTTCGACACGTCATTCCTATGACTCGTCTTCTCTTCTACGAGTCATAACATGGACTCATAGACTTGTCCCGAACTTGGAAAAAAATTTCCCCCTAGTACTCTCTTTATGAGTCACTCCTATGACTCGTATAAGTCTCTATGACTGGTAGGTAGACTCGTAGATTTAGGGCAGTTCACTTTTTAGTGGCTTTCTCCTTTGTTTTAACTTTTTGACTTATGAGGTATTACAATAACTCCCCCTTGGAAAAATTTGTCCTTGAATGAGTTTAAACTTATCATAAAAAAGACACAAATTGAGGACTAGTAACCCAACATGGATAGAACAACACCTTGCAATGTATAGAGCATGATATCTTTAAACTTAGCTTAAAACATGACTTTAAAATCAACTTTTATGAACATGCATGCATATGAGGACTTAAAAAAACTGAAACGAAGAGTCTTAAAAGATTCAAGAATAACTTAGTACCTTAGGATTGAGTAGAGTGAAAGAGATGAGGGTATTGATTTATAACATCTGCTTCTGCTTCCCATGTAGAAGTTTCAACTTGTTGATTCCTCCAAATAACTTCAATGGATGCAACTTTCTTTTTTCTCAATCTCTTGACTTGTCGTTCCAAAATTTCAATCTGAACCTCTTCATAAGTCAAGTTTTCTTCAATATTTTCTACTTCCAAATGCACAATGGAACTTGGATCACCCACATATTTCCTCAACATAGTCACATGGAACATCAGATGAACTATGCTCATTTCCAAAGGTAACTCCAACTCATAAGCAATCTTGCTAACACGTCTAAAGATTTTTTAAGGCCTATATATCTAGGGCTCAATTTACCATTCTTACAAAAATGAACTACACCATTCATGGGTGAAACCTTCAAGTATACCCAATCATTCACATTAAACTCAAGATCCCTTCTCCGAGTGTTGGAAAGGAATTTAGGAGACTTTGAGCCATCTTCAACCTTTCCTATTGACTCTCACCTTTTATAAAGCATCAAGAACCAAATCGGGACCCAATAAAGACATCTCACCTACTTCGAACCAATCAACCAGATACCTATATCGTCTTCCATACAAAGCCTCAAACGGTGCCATCTCAATACTTGACTGGTAGCTATTATTGTAGGCGAACTCAATAAGTGGTAGATGGTCATCCCAACTCCCTTTGAACTCCAACACATAAGCTCTTAGCAGAATATCTAGTGTTTGAATAATCCGTTCGGCTTGCCCATAAGTTTGAGGATGGAATGTTGTGCTTAGCTTCTCTTTGGTACCAGACACTTTTGAAACAATCTCCAAAAGTGAGAAGTGAATTTGGTACCACGAGTCAAAATAATTGACAATGGTACACTATCCAACCCTACCAATTCCTGAATATACAACTTAGCATAATCTTTAGTACTATTAGAAGTCATGACTGGTAGAAAGGGAGCCAACTTAGTTATTCTATAAACAATCACCCAAATTGAATCATGATCTTCCTGAGTATGAGGCAAACCCACTATAAATTCAATGTTCAAATCTTCCCATTTCTAAGTGGGGATTTCAATATCTTGTTCTAGGCCACCCGACTTTTGATGTTCGACCTTAACATGTTTGCAATTTACACATTCAACTATGAATCTTGCTATGTACTTCTTCATACCACCCCACTAATAAATCATCTCTAAGTCTCGGTATATTTTAATTAAACCGGGATAGATAGAATATGAAATATTATGGGCCTATTTCAAGATCAAACTCCTTAATCCATCAATATCTGGAACACACAACCGACCTTGGTAGTGAAGCACCCCATCTCCCTCTATGAAAAGAGCTCTACTTTCTTTTCTTTCATCAACTTCTTCAACAACACTAACGTTGGTTCAAGTTCTTGTTTTGACTTAACATCTACCATCAAACAGAATTCAGACCCACTATGAACAAACACACCACCATCATCGAACCACTCAACTTCACCCTTAATCTAGCAACCCGATGAAAATCCTTCACCAACTCCCTCTTCCCTTCATCAACATGAGCCACACTTCCCATAGACAACCCACTAAGTGCATCAAAAACCATATTAGCTTTACCTGAATGATAATGCACAGTTATGTCATAGTCTTTGAGGAGTTCAAGCCACCTCATTTGCCTTGAATTGAGGTTTTCTTGGGTGAACACATATTGGAGACTTGTATGATCTCTAAACACATTCACATGTACCCCATAGAAGTAGTGCTTCCAAATTTGTAGAGCAAACACAACACCTGCTAACTCAAGATCATAGGTAGGGAAGTTAAGCTTGTGCATCTTTAATTGCCTAAAAGCATAGGCTATGACCTTACCATTTTGCATCAAGACACAACCCAAACCAACCCTTTAAGCATCACAATACACCACGAACCCTTATAGGTAGAGTCAAGTTAGGAGTGGAGGTAAGTTGATCTTTCAAAGTTTGGAAACTAATCTCACACTCATCCATCCATCGGAACTTTGACTTTTTGTGAGTCAATTTCATCATAGAAGATGAGATGGAAGAGAACCCTTCAATGAAACTTCTATAATATCCAGCTATACCCAAAAATCTTCTAATGTCCAAAGGCAATAATAGTCTAGGACAATTCCTCACCGCCTCCATTTTCTTAGGATCGACCTTGATCCCTTCACCAGACACTATATGACCGAGAAACACCACGTTTTTCAACAAAAAATCACATTTGCTAAATTTGGCAACAATCTGCCTATCCCTAAAGGTTTAAAACAAAACTCTCAAATGATTCTTATGCTCTTTCTCCCCTCGAGAGAAAATCAAGATGTCATCAATAAAGACCACCACAAATGTATCAAGGTAGGGTTTGAACAACCTATTCATTAGATACATAAACACCGGCGGCGCATTCGTCAACCCAAATGAAATTACTACGAACTCAAAGTGACCATACCTTATTTAAAATATCATCTTGGGAATGTCACACTCTCTTACTCTTAGTTGATGATAGCCAGACTGGAGATCTATCTTTGAGAAATGATTACCCCTTGAAATTGGTCAAAAAGATCATATATCCTAGGAATTAGATACTTGTTCTTAATGGTTACCTTGTTCAATTGTTGATAGTCTATACATATTCAAAGCGACCCATCCTTCTTCCTTATAATCAAAACAAGAATACCCCATGGTGAAATACTTGGCCTTATAACCCATTCTCATACTAGTCCTTCAATTGTTCCTTCAAATCCTTCAATTCTGCTAGGGCCATTTTGTTTAGAGTAATAGAGATAGGTTGGATATTGGGAGAAGGTAGATACCAAAATCAACTTTCCTTTTGGGAGAGACACTAATAAGGTCATCAAAAAAAACATCATGAAAGTTATTGACCATATGAATTGACTCAATAGAAGGATTTTTAGAGTAAATATCTCTAACCCTCACCATGTGGTAGATAAAACCTTTAGCAATAAACTTTCTAGCTTTAAGACAAGAAATGAACCTATCATTCACTACCAAATCATGACCTTTCCATTCTAGAATAGACTCACTTAGGAATTCAAACTTGTCTCTCTAAGTCCTACAATCTATGGAAGTATAAGACGCATTCAACAATCCATCCCAAGAATAGCATCAAAATCTACCATGTCAAGCTTAATTAGATCATAAGAAATAACTTTATGCATGACATGGGACAACCTTTATAGACCTTTCTAGCATCAATCGACTCACCAATGGGGGTAGACACCAAATAATGTTCTAATAACATTTTGAGTAACACATTAAACCTATTAGGAAGGAATGGAGTAACAAATGAAAAATTGGCACCATAATCTAATAATGCATTTGCATCAAAAAAAAGATCTTTAACATACTGGTAACAACATTGTGTGCCTCCTCAACCTTCTGTTTCCCATGAAAGGGATAAAAGATGTTGGGGCATTGGCCACTTCCTTGAGCTTATTTACCATGAGAAATTTGTCCTTGAGGCCTAACACCACCTCTATATTCTCTAGCTTGGTGACCCAGTTTACCATACTTGAAGCACGTATTAGAGATGACTAAGCATTTCCTTTTGTGATTCCTTCCACACTTCTTAGAGGATGAGTATTGGTGGAACCATGTCCCATAAATCATTGCCTATCTTGTCCCTTTCCACTACAACCATAACCTAAACTTTGATGGCTGAACCCTTCACCATCAACTCTAACCTTCTTGAACCCCCTTGACCTCTCCGTTAATGTATCTTCCTCAATTTTTCCTCATATGTCATGAGTCAGGAGGTGTCCATCTCTTCAACTAATATGTCCATCTTGCATTTCTTTTACACCAAACTAGAAAATTGGAAATGAACTTGCTCATCCTTGCCCATGGGTTGGAGACCATGAACGGAGCATACTTAGACAATTTAGTGAATTTTAGGGCATATTCCCTCACACTCATGCCCCCTTAATGAAGATTGATGAACTCTTGAATATTTACCTCCCTTAGCTCCAAAGGAAAGAAGCAATCTAGAAAGGATCACTTGAATTCTTCCCATTCTATGGGCTTCATATCTTCACCCATCCCAACAACCCATTATTCATACCAAACCCTTACCATACCCTTGAGTTGACAAGCTACTAGCTTGACCTTTTCATATGGAGTCACTCATATGATGGCCCTAAAAAACCTCCCTAATGAACTCCATTGGGTCCTCATCTACCTTGAAACCATTGAACTCGGGTGGATTCATCTTTTTTAAGTCCTGAAACCTAGAAGCCGGAGTATCCACTCTAAGAGGAGGAGGAGGAAAAATACTTGGTTAGTTTGGTTGGCTACGGGTGGAGAAAACAAGGTGATAATGTTTTAAAATTAACATGTGTCACTTCTTCCTCATGATTTAAAGCTTCGAGAACCGGAGGAGCTTAGCCCTTATTTTCAACCCTTTCTCTAGGTGGAGGCACCCTTCTTGTAGACATGATCTAGAATACACAAAATGATTTATTAGTTAGAGGAAATCTTAGGACAACTCTAGGGCACGACGTGAATCATAAAAAAAGGAAAACATTCCTAAACGTCCAATAGTCTCCTATTCATAGTTGTTGTGCACTTTTCAACCATGAATAAGACCCTATTTGAGATGGTATATTGGACACCGAGGACCACTCAAAACCCTAAGCTCTGATATAAAGTATGTCACTACCCAAGCCTATGTCCTAGACGCAACACGCTGAATAAGACACCTAGATGTACCTCACCCAAGCCTCTTAACATTTATTTAGCTTTTCATAGGTAATAAAATTCAATAATAAGCGGAAATAAAAAGGGGTATAGGGACTAGGGAAAACATCATAGAATAAGAGTCAATGTCAAACTTAAAATGTCATATAGTTATGTTCAAACATACCTCAACTAAAAGACTTGACGGGGGCTAAGACAACTCCCTAACTCACCCTCATAATGAATGGAAATAAGTACCATAAAAGGTATTTAAAAGTCTTTACATAACATAAGCTAGAAGAGGAAATAAATATTGTTCACAAAACATGGGAACTCACCACTATAGTAGACTTCAATGAACTTAACTAGCCATGTGGAGGTGAATGTGGAGCAACATCGGTCCCTATATGGTGATATCATATAGGCAAAAGAGTATGCGTTAGTACATTGAATGTACTAAGTATGTAAGCATTCAATTTAATGGAAAACCTTAAACCATTATAAGTCAAAGTACATGAGTAGATGCATACATGAGCAGTCAACATGAACAACATTTGAAATATTCCTGTTGTGGGAAGATGACCATAATCGACATTTAAGACCATGCAAGATATTAAATGAAATCCAACATAACCCTCACATTCGAAGAGGGGATACTACTTTCCAAGGTAGAAATCCATCAAATTTTACATTCATTCTCAAACTTTAACTTTGGGAGATTTTATGGATTTACTAGCCTAGCCTACAAGGGCTCCTATGTTGGCACATAGATCAAGAAACTAGAGATTGATAGTAGTATTCCCTAACCGAATCCCACCTCAAGCCTCATTCGGTGTTAAGTCAAATCCAATGAAATAGTTCATATAACATAAGAACATAGTCATTTATGTATCTTTAGATAATCAAAATATCATTCAATAGAATAGCTCATTAAAACTTTATGATTCAAATGTGAGAATTATCCTTATAACATAGAATCCTTTCTTTGACTAAAAATACCTTTCATCATCATTCAATCATTCTTTAAAGACCTTCACATTCATAGTAAATAAACCTTTGTAAACATTGAGTTAGAACCCCTTCGAATCATTCAACATTCTTTAAAAGTCATGGTAAAACATGGTAGGTTTAATAAATCAAACTTCAAATCATTTACAGCAACACTAGCATGCATGAGAGTAATGAACTGCATCAATTTAAAACATACTTAAAACAACCCATGAATTCACTTTCAAACTTCTTCCATGCCTTCACATAAGGACCTTTAATAGAATTTATCAATTTCATGCAATTAAGGACCAATATAAGCTAAGATAGGTAAATATACTTCAAATATTTAATAATCTATGCATTTGGAAACCATGATATGAAAACCTATAACCTTCACAAATTTGTAAATTTAGTTGCTAGGTTAGAAAAATACTTGGGCTCCATGGATGGAAGAACCCATAAATAAGACCCACATACCTTGGGAAATAAAGCGTAAATGCACCTTTGAAAATGAATACTTGAAGATCTTGGGCATGAAACAATAGATTGAAAGATGAAACCCTTCAGAGAAACCTTGAGAGGAAGGGATTTTTTGTAGGGGAGTTAATGTGGGGAATAAGGAGCTTGGGAAGGTTTTTTGTCTTTAGATAAGTTAGATTAAGTCGCTAAAATGACCACACCTTGATGTTAAAATATAAGGAAAGACCAAAACACCCTTTTTAAAACTGAGTCGGAAAGTCCTTATGACTTGACCCTATGAATCGTAGAAGGGTCAATGAGTCATTGGAATAACTCATCTTGTATTGTTTTGGGAATACCCTAAGTATTTCCTCTACGATTTGTCTCTATGAGTTATAGACTTGATGATAAGTCATAGACTCGAGTCATCTGATAGGGTTTGGAAAACCTACAAATTGATTCCTCTAAAATTTCTCGACGAGTTGTTTCTATGACTCATCGTCTCTTCTACGAGTCATAACATGGACTCATAGACTTTTCTTGAACTTGGTCCAATTTCCTCCCCCTAGTACCCTCTCTACAAGTCACTCCTATGACTCATAGAAGTCTCTACGAGTCGTAGGTGGACTCGTAGACATGGGGTAGTTCACTTTTCAGGGCTTTTTGCCTTTATTTTGACTTTTTGACTTATGGGGTCTTACAAAAATGATCAAATAACGTACATGATAAAAGAGTATAAGTTAAGTCATGAGAAAACTATAATGATCTAAGCATTGAATAGTAATAGTTAAAATCATAAAAGAACATAAAGAGAGTATACATATGTAGCATAGAACCATAACTGACAATAAGACCATGTGAACTGTAACATAAAATCTCGATGTCTCCCCATACATTAGAATAAAGGGGAATCTACTTGCTAAGGTAGACTCTACCCTGCTAGGTAGGTCATGGACATACGCTATATGTAGATCCACTAGCTAGGCCATAAAGTCAATCCTAATGTGGCATGTAGTTATGACACAGGTGACTTTATATAAGGACCTCATAGGTCAAGACATCATTCGGTACTAAATCAAATCCCACGGAATACATAACATAGTAATCATACCTAACATATAGTCATAAACTTATTCATAAACTTCAGATATCATAGAATAGCTCATCTTCATATCATACTAGCAATGTGAGTAAAAGACTTTAAACATCATAATATCATATTTGCATAATTCATGTCATTAGGTTCCTAGGTCACAATTAAGGATTCAAAGTCACATTTCTCCATAACTTGCATGAAATTAATATTTTGAACATAATTGAAATCTGTAATCATAGATCATACTTGAATTTAGGGTTAAACTTGAATACATTGTCGATTTGAATGAAAAGTATGAAATACTTGGAAATCATTGAGCATCATAACAATAATTCATGTAAGTCACCATTGAAAATAGCTCTATTCATTAGAATTGATAATCCATCTTGAAATCATGAAATTGATGAAAAATCATACTTATAATGGTCATTAATAATAATTAAAAATGAAATTAAAGTAGCCCAATGCAATTCATAATAACTAGGGTTAGAAAACAACTAAAATTTAAAGAAATCTTTGAGAAAACCTTGGGACACAATGGGTGAAAGGAACCCATAGATCAATCGCCACATACCTTGGTGAATTGAACTTGGAATTTAAAAAAGAAGACTTGTTCTTTAATAAACCCTAGCTAAAACCTTGATGAAGAAAATAATCTCTTAAAAAAGAAGACTTGTTCTTTAACTCTAGGCATCTGTACATAGACTTGGACAATGAGTATGATCACTCTATTGTATGGTCCAAAAGAAGAATGTACATAAATGGCCAACTTATGAGACTCCAGCTGTGGACCCCCACCTTCAAGCCTGAAGAAGAAACATCTCTAGTTCCTATATAGGCTATATTACCTGAATTACCTTGGCACTGTTATTGTCTTGAAGTGGTAACCCCATTACTATCCCCAATTGGAAAGGTGTTGTTCTTGGATTTGGCAACCTACAAGAAAACAAGGGGTAGTGTTGCAAAAGTCAAAGTACAAATTGACCTTACAAAACAAAGACCAGAGCATGTATGGATGGGTAATGGTGAAGATGAAAATGGAGCAGGAAGGTGGCAGTCTATCCAATATGAGAGGGTGCCAGATTACTGTCAACACTGCAAACATCAAGGTCATACCATTCATGTTTGTACTGTGAAAAGAAGGGATGAAGATAATAAGAAAAAACAAGTTCAAGAAGAAGAAGCAAGAAACAAAGATAAGTCCTGCAATGAAAAGAATAAGGAACAACAGAACAAGGAGCTAAAACACCAAGAAGACAAACAAAATAAGGAACAACAAAACACTAGCAAAGCTGAAGCTGAAAAAAGAGACCAAGAACATGCAGGTTGGCAAATTCAAAGGAGGAAAGGCAAAAAAGATGGACAACACAACCAACAACAACCACAACAACATAAAACACAAGTATCCATGACAAAAGGGGAAAGTTCAGTACCACCCCAGCATATTATCAGCAGCAGCAAAGAAGGAAAATCTCAACAGCAGGCAGGTATGCTTAATAACTCTAACTTTACTACTTGTAATATCCAAGCTTGTAATGTAGACTCTGGAGTCCAGAGCCTACTCCCCACTTCCCATACAATATTAGATCCCAGCCCCCATAATCCCATACAGCAGGTATTACATGTTAATGAAGATAGCACACCTGCAGACAAATAAAAAGAGCAAAATTTTACTGCCAGGTGTGCACCAAATACTGGTTTGAATAATGTGGAAAGCAACAAAGCCAATGGAAAAATCCCAGGTATTGACTTAATGCTCCCACACCCCCATGGCTCCCCCAATTACTTTAATATCTTAAATAGTATTAATGTTGTGGCTGAAGAAGTCTGTGGAGGTCAAGTTAGAGAAATACAGGAGCAAATCACTAATCTGCAGGAAGGGGAAACCAAGGGGAGGGAAAGTCTATTGGTTGACCATTGGAAAGACCCTAGAGCCCCTGCCACCACTATTCCAGCAGATATAAGGTCCAACATGCCATTGCAACAAGATGATGTTCAACAGTTTTCAGAGGACAGTGATAAGGAAGGTGTTGAATCTCCAAAAATTAGTGAACAAAATACAAGTGCAGTGATTCAGCTACTGAATAATAAATATACTCTTTCTTTGAGTAAAAAGAAGAGGGAGGCACTGAAGAAAAAGATAGAAAAAAAAAGTAAAAAATCTCTGTCTGAAAAGACACAACACAGAGTGAACTATGTGTTGGTTGATGAACAAGTAGGGATTCATGTTACACCTCTTCAAATTCAATCCAACTCTACTGAGTTGTGTGTGCTTAATAAGAGAGCCATATCAGATGACTTGGAGGATGAATATAGACCTATTCAATCTGAAGATGAAGAGGACCTAGATCAAAGGGAACAAACTCATGATGAGGATGAGGAAACTAGTGCCTCTCCCATTAGAGCACTGGATGATATCACAGATTCTACAACTCAGGATGAAGTGTTGCAGGTCACTGAGAAGCAGGGTTTATCACCCAGGGGTCAGCAAGCAAAGAAGAAGAAGAAAAAATAGAAACAAGACATCTCCACCAGTTCAGATAATGCTACTTGTAAGAGTGGCATCAACACAAGGTCCAAATCGCTGAAACTTTGATAATGAATACAATATGCTGGAATGCAAGGAGTATTGATACTCAAGGTGCCTTGGATAGACTCTAAAAACTCAAGGATTATCACAAATTAACTATGTTGGCAATCCTGGAACCATTTGCTAATCAATCACATCTCAACCACTACAGAATTCAGCTGAGAATGGACAGTGCCATTCATAATCCCAATAACAAGATTTGGTTGTTTTGGACTAAGGATGTGGACTGTTCTATTGTAGACCAAGATGAACAACAGTGTACTTGTGAAATCAAACATGTGGCTAATCCTAATTCTCATATTATTATATTTGTTTATGCCAAGTGTAAGGATTACCTAAGAAGAACTCTTTAGGATAAAATGCTGCAGTATGCTGACACAGACAAGCCATGGTGCATTATTGGAGACTTTAATGTGATCACTGATGTTGATGAAAAACTAGGAGGACAGCCATACAACATGAACAAAAGCTTAGAGTTCATAAGTGTAATTGAGGCATGTGGTCTCACTGATCTGGGATTCCATGGGCAGAAATTTACATGGTGCAACAACAGGGACATGGAAGTTAGAATTTGGAAGAGACTGGACAGGGCCATGGTGAATGATAGGTGGTTAGAGATGATGCCCATGACTACTGTGGCTCATCTTGCTTTAACAGGTTCAGATCACTCCCCCCTATTACTTGAATGTAAGGAGACTCACAGTAATCCTATCAAATACTTCAAGTTCCTCAACTGTTGGGTGGATAATGAGACTTTCCAGTACACTGTTAGAGTCTGTTGGGAAAGACCAGTAGAGGGTAATCCAATGAGAATATTCCACTTGAAACTTAAGAGGGTGGCTAACACCCTTAGTAGCTGGTCAAGGCAACAGTATGGGGACATATATGAAGCTGTCAAAGAGTTTGAAGACAAGGTAAAGCAAGCTGAAGTTGATCTCATCCAAGACAAGTCTGAGGATAACAAGATCAAGCTGAATCTTGTGAATGCTCAGTATATTAAATACTTGAAGACTGAACAATCCATCCTTAAACAAAAAACTAAGCTTCAGTGGTTTAAGGAGGGAGATGCCAATTCCAAGTACTTTCATGCTATTATTAGAGGAAGGAGAAGAAGATTATTCATCCATTAGATTACTAATGAACAGGATAATACTATTCAAGATAATCAGAATATAGCTACTGTTGTATGTGACTACTTTGAGAAGATCTTTACTGGTAAGGATGATTCTATCAATGAAGATATCCTCAGATGTATCCCCAAATCCATCACAGATAATCAAAACCAGGCTCTTAATGCTATGCCAACTAAAGAGGAGCTCAAAGAAGCTGTATTTTCCCTCAGTGATGTATCTGCTGCAGGTCCAAATGGTTTTAATGGCAAGTTCTTCCAAACTTGCTGGGATATCATCAATGGAGACTTATTCAATTTGGTGAAATACTTTTTTTGTGGGCATTCTATTCCCAAGTTCATCTCACATGCTTGTTTGGTCCTACTCCCAAAAGTAGATCATCATAATAAGTTATCAGATTTCAGGCCTATATCACTAAGTAACTTCACCAATAAAGTTATTTCAAAGATCCTATGTCTCATACTTGCTCCTATTCTTCCTCAACTGATCTCTGAAAATCAGTCAGGTTTTGTTAAGGGAAGAAGTATATCTGAAAACATTATGTTGGCACAGGAAATCACTCATAGCATTAAAAAACCAAAGCTTGGAGATAATGTTATGATCAAATTAGACATGGCCAAAGCCTATGACAGGGTGTCCTGGGCATTTATATGTCTAGTCATGAGAAGGTTTGGATTTGGAGAAGTATTTATTGACATGGTTTGGAGACTTATGGCTAATAACTGGTATTCAGTTATTGTGAATGGAGGTAGGCATGGTTTCTTCCACTCTACAAGAGGCCTCAAACAGGGAGATCCACTATCCCCAGCCCTATTTATTTTAGGTGCTGAGGTACTATCAAGAATGCTCAATAATCTTCATCAACACTATTTGTACAAAGGTTTCCACATGGAGAAGAAAGGTCCATTGATTAATCATTTGAGCTTTGCTGATGATATAATCATTTTCACTTCAACATGTAGTTACTCTCTCAAGCTGATCATGAAGACACTGCAAGTGTATGAGCAGACTTCAGGCCAGCTTATTAACACACAAAAGAGTCAGTGCATGATCCCTCTGAATGTTGATCCTGAGATCACTGAAAGAGTCACTTCTACCACTGGTTTCAAAACAACTCATGGCCCTATTACTTACTTGGGTTGCCCCTTATATATTGGAGGTCAAAGGATCATATACTTTACTAGTATGGTGTCCAAAATAACATCCAGAATTAGAGGATGGCATACCAAAATTCTCAGTTATGGGGGGAGAGCTGCTCTTGTGAAGTATGTGTTGCAGTCCCTCCCAATTCATCTCTTATCTGCTGTGATTCCAACTTCCACTACACTCAAACAAATAAAGTCCCTAATAGCAGACTTCTTTTGGGGATGGGACAAAGAAAAAAGAAAATACCATTGGGCATCATGGGAGACCCTCAGCTACCCAACAGATGAAGGAGGTGTTGGCATGAAAAATCTGAAAGATGTCTGCCTAGCAATGCAATATAAATAATGGTGGATTTTCAGGTCTAAGAAGACTCTATGGGGGAGATTTCTGAGGGCCAAGTATTGCCAAAGGGCAAATCCAGTAATCAAGAAATGGGACACTGGTCAATCAATTATGTGGAAACACATGATGACAAACAAAGCTGAGATTGAGCCTCATATACAGTGGCACCTTAACTCAGGCTCTTGCAGTTTTTGGTGGGATGATTGGCTAGGAATTGGCCCCCTAGCTTATCACAAAGACTGTCTACCTAGACTTAACAATACTACTGTCTCCAAGTTCCTGAAGAATGGAGAATGAGATGAAAAGAAGGTGAGGCAACATGCACCACAGCATCTGATACAGAAGATTCTTAGTTTTTCCTTCAAGTATCAACCTAACATCCCAGATACAGCCTACTGGAAGCTGACCTCAGATGGAAACTTCACTTGTGCTTTAGCTTGGAACAAGATCAGGCCAAAAAGGAACAAAACCATGACTGACACTTATGTATGGCATAAGAATATACCTTTTAAGATATCCTTTCTAGTTTGGAGAACTCTCAGAAGCAAGTTGCTCACTAATGAAAGTACTGAGAAATTTGGTCATGCACCTGTTCAGTGCTCTTGTTGCTACAGGTCAGGATGGGATAATATAGATCATATATTCATCTCAGGACACATGGCTAGACATATATGGAATTATTTCTCTGATTTTTGGGGTATACATCACAGCAGCAACCCCATGAGGAGCACTCTGATGAAATAGTGGTTGGTTAAACCAAATAATGAAGTCCATAAACTGTTAATGCAAGCTACCCCCATATTCATCTGTTGGAATCTATGGAAGAATAGATGTGCTAGCAAATATGGAGGAAAAAAGTCAAGAAGT
Source organism: Solanum dulcamara (assembly GCF_947179165.1). Classification (NCBI taxonomy): domain Eukaryota; kingdom Viridiplantae; phylum Streptophyta; class Magnoliopsida; order Solanales; family Solanaceae; genus Solanum; species Solanum dulcamara. The sequence continues at coordinate 32,705,314 of NC_077246.1, read as the reverse complement.
ACTAGAGTGAAGTTCTCAGTTATCAAAGAACTTTACATGCTGATCTTCACAGCTTTCCCTTACCTTAGCTGGCCAAGTGACTGGAAGGAGCTAATAATTATGGTGGAAAGCTGCAGTCAGGAGCTGAAAATTACCAAAGTTAGTTGGCACAAATCAACTTACAATGTGGTTAAATTTAACACTGATGGAAGTGCTTTGAATAATCCTGGGAAAATTAGAGCTGGGGGCATCCTAAGAGACCACAAAGGAAACCTCCTTTATGCATTTGCTGCACCACTTGGAGTTGGTTCTAACAACCAAGCTGAGGTACAAGCTGCACTTCTGGGCATCACTTGGTGCATTCAACATGGCTACAGCAGGGTCCTACTGGAGGTTGACTCTGAATTACTTGTGAAATGGCTAAAACAAGAGATTACACCACCCTGGAATATCAGGAATTACATCACAGACCTGCAGGAGCTGATCATAATGCTGGATTTCTTTCAATGCAAGCACATCTATAAGGAAGCTAACTTTGTTGCAGATACACTTTCCAAGCATAGCCACAGTGTAGACAGCATGGTTCAATTCTACAGTGCTCAACAGCTTCCTAAGGAAATAAGAGGATACTACATCCTAGACAAAATGGGGATGCCAAATTTTAGGAGGACAAAACTGAAGAGGATCAAACAACCTCCTTGAATTGTATACCATTAATAGTAGTACATAACTCCCTATGTATAAATTCATAGTTAGGAGTTTTGTAAAGGGGAGAGTCTCCCTTGTTTATTGCCTTCCTAGAGCAATAAACATACCCCTAGAGGTAAGGATTAGAGTAGATAGTTTCCTTTTTCTTTTCATGCTTGATTGTGTAGGTACCAGCAGATTTGGAAAAAGGGAACAAACAACTGCAAGCCAGGTGAGGTTTGCTTTTTGGCACAGCAGCTGCAAAATGAACCAATGGATAACTTGGAGATGGCCTTGGAGCTGCAAGAATGCTGTAGAGATGCAGCACAGGAATCAGCAAAGGGATTTTTCCTTTTGTTTATTTATCTGGTGCAGGTATCATAAAGCTTTGAGCCTAGTATTGGAGTTTCAGCAATTGAGATTGGAATTCTTGGACCAACAACCTACCATAGACCTGCAGCATCTCAGCAACATCATTTGCATATGCTACACTACAGCAGCAACAGTGAATGTAATTGAGCCACAACAGCAGCAAATCAACAAATGCATCATGACACATCAAAAGGCCTCCAAACTTTGCAGGATTGCAGAAAATACTATAGGGATAAGGTCCAAGAAGTTTCATCACAAACGAACAATTGGAGACAACCTTGAAAAATTTAGCCGACTTAAGTCTCCAAATAGAGCACTCCACAACTTGGAGCTTCCAGCTTGTCAAACAGGCCTCCAAATGTTGCAAAAACATAGAAAGTACTGTTACAAATCCCAAGAAGTTTCATCCCAAACGGATAATTGGAGACGTTAGTCGAGCGACCTTGAAAAAGTTAGCCGACTTAAGTCTTCAAATGGAGCAATTCACTACTTGGAGCTTCCAGCTTGTCCAAAAGGCCTCCAAATGTTGCAAGAACATAGAAAATACAGTAACTACAAGGCCCAAGAAGTTCCACCTCAAATGGATAATTGGAAACGTTAGTCGAGCGACCTTGAAAAAGTTAGCCGACGTAAGCATAATGAGGAGGTTGGTGTCTATTTGTTTTTGGTCTTGTTGGCTTGTCTCTATGCATTTGCAGGTATCTGGAGATACATTAAAGCATGTTACAGTTGGGGACATGTTTACAAGCCACAACACACAAAAACTCCAACAACATGCAGCATACAAGGACAAACTACAAGTCCACAATAGACCTGCAGAACCACAGCACAGTGTTTGCTGTGCAGGAGTATTGGAGGTACTTTTCTTCTTGTTCTTTTACTTGTGCAGGTACAATACACAACTACAATCCCCAAGAACAAGTACTTTAGCATACAACCACTCACTAGAACATAAAGCAACATCAAGACAGACCTGCAACAGATGGGCTACAGCTGCAGCAACAGCAGTGGCAACAGGGTTGTTTTTCTTTGTAGATGCAGGGATTACAAAGTGCATGGTTGCACTTATAGATGCAGCCAACAGCTACCATGCTACAACACCTGCAACAGCCCTCCTGGATTCTGTGTAGGCACACAAGAACCCTCCAATATCCAAGGCACCATCTGTTAAACCTCCTGGCAGCTGCAGCACCCATCAACACTCATTATGGGAGTCTAATCTGGAAGGCCATTGTTCTTGTTTGTGTGGTTGTTTATTTGTGTATACAGGCTGCTGGAACATCAGAAGCTGCAAATTCCATGAAGCTGCAGTTGCAAATATCATTCCACAGAGTGTTGAAGCTGAATTTGATTGGAAGCAACAACAACTTCACAGTTGTGCAGTGCAGCAACTATCAACAAGAGTAGTTGCAACCAACCACAGCACCTTGGAATTCAGAAGCTACAGCATCAACTATACAACTACAACAATCCAACACCAACAATCTTCAACTTCCATCTACTTGCAATTGAGGAGCCCTCCAATGGGCACTACAGAACCACCACATACTGGTTTGCTTCCTTGGCTACTTCCTTGTGCAGGTCCACAAAGAATCAAACAAAGGGAGACAGCAACCATTCATGTAGGGGCCTTCTTGCAGCAGCTCCAAGTTACTTTGAGCTCCTTGACACCCAAGCAACTGCTCGTGCCATGGCTGCATCACCTACAAGTTATAATTTGCTGCTCTTCAGTTACTAGTTTTCTCAATAACAACTCCAACGTTGCTGGTTATTATAGCTCTATATACTTCCTCTCGTTTCATCCTCCTTAGCGGATAATCATTATTGCGATGCTGTTGCATACTTCCCTTGGACTTACTTGGTACGACAAGACGAAAAAGGGCAAAGATAAAAAGAGCTTCTTCACCCCATGCGAGATAGAAGGTTCATATACTTGTTCTTCCTCAATTTAGCTATGTATGGTACGTAGCATAGTTGAATAGGACTAGTGTAGGTTAATTTCTTGTCTTCTCATGGAAGGGGAGAGTCTCCCTCATTTATACTTTCTTAGTCGACTTGTATCGGGAGGAGTCCTCTCATAGGTTTACTGCTTTCTAGTTATAGATAGCTTCTTTTGCTACGGGGATGAGTTAGCCGACCTTAATAGGTTAACCGACTTATGAACCAACATAGGATCGGAGGTAAGGTTTATGTCCCCCTCCTTGTATTTTTCTGTTTTATTTTATGTTAAGGCTTGGGGGTGATGCTCAACCCCTGACTGTGCACGAGAGGTGGGAGCCTCGTGTAGGGTCTGTTCCCATAAAAAAAAATCTCTTGAAGGAACCTTGAGAGAGTAGTCTTAAAGTAGTTTAGGAGTTAATGAGGAAATGGAAAGGGTTTAAGAGTATAGCTAACAACATGAATTTAGTCCTAAAAGAAAAAGACCAAAGTATCCCTCATTAATCACGGGTGGGCAACCCTATAATTTGGGTTCTATGATTCATAGACAAGTTGACGAGTCGTTGAAACAACTCATCTTGAAGAATTCCTAAAATCCTTGAAAACCCTGAGCCTTTGATATTTCTCTACTAGTCGTCCTTATGACTCATTAAAAGGAGACCCTCATCATTTTCCAGGTTTGAAATTTTCATTGAACTCTCTTTTGTTTGACTTTTCAACTTTCGGGGTCTTACAAGAGATAACGTATAGAGCTATGAAGGTAGATTATGTGCTACAATTACTGATGGTATTCAATATAGAATTATGTCTGAGGCCCATAGATCCAAATATTCCATTCATCTGGACTCTTCAAAAATGTACCATGACTTGAAAAAGATCTATTGGTTGAATGGTATGAAGAGAGACATTGTAGATTTTGTGTCCAAGTGCCCAAATTGCCAATAAGTCAAGGTTGAGCATCAAAGGCCTTGTGGTGTAGCTCAAAATATAGAGTTTCTAAATTGGAAGTGGGATATGATAAACATGGATTTTATTATAGGTTTATCGCCGTGTTTGAGACAACATGACTTTATTTGGGTGGTTGTTGATAGAATGATCAAATCAGCCCACTTCTTGCCTATTAATACTATGGATTTATCCAAGGTTTAGACGAGGTTGTACATTAGAGAGATAGTTAGATTGCAGGGAGATCCCTTGTGTATCATCTCAGAAAGAGGTACTCGATTCAGTGCTCAATTTCAGAAGTCATTTCAGAAAGGTTTGGGTTAAAAGTTGAATATTAGTACAACTTTCCATCCTCAGATAGATGGTCAGGCAGAGCGTACATTTCAAAATCTTAAGGATATTTTGAGATCTTATTTTATCGACTTCGAAGATAATTAGGATTACTACATAACGCTTTGAGTTTGCTTATAATAATAACTTTTATTTGATCATTCAAATGACTCCATATGATGCTCTTTAGTGGAGGAGATGTAGATCTCCAATTGGTTGGTTTGAAGTTGGTGAAGCTGAGTTGATAGGGCCAAAAATAGTTCATCAAGCTATGGAGAAAGTGAAAATCATTCAAGAGAGGTTGAGAACTACACAAAGTCGTTAAAATTTTTATACTGATGTTAAGAGGGGAGACTTGGAGTTTGAGGTAAATTATTAGGTGTATCTAAAAGTTTCACCCATAAAAGGTGTCATGAGATTTGGGAAGAAAGGGGAGTTGAGTCCCCCATACGTTTGTCTGGACCAGAGTTTAAAGAGGATTGGCAATTTTGCCTACGATTTAGAACTTCCATTAGAGTTAGATGAGGTTCATCCAGTGTTCTATATCTCTATGCTTAAGAAATGCTTGGGAGATCCTTCACTCATTGTTCCTACAGAAAACATTTGGGTGAAAGATAGCTTATTTATGAGGAAATTCCTGTCTAAATTCTTGATCGTTAGGATCCTAAGTTGAGGACCAAAGAGGATGCTTCAGTTAATGTTTGGTGGAGATATCAATTAAAGCCGAGGAGGATATGAAATCTAATTACCTGAATCTATTCGTTCCTCCTAGTATCGATTTTGAAGGTAGTATTCTTATCCTTATCTCGGAGTTAGTATCTTCTTGAATTTTGAACTAATTGAGTAAGCTATTCTTGATTTTAAATCTTTAAGATCTTGCATAGTATTTGTGCCTTGAGGAAATTCTTATCTTGTTCATCATTCGAGGACAAATGATCCCAAGGGAAAGATATTGTAATACCCCATACTATTCTAGCTTGGATAAATTCCAAGGACTAAGAGAAAAATTTGATGGAAAGTGCACTTCCAAGGGTTGTAAGAGACAAAGGTACAAATCGTAGACATTTCTACTAATCGTAGAAGGGCTCGTAGGAACCCCCAACACTTGACTAATTTTAGACAAGTCTCTATGAGTGGGGGTTATGATTATCGAAAGTCTTATGGATCGTAGGGATATTTTTAGACTTATGTGGCATATTCCAATAGCTATGGTAATATTCACAAGTTTACACAAGTGGGTCTTATGACCTATAAAATTAATTACGAACCATAGAAAGGGGTCCATAGACCCCAAGCCCTATTCCTAGTCAAAGTCTATGAGTGGATGTCTATGACCCGTATAATGGTCTACGACCAGTAGGAGTTGGTCATAGACTCACTTGTCTAATTCCAGTAAGGTCAAAGAATAGACCCCAAGTTCTACAATAAGGACCCTACTGTAACACCCTCTACTATTCTAGCCTAGACCAAGTTCGAGAACCAAGAGAAAATTAGAGAAAAAGGCAAGGAGAGTGGACTACCTAGTGCCCATGAGTGGTACCCTTTTGATGATCCATAGATGGGTATACAAGTCATAGGAAATGGCCAATAGATCCCACCCTCTGCAGATCCTTTAAGATTGTACTTACAAATTTCCAAGATGACCCGTCAACTGGTCTATGACCCATAGGAGGTGGTAATAGAAACCCTCCATGCTTATCCAAAATTTAAGCCATCAACTCCCTTCTTATGACCTAGTCTATGACCTATAAGTCAATGAACGAGTCGTAGAAAGCAACTCATAGACTCTACCTTCAAAGACCCTTGCAGAACCTTCCTTATAAGTTATATGGATGACTCATCTAAGGGTCAAGGACCCATTGGAAAGTGGTTATAGACCAATGAGAAAGACTTCTAGTGAAGTCCAATTTCGGATGATGGATCCTACGACTGGCCTTCAACGGTTCGTAGGAGTGTCTACGGTCCGTAGAAGTGCCCATAGATAGCCCTAAGTCAATTTTAATAAGGGTTAGTTTGGACTTTTATCGTCTTTTCCAAACTAAACCTAACCCATTAAGGACTAAAATAGTCCCTTATCAGTACCCAAAGGTTTTTCCTCTCATTAACACTTGGAACTTTTGAGAGAAAGGATCGGAGAGAAGATGAATAGCTAAGGTTCAAGGTTTTCAAGCAAAGTCTTAAATTTTTTATTAGATAATCTTCATTCTAGGTATGTAAGGCTATCTTAAGGTTGTATTAACTTTTTCCTCATGCCCTACATTTTCACAAAGTCAATTAAGTCATGATGTTTGAGTTTCTAATCCTCTAAACAGTATTCCTTGATGCTTTTACGTACTCCTTTATTGAGTTTTATTATGAATATTATATTATACTTTAGGAGGCGATATTTGAGATGATGGATTCATGGTTACATTCATATGAACCCAAATTGAGGTTTGCATTAAATATCTTATGCATTACTGACGCTTAAAGATGGACTATTATAATTGATTAAATATGCATGATGTTGATCTCAGAAGGTGTTTATTGGTTTCTATTTTCTCACATGAGTTTTTACATATTCTCAATGCCATATTTTGAGAAGTTGATGTATGTTTTCAAAGAAATGATTGAGATGAGATGTATCTATATTTAAAAGAGGTGATGATGTGAGAGAAGATGATGTACATTGATGTAAAAGTCCAATGAGACTAGATAAGATGTCTTTTGAGTATTTCACTCACTTGATGTGTGTGTGTCTATTTATATATATATATATATATATATATATATATATGAGCATACTGATGTTTTTACTTGGGAATAGGGTTGAGCACCGACTTGGAAAATTGTTTAAATAAGTCAATCCCCATAAATTATATAGCAAGCATAGGATAGAATCATCATGTTCATTCAGGAAACTCCTCATCATCATAAAAACAAATTTTATATGAATCAAGAGATGATGTGATGTCCTTTACCCTGGCAAAGTATTGGATAGATGTGTTGATGAAATAACTTCATTGTGTTGTCACTAGCTCATTAGTGATGGTTGTTGGTTAGAGAATCTCCCTAATGAAGAAAAGTACTACATTTTAATTATATTTCTTTGCATTTATTATTGCGTACCTTTTAAAGCAATATTCTATCATATTGCATGCCTTCATGAGTTGAGTCATTTTCAGAGTTGAGTATCTTTATGTAAGTTTCTTTTTCAATTTTACATACTTGTCCATTCTATGTACTGACGTAATTTGACATGCATCATTTCATAATGCAATACATGTGTTAGATATCATCAACACACTCACCGTTGAGGATCTATCTTTTCGAGATTTTGGTGAGACCTCTTTGCATTCAGAGGAGTTCCTTCACATTTCTATTTCTTTCATTATGTTAGTTCTTTGAGGTAGTCGTGGGCTTATCTTGGCACCTTTGTAATAGTCCATAGATTGAATAAAGTGGAGTCATATTGAGTCATTCTGAGTTTATTTTAGAAACTATAACGTTCAATATTTAGGTTATGACCTTTGAATTATATGTTAGATGAATACTTTAATTTATCTTAAAATTTCATGATAATGTATGTGACTGGCCACTTGATGTTACTCCATATTGAATTTGTGTCTTTCACTAAGTGAGTTAGCTAGGCCATGTGGTTGGTTTGGGATCAGCAAAGTTTTTTAGTGTCAGCCATGTCTAGGCTATAAGCTTGAGGCTGGACAAACTTAGTTGAGAATGGGACTCAGAAGGTTTCATAGATTGCTTAGCTATTGACGACTTCTAAGGTTTAATTTATTGGAGCCATATCTATGCTCACCCGGATAATGGCTGCATAGACTGGTTGTTAGAATACCTCAGTCCTAAGCTCCAATTCTCAGGAGTTGTCTATTGTAAACAGGATCCATGATTTTAAGATGAACATACCAATTTTCATTTGTTCAAAGGTCTAGGAAGATTCTAAAAATTTCATTAATGACATGTGGAAGATCTTGAAAGTTATGAATGCTATAGAGATAGAGGAATTTGAACTTGTCTCTTACTAGCTGAAGGACGTTGCCAATGTTTGGTACAACCATGAAGAAAGTAGAGGTGTGGATGTCGAGCATGTAGTCTACGATGAGTTCAAGAGTGCAATCCTAGATCACTTCTTCCAGTGAGAGCTAAGGGAGGCAAAAGTAGTGGAGTTCATGAACATAAGGCAAGAGGGGATAACTATCAAAGGGTATAGCCTCAAGTTCATTCAGCTATCCATGTATGCTCCCGAAATGGTTCCTGATGTGAGAGCCAAAATGAGAAAGTTTATTTCAGGTTTGGGTAGACATATAAAAAAGAAGTGCCAAGTAGCCTTGTTGATATAAGACATGGAAACCTCCAAACTTATTGTGTATGCTCAGCAAGTTCAGGAGAATAAGAAAAATGGTAGAGTGGATAACTAGAGTAAGAAGTCTAAATCTACAAGCCATGAACCAAATCAACAAAAGGGTGGAAGTATTAACCACTCCTTCTTTGAGAAGAGGTCCTCTAATTATGCTCTCTTTACAATAAGTGCACCTTCTCCTAAAACAAGGAATGATCAAAGGCAACAGAATTCCAGAGCATAGGGTTCTTAACTCAAGGAAGTATGGTCGGGCACTGCCTTCTAGTAAGTCTGGTAAGCTCCACCTGGGAGAGTGTCACCTTGGCATAAATAGATGTTACAAGTGTGGCCAAGTAGGTCACTTCCAAAGGGAATGTCCGACTGAGAGATAAAGTGATGCGGGCAAAAGAGCCCAATCATCTTCGGCAGCACCACCGAACAAAAATAATCAGAGAGGGTCTAGTTTGGGGACAAGAAAAAGTTCGAACCATTAGTATGCTATGGATAATCTCCACGATAGAGAGAACTCGCCAGATGTTGTCACTAGTATGCTTTGGGTCTTTTTTGATGATGGTTATCCTTTACTTGATCTACGTACTACCTTTTCTTTTGTAACACCATATGTAGCCGTTAAGTTTGGGATTGTTCCTTAACAACTCTTAGAACCACTTAGTATTTCTACTCCCATTGGTGAGTCTATTCTAGCTAAGAGAGTTTATAGTGATTGTATAGTATTTTTCTATCATAAAGACACATCTAGAAATATAATTGAGCTAGATATGGTCGAATTTTATGTCATTCATTGCATGGACTGGTTGTATGCCTGTTATACCTCAGTTGCTTAAAGGACCCGCATTGTTAAGTTTAAGTTTAAAGATGGGCCAGTTATATAGTTGAAAGGTAGTCCATCTTTTCTTAATGGTCGATTTATTTCATACCATAAGGACAGAAAGTTAGTTTTCAAGGGGTGTATCTACCACATTGTTCAAGTAAGAGACAACATTTTGGAGACACCATCCCTTTAGTCAGTTCCAATTTTACATGAGTTTCCAAAAGTCTTTCTTAAGGATTTGCTTGGAGTCCCTCCTGAAAAGGAGATAAACTTCAGAATACATGTTCTTCCTAATACTCAGCCTATTTCTATTTCGGCATATGTATTGGATCCTTCTGAGTTATAGTAGTTGAAGGAATAAGTTAATGACCTTCTAGATAGGGGGTTTATTAGGCCAAGAATCTCACCTTAGGGCGCTCTTATCCTATTCATGCGTAAGAAATATTGTTCCTTTAGGATGTGTATTTACTATGGTCACTATGATTTCCTAGTCATGTCTTTTAATTTGATGAACGCTCCTACAATATTTATGGACCTTATGAATCTAGTGTTCAAGCAGTACCTAGATATTTTTGTTATAATATTTATCGACAACATCCTGATCTATTCAAGGAATGAGGAAGACCATGCCAACAATCATAGAATTATTCTTCAAACTTTTAAGGAAAGGAGTTAAATGCTAAGTTTTAAAAATGTGAGTTTTGTCTTGCTTCTGTGCATTCTTAGGCCATATTATTTCTTATGATGGTATTCATCTGGATTTGCAAAAGATTAAAGCCATTAAGAAATGGGCCAGGCCCACATCTCCAGTAGATATAAAAAGTTTCTTTGACTTGGCTACTTACTACAAGAGATTTGTTAAGGGAATATCATCCATAACATCACCATTCACCAAGTTGACTTAATAGATGATTAAGTTTCAATGGTTCGAAATTTGTGAGAAGAGTTTCCATAAGTTAAAAATAAGGTTGACTACTGCTCCAATTTTGTCCCTACCCAAGGTAACCGATGGGTTTGTGATTTGTTATGATGCGTTCAGAGTCGAATTGGGTTGTGTTCTAATGCAGAAAGGAAAATTCATAGCTTATGCTTCTAGACAACTTAAGGTTCATGAGAGGAACTATCCGACTCATGATCTAGAGTTTGCAGCGATAGTATATGCACTCAAGATTTTATGTCATTAACTTTATGGTGTGCATATAGGTGTATTCATAGATCAAAAGAACCTGTAATATGTGTTTTATCAAAAAGAGTTGAACTTGAGGCACATGAGATGGCTTGAGTTGCTCAAGGAATACAACATGAGTATTCTCTACCATCTAGGAAATGCTAATTTTGTTTATGCTATTAGTAGGTTGTCCATGGGGAGTATCGTTCATGTTGAGGATGAAAAGAAAGAGTTAGCCAAATAAGTATGTAGACTTGCACATTTTGGAGTTTTTCATATGGATTCCAATGAGGGAGCTCTGATATTTCAGAATAGAGCTGAATATTCACTAGTTGTTGAGGTAAAGGAAAAGCAAGATCAAGATATTGTTCTCATCTAATTGAAGAATGTTGTTCGTAAGCAGAAAGTGATAGCTTTCACCAAAAGGGGAGAGGGAATGTTGAGATATCAAGGAAAGTTATCTGTTCTGGGTGTTGATGGTCTTCAAGATAGAATTATGGTTGAGGCCTATAGCTCTAGATATTTAATTTATTTGGGATATACAAATATGTACCAAGACTTGAGAGAATTCTATTGGTGGAATGGTATGAAGAGAGATATAAGAGAGTTTGTATCTAGGTGCCCAAATTGCCAACAAGTTAAAGTTATGAATCAAAGGCCTAGTGGGGTAGCTCAAAATATAGATTTTCCAGAATGGAAGTGGGAGGTGATCAACATGGATTTCATTACATTACCTTGGTCCCACAGACAACATGACTCTATTTTTGTGATTGTGGATAGGATGACCAAATCATCCCACTTCTTGCTTGTTAAGTCTATGGATTTAACAGAGTATTATACAATGTTGTATGTCAAAAAGGTATTCAGATTTCATAGAGTTCTCTTGTCCATCATTAGAGGTACTTAATTCACTGTATGGTTTAGAAAGTCCTTTCAGAAAGGTTTGGGTTCAAAGGTGAATTATAGTATTTTTTTCCATCCTTGAACAGATGGTCAGGTAGAGTGTACAATTAAGAGTCTTGAGGATATGTTGATAGCATGTGTTATCAATTTCAAAGGTAATTGGGATGGCTACTCGCCGCTGATTAAGTTTTCTTACAACAATAGCTTTCATTGAAGCATTTAAATGGCTCCATATGAGGCTTTTTATGGAGAAGATGTAGATCTCTGATTAGTTGGTTTAAGGTTAGTGAAGCTGAGTTGATAGGGCCTGACTTGGTTCATCAAGATATGGAGAAGGTAAAGATCATCCAAGAAAGATTGATAAATGCACAAAGCCGTCATAAATCCTACACTGATGTTAGGAGAAGAGATTTATAGTTTGAGGTCAATGATTAGGTGTATTTGAAAGTTTTTCCTATGAAATATGTTATGAGGTTTGGGAAGATAGGGAATTTGAGTTTGTGTTACATTGGTCCTTACTAGATCATCAAGAGGATTGACAATATTTCTTGTGATTTAGCATTTCCACTAGAGTTAGATACCATTTATCTAGTGTTTTCTTGTATCTAGGAGGAACAACAATAAAAGAAGGGCTTTCAGTTTTGGTCTTGCAGCTATTTTCAAAATATATATATAAGAATCCTTTCACTCATTGTTCCTATAGAAAACTTTAGGGTGAAAGATAGCTTGTCCAATGAGGAGGTTCCTGTCAAAATTCTTGATCATTGGGTTTGAAAGTTGAGAACCAAAGATGTTACGACCCAACTCTATAGGTCGTGACTAGTGCCCGAGTTGGGCACCCATACGTACCCTTAGCCCCACTTAGCGTGTTAGCAGAATAAACAAAAGTAAAAATCAAAAAAGGGTTGCTAAAGGGCGCATGAAAACAGATGTAGCACACGGAGGCCATTAAGGCCGTCGCTGAACACAAGTCCAAAACACATATACATAACCCACAACACAAGTCTACATACCTCTACAAAATGATAGCATAATCATATGAAAGGACAGGGCCCCTTCATACCCTTAACCATTACGTATAAATATACAACAGAAAACTTAGTGCCAAAATAAGGCTCCGAACAAAAGAGCACTGCCAACCAACAGGGTGGATGTCCTAGGCGAGCGGATCAGCAAACCAAGCATCTGTACCTATGGGCATGTAATGCAGCCCCCCAAAGAAAGGGGGTCAGTACGGAAAATGTATTGAATATGTAAAGCATGGACTGTAATAAGTAAAACCATTACCAAAATAGAAGGTGAAAAAATGAGCAAACTACCTAGAATACCAAAATGCTTTCCATAACCACAGATAATGTATGCAAAAAACATATGTCATATCCGGCTCCATTATGGGACTCGGTGAACATATCATGGTGGCCGCCCTATCACTGGTGCCACAGCACATCAGAACTCCAGAAGAGAATATCTCTGTAACACATCATATCATATCAGATGGTCATATCATATCATATCATATCATATATGTACATGGCACATCATAACTCCACAAATCCTATGTACAGGTCATACCTGCCCCCTCATGTCGGGGCATAGCGAACAATGTAGAGAAGTACACATGATAACAAACCCTCGCCTGGGCTCAGTGAAAGAAGCATTGAGGCCTCCACGAGTGGAGTAGTGATAAACTAGATGCAATTTAAATCCTATTTGAGACTCGATGGGGTACTTAAAATGAGCTATCATTCAAAAATCAAAACAAGAGTCATATCAAGTACCTTTTAAAAGTTACTATAGGTTATATCAAAATAGAACTTTTTGGAATCGTATACACATATCAAGGCATAACAAAATATCTTTTGGAAAATCAAGAAGTTGGCCATCCTAGAGGCTCTACGAATAGGAACTCCCTTGGAATCATATAAAAGTCATATACTTGCTTCATAAAAACCATGCCAAAAAGGAAGATTAGCTTTACATATTTGTGCCCAAAACATGCCAAGAGATAGAATAAGCTTAATATACTTATGCCGAAGATATGCCAAAAGAAAGTATAAGCCTTACATACTTATGCCAAAACATGCCAAGAGAAAGAAACATTAGCTTTACATACCTCTTACGGATTACTCTTAACACGTTTGCCCCATTGTCTCTTGAACCTATTTAACATGAAAGAAATACGAGCATCAACAACCCTCAACTTTCCAGAGTCTTAAGTTACATATGAGTATTTATAGAACTCATCTCCTCACTTGCCTTCTCGACTAATTCCTTAGTTAGTTAAGGAGTTAACGGAAATCGAGCAGCATCTCCCCTATAACTTGCCCTATCCAAACCTCCAATTTTAATCTCTAAACCTTAGAATCCAACCAGAAACAACAATCATAATCATATATACAATTAAACCACTTCAACATTACACAACACAAACTCCAAACAGCTCGCTTAAAACTATGAAACAAAAATAGGGTGTTTAGTCTCTATTTTGTAAAACCTTTAACCCTACGAAATGGAGGGTCATGTGGATGAAAACATAAGAACATACACCCCTTTTAGAACACTTTCCATCCCTGCAACACACAATCAAACCACCTGCCACAATACACTACTCGACTTCGGTTTAACTATAACGACCTTAGTTTAGTTTATTTCTAACGTCAAGCATCCTTGTGAAATTTTTATAATTCCAGCCACATATAAGACGTGTAATACATTCCATAACCACACCATAAACTCTAAATTTAAATTAAAACCCTTACCATACCCGAAATTGGCCAAAACTTGCCTCGGAAGTTCTTCTAGCGCGGCTGAAATGTCGTGGCTGTTTGTTTTCCGCTTGGTGATTCTCCAAACCTTATATTTACATTTTTAACACCCTAATAACATTTCAAAACCCTTACCAAAACGTGTGAGAAGATAACCAAGCCATATCTTAACAAACGGCTTCCCAAACTTGCTGAAAATTAACTTCGGAAACTCCTTTACGCGGCTGAGCTTTGGTGGCTGTTTGAAGCCCTACATTTATGCCCCAAATAGTTAATTTAAGTCATTAAAACCTCCACTTATTCTATGAATACCTTATATAATTAATTGATCAAACAAAATTGGGGCTTACCTTTCCCTTTGGCCAAAGTCGTTGCCCCTCTCTCTTAACCTCTTAGGGTTTCTCTCTTTGTTTCTTTTGTTCTAAGTGCTGAAATAAGATATGTACATAATGTAGTACATATATACACCTCCTTAAGAGGTGACACATGGCATCTCCCTAGGGCGCCACCTCAATTATGCATCCAATCCAAAGCTACCATGTGGCAGTGTGGGGCCCACCTTAAGTAGGTGTGTCACCTACTTGGTCCAAGTAGGTGAATCACCTACTTAGTCCAAGTATGTGCATCACCTACTTGCTTCCGAGTAGTTTCTACACCTCCTTCCGTCTCTTCCTTGGGTTCGCAATCTTATCTCATTTTAAGAGCCTATGTATTCCTTGCTACTTAAGCTCAACGCATACTCAAGTAGTTCAAGTATGTAAGACATCCAAGTTGGTAGCTTACGAAAGTAAGTCGAGTCCTATGACCCATTACTTGGCCTCCAATTCTTTCCGGATTCTTATAACCCTATTTCCAATCTTCTCTATTATTGGGGTATCTCATTCTCCCCTTCTTAGAGTTGTTTGATAGCGTTATAGATTATCCGACTCACATGACAACTTCTAAGAAACTTAAGAGCCTTACTAGAAACTTAAGAATCTTAAGAAGCATTCCAAGGTACCAAAGTACGGGGTGTAACAAAAGAGATTGCTTCAGTTAATGTTTTATGGAAAAATTAATTTGTTGAAGAGGCTACATGGGAAGGTGAAGAGGATATGGAATCCAAGTACCCACATCTATTCATCCTTCCTAATTTAAATATTGACGGTACTATTCCTACTCCTATATAAGAGTTAGCCCCTTCTTGAGTTTAAGTATGTAAGTGAGTTATTCTTGATATTGATATTTTGAGCTCGTGCATTATTTACGCACCTTGATGTAAATTATTGACTTTGTCATCATTTGAGGATGGATGATCCCAAAGAGGAAATATTGTAACACCCTATACTATTCTAGCCTAGACCAAGTCTAAGAACCAAGATAAAATTGGAGAAAAATGCAAGGAGAGGTACTGCCCAATGCCCATGTGAGGTACCTAAGGTCCCTAGGAGGGTTTATGGGGTGGAGGTAGCCTCTCGTAGGCCACCCAAAAATAGACTTAAATATCTTGAACATGAGATCCTTTCTACTAACCCTTTTGATGATCCATAGATGGGTCTGAGTCATAAGAATTAGCCTGTATATCCAACCCTTTAAATAGTCCTCATAATTATTTGTGCGAGTTGCCAGAATGACCCGTCAAATAGTTTATGAACCGTAGGAGACGGTCGTAGAACCCATCTATACTTAGCCAATATTTTAGCATTCAATCCTTTTCCTACGACCTAGTCTATGACCATTAAGAAATGAAGGAGTCATAGGAATCAACTCATAGACTCCACCTTCAGAGAACCTTGCATAACCTTCCCTATGAGTTAGTAGGATGACTCATCTAAGGGACTACAACCCATAAGAAGGTGGTTGTAGACCTATGAGAGGGATTTTCAGTGAAGTCCAATTTTGGACCATAGCTTCTATGACCAGCCTTCTAGGGTTTGTAGGAGTGTCAATGGTCCATAGGAGTGCCCGTAGATGGCCTCGAGTAAATTTTAATGAGTGTTAGTTAGGTCTTTTCCCACCTTTCCCAAACTAAACCAACCTATTTTAGGACTAAAATTATTCCCTTATCATACCCATAAAGGTTTTTCACTCATTAATACTTAGAAGTTTTGGGAGAAAGGATTGGAGAGAAGAAGAAAAGCTAGGGTTCAAGATTTTCAAGAAAAGTCTTTAATTTTTGATTTGATACTCTTTTTTACATGTAAGTAAGGCTATCATAACGTTGGACTAATTTCGTCCTCATGCCTAACATATTCACAAATTCAATTGAGTCATGATGTCTGACTTTCTAATCATATAAAAGTTATTCCTTCATGTTTTAACGTACTTCTTGAATATTATGTTATACTTGAGGAGTCGATGTTTGAGGTTATGGATTCATTCTTACATTCACATGAATCCAAATTGAGGCTTGCATTAAATATCTTATGCATTATTGACGTTAAAAGATGGATAGTTGTAAATGATTAAATGAGCATGATGTTGAGCTTGGAAGGAGTTTATTGGTGTCTATTTTCTCACATGAGTTTTTACATATTATAAATGTCATATTTTGAGAAGTTGATGTATAATTTCAAATGAATGATTGAGATGACACGTACATATATTTAAGAGAAAAGATGATGATGAGAGAAGATGATATAAGTTGATGTAAAAGTCCATTGAGACAAGACGAGATGTATTTTGTGTATTTCACTCACTTGATATGTATATACATATATATGAACATAATGATATTTTTTTGGAGTAGTATGTACAAATGACTTGGGCAAGAGTTTAAATAACTCAGTCCCCAGAAACTACGTAGCCAACATAGGATATGATTATTCTCATTCATTCGGGTGACTACTCATCATCCCAAAAGAGGAATTTTATATGGATCAAGAGATGATGTGACGTCCCTTACCCTGGCAAAGTATTGGATGGATGTGGCAATGACATCGCTTTCTTGTATCATTACTAGCTCATAAGTGATGGTTATCACTTAAAGAATCTCCCTAATGAAGAAAAAGTACTATATTTTTATTATATTAATTTGCATTTATTATTGCATACCTTTTAAAGAACTATTCTATCGCATTACATGCCTTCTTGAGTTGAGTCATTTTTAGAGTTGAGTTCTTGAATTGAGTGTCTTGATGTAAGTTCCTTTTGCTATTTTATATACTCGTACATTCCATGTACTAATATTATTTTACCTGCATTATTTTATGATGCAGATATATGTGTTAGAGATGATCAACGGGCACATTGTTCAGGATCTATCCTTCTGAGATTTTGACCTTTTTACATTCAGAGGAGCTCCTTGACATTTTAATTTTTATTCATTATGTTACTTCTTTGAAACATAAAGGTTACTAAAGAATACACCCACACACAGACCAAATTGCATAGTGATATTTACTTATTCAGGGGATCAACCCTTTAGGTTAGCTAAACTTAACGATCTTGCATGTTACACACTAGGCAAGATTACTATAACACCCTAAAATATTCTAATATAGATCAGTCCGTAAAAACTTTAGAAAAGTTTAGTTTCTACATCAAGGGGATATCTACGAGTGCCACCTTTGATATG